>NC_081558.1:79188514-79332983 GCF_022355385.1 Mustela nigripes | reverse complement strand
TCTCCCCTCCCCTTCCCTCCCCTGCTCTCTCCCCTCCCCTTCCCTCCCCTGCTCTCTCCCCTCCCCTTCCCTCCCCTGCTCTCTTCCCTTCCCTTCCCTTCCTTTCCTTTCTCTCTTTCTTTTTTTTCTTGTCTCCAAATAAGGCTTTCAAAGAAATGACCTGGGGCAGGTTACTTGTACATTTTCTTCACCAATAAAATGAGGACTACTGGGTTAGTGTAAAGTTACAATTGGATAACAAGATAGAGTGTTTTTTTTTTTAATTAAAGTATTTTAAAAAAATTTTTAATTTGGTTATTCCATTTTATGTGCAAGAAGAATTCCTCAGTCTTTTTGTGAATTTATTCTTCTCTGATACTGTCATCAAATATCATTAGAATGCAGTCCCGCAGCTAAAAGAGTTAAGGAAATGATTGTGTTCAGGCATTGACTTTTGGTATAGCTTAAATGAATAATTTACTGTGCATTTATAGTGTTTACAGGTCTCAATGGATTGTCTTTAGTATTACCCTGATCCACATAACCCTCCTCAGTATATATGCTGAGAACCTTAGACTCTTAGGAATGATAATAGCCAAAGCTTATTGAACATCAGCAATATCCCAGATACAGTACTAATAACTATATATGCACTGTCTCTATAATCTTCATGATAACCCCATGATGTAGATATTGATATTATACCCATTTTCAAGATGAAAGAAATAAGGACCTTGAACAAGGCTCTATGTCTATTATGTAGCAGTCAAGAAGTAAACTCAGGGAGTTTGGCTGAAGGGCCCGTACTCTTAAACATTATGCTGTACTGACAGGCATTGATAATAGAAGCAGCACTCTTTAAAATGAATATATGTCTTTGCACAAAAATGTGAAGCTCTATTTATATTTTCTCAGCATACTGGCGGTTGACCCTATGTAGGATTTGAAAGCCCTTTAAAACAACAACTTTATAATTTGGCCTCCTCCCACATATTGCAGGATATTTCCACTGCTCCCCGAAAATATACCCTTCCTGTACTGTTGGGAATCTTTTCTGACCTTTGCAGTATGATATGCTCTCTTGGATCCAGTACATGGGAATCATCATTGTTTAAGTGATATGACAGCCTGGGTTGCTCTTAAGCTACATGTGGCTGAATTTGAGTGGGACACTCACTTGAGGAGATTTTTCTTACAGAGTCCATTCTGGATACATGACATGCATAAGTAGCCCACAGCTCCTGAGGAGTTGGTATGTGTTTCCTTTGTGAAAACATTATGATTGCTCTTTTAGCTCCTGTGATTTAGAACAGTTTTTTATACTGGTACTTCTTCCATAGGGTACCATTAAGGGACCATTAAGATATTATGTTAAGTTTAGTTAAGAGGACCTTTGGAAGAATTTTTCTTAGGCCTCTACTTTGTTTGCTTTGAGATATGGTAGAAGCTTCTCTTGGCGTATGTTCTGTGAAGCTCACTCACTGATGGGAGCTGTGTTAAGCAAAAAGTCCACTCAGTTTCTAGGGTGGAGACTGGATTAATTGCTTATCAGGAGTTCTTGAGAGAGGATGGACTGTAGTGCATTTTTGTCACTGGGGAAGAGGCTTAGGAGCTGCTAACTTTTGACTGTTCTTCAGGGATACTCAGCACAGGGCTTTAATTGATACAAAATTTCTCTGTGGTTCTGCCTCTCTCTGGTTGTCAGGCCTTGGATGATGGGATTACAGCATCCCAACATTGTAAAACTAACCCAGAGTATACTCTAGAAGAGGGTTAGTGAACACTGTTAACCAGGAACATGATGACTACATGCAAAAAGGGTTGTTGTAAAGGTGGCAAGCGCATGGCTGACAGTGACTGGTCAGAGTTCTTCTGCTGGAACACATTCTGATTCTCTTTTCTTGTCTTTTCACTTACATAGGTTAAGTTCAGAAATGAGGGAGGGAGGCCTGGGCTGTTGTCTTGGCCTCCAATCTATCCTGCTGACTTGTCTTCTCGGCTCATGGGCTCTCATCGCTGTGTTCATCTTGTCTACCTGGTTTACTCCTCATTTTGCTTAAGATTCTTTCCCAACACCTACCCCCTCCCCCTGCCCCCCCCCCCCCCCCCCCCCCCCCCCCCCTCTCTCCCTTTCTCTCTCTCAAAAAAAAAAAAAAAAATCACCTGGTTGGTTTGCGGAAACACAGAGTTTTAGGCCTCACCCCCTGAATTTCTGATTCAGTAGGCCCGAGTTAGGGTCCAGGTATTAGGTTTCTGACCAGCTCTCAGGAGATGTTGATATTGCTGGTTTTGGGCCCATACTGAGAACCATTGCCTAAGATTTTTTAAATAGCTATGATGAAAAGTTCTGTATTAACAGTACTCAGTGGTTAGCTGCACATAAAATCAAAATACTGATGCCTGGGTCTTACTCTCTAATCACAACTGAAGCTCTATGAGAAGAGCAAGGGCATCTTTTGTTTGTAAAATTTCCCTAGGTGATTAAGCACAGTGAGGTTTTAGAAATCTTACTCTAGAGCTCTGCTACTCAAGAGTGTGGTCCTTGGACCAGTGGCATTGGTACTTCCCTTCACTTGGGAGCTTGTTAGGAATGCAGGATCTCAGTCCTCCCCTTGGAATGACTTAAACTGCATTTTAAAAAAAGATGTGTAGACACATTAAAGTTTGAGAAGCAGTACTCAAGAGGACTACTCTTCATCTTTAGTGCTCATAGAATAATTTGTTTCTTATCTCTGATGTTAGAGTGCAGATTCCCTAAGGATTGAGTTCTTGACTAATTCATCCTCAATCCAGAGCACCTAGCATTTAAGTTTTTATTTTGTTTTTGTTTTTTTGCATATGGAGCTGCTCAGTAAATATTTTGAATAAGTGAATTTGGATTGGAATTTAACACCCATTCTCATCTACAAAGTGGATATACACTTTCTTTCTACTACTGGCTATGCTTTTGTCCACTTCTCAGATGAGGATTCTCACACTGTCATAACACTTTAATTGCTTTCCAGTTACTTAATACTCACAGTATTAGGAAAAACCTCATGGACAGGAGTCATTTCAGACATTCCTGAAGTTTTGAGGAAAAGCAATTTGGATGGTTCCACACAGACTCTACATATTGTGATGTCTAGGTTCACTGTGTGGGCCAAGACTTTGATTTCTTCTGCTCTCACATAAACTAACATTCTTCTTGAAATTCCCATCACCACAATCATACACCCTGAGTGACTTCCCGTAAAATTTCAGGGACACTCCTCTGATCACTTTTTCTGATAATGTGTAGAACTTGGAACACATTTAAACATACCCCATCACTTGATGCTGTTCATTCTCCTTATCATGAGATTTCTCACATTTAGAAACATTTTAACCTTTTGGGAAATGGTCACGTTGAATGACTTTAAGCATGATCAAACCTTGGGAGGTTTCTTCAAGAACAGTGTGGCAGGCAGAACAATGTC
This sequence comes from Mustela nigripes, assembly GCF_022355385.1. NCBI lineage: Eukaryota > Metazoa > Chordata > Mammalia > Carnivora > Mustelidae > Mustela > Mustela nigripes. The sequence goes on along the minus strand of NC_081558.1, from coordinate 79,329,546 downwards.
CCAACCTGAAGTCCTAATTAGTCTAGGTCCTAATCCCCGCCTGTCTAATCATATGAATATGTTACTCAACATGGTAAAATGGTCTTCGCAGATGTGATTAAAGACCTTAAGATGGGGAGATAATCCTGGATTATCCCAGTTGAACTGAATGTGCTCACAGGAGTCTTTAAGAGGAGAGAACCTTCTGGCTACAAGGAACCAAAGAGATGACCAGGTAAGGAAAACTTGGCCATCCACGAATGGCCATGGGCCAAGAAATGCAGGTGGTCTCTAGAAGCTAGAAAAGGCAAGGAAACAGCTCCTCTCCTAGAGCCTCCAGAAAGGAATGCAGACCTATCCACACCTTGATTTTAGCCTGATGAGACCTGTGTGAGTCTTTTGACCCACAGAACTGTATGGTAACAAATCTGTGTTGCTTAAGCTACCAAATTCAAGGAGATTTGTTACAGCAGAAGTAGGAAACTAGTACAGAAAGTAAGATAGTTTTTGTCTCTGAGAATGTTTGGAAGTATAAACCAGGTCACAAGCATCCAATAGTCTGATTTGTTACATTCCTCTGCATTATCTAAATCTTCCCAGTTGTCAGAAAATACCTTTATCTTTCGGCATAAACTCTGTTTCTAAAATTCTTTTCTTCCCCTCTCCTGATGTGAAGTTTAGAGGATCTGATGTTGGGGTGGAAAGATATGAATATGGAAGTAGTGTTAGGATTTGAAGAATATAGATGTGGTCCCATGTCCCCAAACACATACTGCCACTCCAGGTCTCAAATTCCATTATGAGAGACCCACAGCTTGCATCTTCTCCAGTTTTCTTACATTTCCCCCTATTACAAGCACTTATACTTCCAGAGAGGTAAACCTTTCTGTGAGAATATGATTACTTTGCCACTACATATGGGAGAGATAGAAGATAGATTATATGGGGAAAGTGAAGAGGGGTAAAGAGCATCCTCACTATCAACACAATTTTGTCAAGATCTCTTTACTTAAAATGGTTAAAGAAATTTAAATAGGATACTAAAGAGAACATGTTTTTGTGTGTATTTATTTAGTGCCTAGTCTGTGCCATGTACTTTATTTCAGTGATCTCATTTAATCTTTCAACAACCCTGTGAAGCGTCAGGGGTGAGATTTTGCATTACCCAGATTACAAGCTAGTAAATTTGTCTGTTATTTATTTATGATGCTGGCGGATGAGACTCCTAGGTGAGAGACAAAGAATTTTATCACTCATGTTAGAGCAAAGAGTATGAGCAACAGCATTTTGTGCCAGATCCCTTTGTGACCCAAGGTCCAACAGGGTAAGCCAGTAGGGGCCCACATGGATACTATGCCCACAGTTGTTTTGTGCTGGAGATGGGGAATCTACCACTTTTATAGCAAGTCATGAGTAATCATGCTCTTTGTTCTGGGGGGAGACATTACGTCATCCCTCAAGGTTGCCTGCTGCAAGTACAACCCTGAGAAATTGCCTGGGTAAAGAACAGGTGGGGCCTTTCATACTTGGGATACCCTACATGCCAAGAGCGACAACAAGAGTTTCATGGAGAATTGTCTCTCTCAACACAAAATACATATTATTATTCCCATCTCACAAACAAGAAATTTGAGGTGAAAGAAAGTTGGATAACTTGTCTAAGGATACAAGAAGTAGTGAGGACAAGATTCAAATTCATATCTTTATTTGAAAGCCCATGATCTTCCCACCAAATATTGCCATGCAGTAGAAAGTCTACTAGAAACATAATTCATAATAATGATATTTTAAAACCTTGAATTAATAAAATAGCAAAAGCAGGAGCACCTGGGTGGCTCAGTTGGTTGAGCATCTGGCTTTTGGTTTCAGCTCAGGTCATGATCTCATGGGTTGTAGGATCAAGCCCAGTGTATGGCTCCACACTCAGTGGGGAGTCTGCTTGAAGGTTCTCTCCCACTGCCTCTCTTCCCCCTCCCCCCCCCCCCCCCAGCTTATGCATGCTCTCTTTCTCAAATAAATAAATCTTAAAAAAAAAATAACAAGAGCAAACTTATTTAAAAATTTACCAGAAGATAGTGGGATTTCTGCTGGACATGTAAATATATGTATTCAATTATTCTTTTACAAAAGTTACTAAAAACTTTTCATGTATCTTCTCTGTGGTAGGGGTGGATGGAGAGCATGAAGAGAAAGCAGGAGATAAATGAGGAAAAAGGAATATTCTGGTAAGTGAAATGCCTCAGTATCACTTCACAGAACAGTGCTCTGCATTGCTGAACTCAAAACTTGAGACAGTAGAACTTTGACATCCAGAAAGGTTGCTTTTCTTGAACTCTTAATCACTTTAAATTGAAAGTAACTTTGGTCTTCTTCTGGTGGCATCTCTGGATCTTTGGTTTCATTGAAGTGTAACCTGGGGAGCGTCTGTGGAAATTTATCATTGCTTTAAACAAGAAGATACATTTGATTCAGAAGCAATCTTCTTTTTAAAGTTCAAATGTTAAAAGACACTTGGAATAAATTACAATGTGATGTGTTGGAAAAATTCTTTCAATTTGAACTCATACTCATGCAAAAGGACAAACTCATTAAGTTCTCAAAAGTCTCAAGGAAAAAGATGATGTTTGAGTGCTAAATTGTGACACTTCCATGTTTCTGATAAAAGGCGAGAATGTAAAAAAATTTTTGATTCTTTGAATCACTTATCTAAACACATTATTATCATAAACAATAATGGTTGTTGACCTTGGAGCAGAGAAATTCTCAGCTTTCAAAAAGCCTGGGGAAAATAATAAGTGTGAGCCTCTTCCACCTTTCCCATTCCTGTCTCATCCATTGATCTCATCTTGTGATTTTCTTATAACTCCTTTTGGGTTGACTCCTAGAGATCTTTGTTTGAAATTAAGTTTACATTGAAAATCAAAAAAATATGCTTGTGTATCTATGCATATATAAAAATGTTCTAGAAGCATGTTTATCTACCCAAATGTGAGCTCTGGTCCTTGGCCTATGGGATCTCAGGCCATTCTTTGTGTCCTCCCCTGATGCTGGGCTGCCTTCGTGGAGAAGGACTTTTCCCTTGCCTCTGCCTTTCCACTTTGCAGTTTGCCTCACCCTGTGTTATGTTCTTTGTTCTTGCAAACAGCATGTGCATATGTCTGCCTTATTACTAATGGGGGAGTTTTGGGGGGTGACAGAGGAAAGGAAGAGTGAAGATGTGAAAGTAACTGGGATGCCAGCCTGGCCAGGAGACTTTCTCTTGTGCCTCTTAGGGTGTTTAAAGGACTAGAGTTATTTAGGACTTTCTTTCTGTTAATTCATTTGACATTTATTTACTGAGTGATCTTATGTGCCAAGCACTTCCTAGGTACTGGGGATCTAGCACTAAACAAAGCAAATTTCCTTCTTTCATGGAATTTACATTCTATAAGGCAACTGAAAAATTAAAAAAATTGAATATGTCACATCATGAAAAATAATGGGAAAAAAATAACCTGGGATGAAGCAGATGGCGAGTGAGGGAAGAGGAAGGTGAAGGAGGTATTTTCTATCAGTGAAGAGGGACATCCTCTCCTATGAGGGGTTATTTGAGTAGAGACCCAAAAGGAGCAAGGGAAGGAGCTGCTATTCCAGGAAGAGAGAATAGCACACAAGGTCCCAAGGTGTCTATGTCCTTCGGCTTTTCAAGGAGCAGAAGATAGTTGACTGTATAGGGCAGAGCGAGCATGCTGGGGAGTGTAGAAGAAGACAGGGCGGTATCTGGGCTCCAGGATGTAAAGCCTTGCCAGCCACATTGTGGTGACTTGTAAATTTTACCCGAGTGACATAGGAAGCTGCTGAGGAGTTTTCAGTGGGAAAGTGTCCTGATATGATTTATTTTAGAAGAATCATTGTTATCCTGTCAAATATATTTTTATTTGAATACAGTATACAGTGAGTTCCAGCACTTAATGATCTCTTTTTCATTAAGTGCTGAAGAAATAAATCATTGATATCTTATTTGGCATATTCAAGAATTATATTCAGTGTTATAATAGATTACGAAATGTTGTTTTTCTGGAGGAGAAAATAACCAAAGAGAGATTAAGGAACCCATTTGCCCTTATCTAGCTGATGGATACCAATTTAGTTCCCATACGCAGGTGTGTGAGAAATGTAACTATTTTCCTCTAAGTATACTCCTAGTATCTTCTCTATTATGATGGGAATTTCTTCTTACATCTGTGTGTTACATAAGTTAGAGGGTTAGGATACATCATAGCAGTGATTCTCCAAGCATGGTCCCCAGAGCAGCGATCACCTGAGAACATGTTAGAAATGTAAATTCTTAGTTCCCACCCCAGACTTGCTGAATCTGAATCTGTATGCTAACAAGCTCTCTAAGGGAACTCTAATGGCACGTTAAAATTTGAGAATAACCTCATTATGGTGTCACGTCATGGGTGGGGCTCCTGGTCTGTGTTGCCATCAGTCTATAAGGGCATCACTGAGAACTCTGACGTTCCACTGTAAATCCATGTGGGGCCCAGGTTTGTCCCTCATTTCTCACTGAAAGATCTTTCCAGTCAATTTCTTTCTTAGTTAATTTCTGTGCCATTCTTAGCTACCCTGCCTACAAAGGTTCTACTGCAGCTGTATCACATGGGGCCATGGGAATTTTTTTGGTGTTATTGAAACTCAGTCTACTTAGGGGGCTCTCTCAGATTCACAAAAATTATCCAACCACTTCCTTGTTTACTTTGTAGCTTTGAGAACTTGTTCCCTTGTGTCCATTTTTCTTAGGGGATCCTTGTGTTTTCACAGCCTTAGCCCAAGAAAGGGATCCCAAATTCTCTCTGTTCTCAGATTGCCCCAAACTTAACTGAAATTTTTGTTCCAAAATAGGTTCCTGTATGCTAGGACAGCTTCAGGATTTCTTCTCAGGACCCACCAGTGTCTGAGCTCATTTCACTTGCCATCTCTCCTCAGTAAATAAGGCAATACTTTCTAGGTTCAGGCAGGAAAATTTGCCTTGCATCACCATACTGCTTTAAATAATTAATGGAAAAATATTAAGATTGTGGTGCATCTTCTCTTAAGAAACTTACCTGTGGGGGCTCCTGGGTGGCTGAGTTGGTTATGTGGCCAACTCTGGATTTCATCTCAGGTTGCCATCTCAGCGTGGTGAGATCAAGCCCCACATCGGCTCTCTGCTAAACAGAGAGTCTGCTTGAGGGTTTTCTCTCTCCCTTTCCCTCTGCCCCTTTCCGCAAAATAAATAAATAAATCTTTAAAAATAAAAAAAGAAATTTACCTGTGTATGTGCCAGATGCCAGTCAGGTGATTCTTAGATACTCCAAATTTGGGAAGCCCGGGACTGTGTCCATAAGATAACTCAAGTTGCCCACCACTTTTCTCTCATTGACTTCTGTCGAATTCTTCATGGGCCCAGCGAACCATGATGCTAAACTGTTTGTTGTGACTGCATCATTTATATAGTAAGTCTGCTTATTTTTAGTCCTCATTAGCTTGCAACAATTAAAGTATATTAGGTATTGTAAGTTATAAAGGCATTGTAAACATGAATGCAAATGAATGAATGAAATTCTGGTTGTGAGCTGATCTGGATAATCAAAAATACTTTATGATAAGTTTAAAAATTAACTTGGGCATGAAATCAAAACTTAAAAAAAAAAATAAAAATTTTGTTGACTTCCAAGAGGAAATTTTAGAACCCTCAAGGGATTCTTGGGATCAAGTTAAGAATACTTTCTTTGAGTTTCTGGGGTCAGTAGTTTTTTTTTTTAATGTGTCACGGAACCGTACTTTTCAGTTCTGTTATGCTTCTTTCTCCTCTTCCCATCCCACTTTTCCTGTCTGGATGAAATGTATTTGTGCATTTTTTTACGGGGGGAGCACATGATTTTATTTCTGGAGGGAAAGTAGCCTATACTTGGATATGAAATGAAAGGGTTCCTGGGGATGATGAGACTGATTGCAGTTGAAGTGTTTTTAAGACAGGCCGGGTGTCATCAATCCTTACAAATATGTGACCTGTAATCACTATTTTGGAGGAAAAAGTTACACCAGTTCATTTTTAGTCTTGCTGTAATCCATGGTAATTTGGAGTGGTCAGAATCTAATCATTCCCACTTTTGATAGACTTTCCAAATGAGGCATCTTCTTAGCTCTCAATCTTCGCAAGACACCCACATAGAACGAGCATGGAGCTCATAGCACAACCTCAAAATATAAGCCTCCCTGTTCTATTATAAGGCGCTAGACTGTCCCTAGTGTTTTTTTTTAAATTCTCCAGATACCTTTCTATAGTGGATAATCATGGTTTTCACTAATACTAAAGTTGAGTAAAAGCATTTTGAAATGTAGGCGAGGAATTAATCCTTTGCAAAATATTTTTTTAAAGTTCTGTTCTTTTCTAATCAATAAATTGTTGGAGAGGCCTTTCATATTATCTCATGGCTATTTTTTTTTTTTTTTGACTACATCATTACTGAAGCCAAGCTGATTAAGACTAATTTTGGTTAAAATAAATTCGTGCCTGGGCAGACAACCAATGTGCATAGTTTTAACCAGAGGCAATTAAGTGAAATTCATGTTATGATGGAGACTTAATAACAACAGCAGTATTTGACATAATTTTGATAAACCAATGGCAACATAATGTTCCCAGTATGTCAGACTATCCTAGAATTTATTTGCTATATTTTATCTCACTTTAGAGTTACTCTTTGATTCTGACACATCATTCTCTCTGGTAATGGCTTCAGATCAGCCTGTCTGATTCATGGCAGCACAGAGAAGGTTTTCTCAAGAGCTGGTAGGATGATTGTTAAAAAAAACACAGAGAGACAGATGGTAGACTTTATTTTACTGGCTCATCTGCTTTTGTGGAGAATGATTATACATTAAAAATAAGTGCCACCAAAAGTCACATCTAACTGAGGTTCATCTCACATGTTTCCCTGTGGAGAACTTAAAATACAGCGTGAGGGACAGCCTAAAACCTGAACAGGTATGGGGAGCAGACCCCTGAGGACATGGTCATGATGTGACATAGGGCTGGTACAGATCTGAGAGGTCATTTGCTCTGACATGTCTAGTCTTCTTACTACCTTGTTGTTAGTTAAGAGTTTAGTCTTTGCTTAAACACCTTGAGTGGTAGGGAACTCTATATTTCTACTTGTAGACAGTTAATTGTGCCATAATTCTTCTTTCTTTTTAGCTCATACTGACTTCTGAGTACTGTCATTCACTAATCCTAGCTATGCTCTTTAGAAGCAATACAAAACAAATTGAAAAATTTGCTTTTCAAATTTTTCCAAATGAGGCATCTTCTTAGCAAAATTTCTTGTTCTACCTGGCAAGTATCTTGGATTTGAGCTAGAATGACATGTCTTTCAGGCAAATGTTCCCAATTCCTTGGATCATTCTCTATATAAAATGGATTGTGGCCTACCTAGCTCATCAGCCTTCTGAATTAGAGGACTTGGAAGAGATGGAAATAGTTCAGTTTAAATTAACTTAACCTACTTACATGGCACAAACATTGAATATTCAGTACCAAGCTGATAAAAACAAGAGTCTTGTTAATTTGGTCGTAAGGATAAAGAAGGAGTAGTCACAACGAAAGCCCACCTCCCTGTTCTTGTTCCTTAGATCCAGGGCTTGTCTTTCTGCAGACACTTGTCAGATATTCAAGAGCTTTTGTGGTTCTATCCTGGACTTTTTAATAAAGTGAACCCATCCATTTATCACTCTGGACAAGGCTTATAAATGCAGGGATTTCTAGATGAGAGGTTTCCAGAACTCTGATGGAGGTTTAGCCATCTGTTGAGACGAGGATTTGCCTGGGGACTTTGGGGTGGCTGTGTGGGTACATCAATTCAACCAGAGACTTTTGTCTCTTGTGGGGTTTCACATTTGATATCTGTTGATTAGAAACATAGTGTTGCAGCTGGCAGATCGTTTATCAATCAGAATGATTTACATTTTTCTTTCTTTTCTTCCCCTCCTCATCTCGGGGCCACATTTGATTCCATCTCCCTGATTCTGAGGCGATAGATTGTGTGCCCACTAGAATTCTGTTACCTGAACATAGAAGGCCCATTATCACATAGTGGAGGGACTCAGGGAAGAGATAATAAAGGGATGATTAAAGGCTGACATGATTTTACAGGGGACCTCATGTGTAGGGGCTTGAGATAATTATACTCCTCATTTCATGATGGTTAAAACCATCAGCCTGTCAGGCCTTTCTCCTGTTTTATTTCATTTTCTTTTCTCATCTCTTCCACAAGGGCATCCAGTCTAATGTGCTTGATATATGCCCTTGGTTATGTATGATCCCATGTAAAACATATGAGGTTTCCTTTATCTGTGTTGGTAGTTTACATACCTTGTCTGCTATTACAGGTCTTGTTTTATTTCTTAAGTGTTTCTGTATGCAAGTCTAGTCCAGTGCTACTGACGCTGCAGTGATTTCCATGATATCCCACCAGTATTATTCTTTTTCTTCTCCTTCCTAACCTGAACTCAACTCCCTGATACTGCAAGTCTGTGATGCTAGGATGAGGATGAGGATGTTTATAGATCTGTGTGAGTTTGGGGGTGTTCCAGGGAATGAAATCCTGTTTGTGTAGAGTCATCAGCTCTAGAAAGCTGGTGGGGACCAGTTTATACTCTCAATAGCAAGAGATGAGGTCCTCTCTTGATATTTTCTGGCTGCCTAATTTTTGAGTATGAAATGGCATCAGTTTTCCTATTTTTGATTACAAGTGAGGTGGGGCATCTGCCTATTCCCTTGTCAGCCATTTGGGCTTCTCCTTCTGTGAATATTCTATTTTTCTATTGAATTTCATGTCTTTTCCTTGTTATTTGGAAAACCTAGCTGTATATGCTTCATACTAATCCTACGGATGTTTCAGACATTGCAAATATTGTAAAAAATTTCTATCTAATGTATCTGGGTTTGGTTGCTAATATTTTGTTCAAGATGTGTGTTGTCTTCCTTGAATTGCATATGTAAGTGAAAGTTGAATAAGAGAGGGGTAACTGGCTGGTTCAGTCAGAAAAGCATGTGACTTAAGGTTGTGGGTTCAAGCCCCGCACCGGTGTAGAGATTACTAAAAAACAAAACAAAACCTTAAAAATTAGAAAAAGAAAAAAGTTGGGCAAGAAAGGCTTTTATTGCTTTCCTGTGGAAAGTTCCACAAGGACCTTCAGTTTACTAATCTATCCCCATGTCTATGTGCAAATGTGTCTACCAGATGTCAGCTAGAGCCCTCTCTTCAGAGCTAGGTGAAATTGCTTTGAAAAACTCTTCTCTCAACTTTTTAGAACCAATTAAAGCAAGTTTTTCTGAATTCGGGAATAAATATATTATCAAGATCCCCTTTGCTTTGTGACTCTCCTGCTCATATCAACATGACATGCTGGTATCCCTTTTCATTTGTTTCCACAAGAAATCCACCTGTACTGTACATTTGCCAAATTTCAGTTGATTATCTGAAGCTGACAGAGTTATAGCATGGTGTCACATCTTGAGACTTCAGTGCTTCTATCTCCTTGGTTCCTTGTCTTTTCCCCATTCTCCCTCCCCCAACATCCACTGCTATAAATTCTTTTCCTTCCATTATGCGGAGCAATTTGGTTCTCCCCAAACTTAACTACTCACACTCCAAAATACTTAGCAAAACAAAAATGTCCTCTTGTTAGACTGACACATCAGTAAGCCAGCTAGATTATATATAGGTCTTGCAAAAAAAAAATTCTTTAATATTGCAACATGAACAAGTGGTCTTACAATAGATATGACCTAATGAGAGGTGAAGTGGTAGACTTTCTTTAGGATGCACATGTTTTTTTAGGGCAAGTGAGCCTTTTTGGGAGGGGATGGTAAACTTTTCCAAGGCAGAGTTGCCTTTTTTACTTCTTCAGTGCTTAAAGCTTTATTAGTGCAGATTGTAAAAAGAACATGGCTCTTGGACCTTCTGTGCTCTGACACTTGTCAAGTGTTTGATGTTGGAGAAGTTGCTTATTCACACTGAGCATCCATTCACCCATTGTGAAATGAAGATACTAACACTTACTTACTTTACAGGTTTGTTTGAAGGATTAGAGGTAATGCAGAGGGCCTAGTATGATTCCTGCCAGAGAGTAGGTTTTCACAACAAGGTAAACCATTATTATATGCTCCAGTGTGACAGTGAGGAAGTCTGGAAGACAGCCTTTGGGATGGCTGCTGGGACTATTGAGGGACAAGTAACCGAGGAGTGGTACTTTTGTCAAAGTGCTGGAGAAAATGAAAGTGAATTTTATGTAATGTTGGATTCTCATAAAGAAGTTTACTTACCAATGAATGATCCTTGGTGGTCTTGGGTTCTGTGTCTTTTGATATGATTTATTGTTACAGAGATTCTATTTGGTTTTCACTATAGGGAGTGGAAAAGAAATTCTGAAAGCTCTATTCAAGGCTAAACATGCTCATAGAAACTGCATATCCGCAACAAATAAGATTGCAGTATCTTCCTAAGACTCGGGGTAAAAATGACAAGTGCTTTTCAAATCTCTGTATCCATTGGGATTTGTGGGCACAAGAATTTTCAAATTCTCTAACTTTAGGGTTTACTCTGTATGCATCTGCCTCCCTCATTGCAATTCGTGTTATGTGCAAGAAAGTTAAAAGAAAATAAAGGGAATATTATCAGTCTGTCTTGAAAGAAGAAAAGTATTCATTACAACTTCACCTGATTTAATTTTTCATAGGCATTGTTTTCACAAATGTTTGTACCAGAGTGAAGTTGTATATGAAAAAAAATCAAAAATACATTGCTTCTATAAAATTTTCAGCTAGGTATTTATGTAGAAGAAAATTTGCCCTTGAAATGAGCCACCTATAAGAAAAACTGCTAAGTATAATTAAAGAACAGTCTGAATAGTTTTTCAATTACTGCAAAAAAAAAATATAGCCAAGTGGACAGTCAATTTACATGACCAGTTTGTATTAAATTAAAAGCCCCTAGACATACAAATTCATGATACAGTAAAAATGTAGGTTTGGTTCATTGGTTGAGTTTCATTATTTTCTTTGGAACTTGAAAGACTATGCTCTTTCTCCAGATAACCCAAAGAACTTGTTGGCTGGAAGAACCGTGTTAGATCATTACAGATCCTCTAAGCTCCATTTAACTGTCCATGGCCAGGATGAGTTCTTTCAGCCCCTTTGACAGCTGGTCTGGCACCTGTCTAGATGGGTTCTGCCGTCAGCCCTAGTTTTGAGAATGGGAGATGAGCACCAGTAGATAGATTCTTATTTCCCTACTCTCAGATGAACTACCATGAGATATAACTGTTCATCTGCCTTTAAAAACTAGCCTTGCATGACTGAGTACTCTGGTGTGACCAGCACAGTAATGCACCCCTGTATTTACTCTCTTTCCTACACTGCCTCAGAGGCAGTGTAGAAAAACCTCCACTCTTGTTTCTTGTGGGGCTACTTTCCCTAATAGAACTATAACACATAAGCTCTGCTTTCTGGGGAATCATGCTAACACAGCTTTCTTCTACTTTTAATATCACATCCTGGCGATACCATTTTACCAATATGGACTTCATTTATGATTCATCAATATATGATATAAATGGATTCTGTCTTTCAAGACAGAGCATTTTTGTGGTGCTCATGGATCTTCAGAGATATACATTCAAAGGGTATCCATAACATTCAGTATTTCAGTAGTTTTACTACTTTGGCTTTGGTTTGAACAAACAAATTGCATTTAGTGTGTCAGATCTTATGTACATTAACACAGTGACAATTCACTTATTTACAAAGCTAACGTGTCCTGAGTAGCTAAATATGAAGCCAGGATGATTTGTCATCTTGAGGTGGGAATGCAAAGCAACTTTGTCCCCTGTCTTTTCTTCATCCCAGATTATTGAAATTCTCCAGTTCATGACATGACACCAGCTCCATAACCCAAATCAAGCTGTTAGATATCACATTAATTTTGGGTTAGCTTTGCCTGTGTAAACGGGTTAAGAACTTTTTCTCTCAGGCAAATAAATAAATAAAATCTTAAATAAAAAGGGGGATTAAGAATTGTACCTAGCTGGAATATATATGTAAAAAACCCTTCAAAACAAAAGGAATAAAGTGATTTCTTGAGGAAGGAAAATGTGTTTATTAGGATGAAATTGAAAGGTATATAATGGGACACCTGGCTGGCTTAGTGGGTTAAGCATCAGGTCATGTGCCTAGGTTCCTGAGATTGAGCCCCACATCAGGATTCCCACTAACTAGGGAGTCTGCTTCTCCCTCTTCTTCTGCCCCACCCCCCCGCTCATGCTCTCTTTCTCAAATAAATAAATAAAATATTTTTTTTAACAAGAAAGGTATGTAGTGTAGAAAAGAGACAAATATAAAAGAGCAAGAGGACTCAGGAAGTGGTATTCTGAACTGATCTAGGCAAGGAAAATAATAAATGCTAGCTCCATCTTACCTTTGTGAGCCAAGGTAGAATATAATCAGGCACTTCCTTTGGAAAGTGTTTATTTGGTTCATGTCCTGGTCAAATTGCGCTGAGTTTCCTTTGTGTTAAGGAGACTCCATTGCCTTACTGAAAATGGATGAACTCTCAGTCTTAGCTATTGGTGTGGACATTTTTGTTGCTTTTGATTGCTCGCTGTTCCTCCCCACTTTTTATAGTAGCAAGACATAGAATTTTCTTTGAGAAATCATCCCTGACCCAACTATTAGTCCATAGTTTAGATAGGACTGTTTATCTTACCATTCCCCACCAGTTCCAGAATTTTAGAGGATTAATCTAATTAGCATATATGTCCTCCTAAGCACAGTGATTGGTTTAGGAATGGGCATGTGACTGGATTTGGGCCAAGGAGGATTAAGCCCAGGATTTTTACTGAAACTATCGGGGAAAAGAAACACTCTTTCAGTTGATTTGGAGCTTTACGACTAATCTTGGAGGTACTGGGGGGGGTGGGGTCACCATAAGTTAAAAGGCTATGTGAACATAAAGTCTACATGAAAGTTACTTCTACAGAGGGAAATCTACACAGAGAATTGAAAAGGGCTATCTCTTAACTAGTACTGATTTAGCAGTCAGATCCAGCTGTGCCTGAAGCCTGAGGTTTTCAGATATTACAGTAAATAAATTCCCTTTATGCATAAGCCAGTTTGATTTAGCTTTTTGGTACTCATCACAGAGAGAGTCCTAATTAACATGTGTTCAGGGTAAGGGGGAAAGAGATGTATATTGATAGCCGAGATGAGTATAATTCCATTAATAATATTTTGGAACGTTTTGAGAGAAGGCAAATAGTCCTTGAGTTGAAAAATTTAATTCTTCCTCCCCCCAACCCATCTCTGTGGCCCCTTCTGAAAAAGTAGTCCCTCATTAGCCTTTTTACTTCTACCCCCAACCTCTGTGCCTTCCTCCTAAGGAACTTTGTTTATTCTAGTAGGTGCTTATGAAATAAATCCCCGTATATCCCTGCTTCCCTCCCTTTGGAAGCAGCCGAGATGAGAAGAGCAGGCAATCCTATGCTTATTTAGAAAATAATAATATTTAAAGAAAGAGACAGGCAAGTATGTCGGTTATAAGCTTTTTCTTTTTTTTCTTTTTTAGAATTGAAGCTTATGAGTTTATCTACGCCCACTATATTCATAATTACAATTTAATATCTGCATACAAAAGCTATGTAAAAATTCATTTTTCCCAAATATACAAATTTTCTTTTTGGATAGTTTAAAACATTTTGATCACAGATTTTAACAGAGTTTTAGGCTGAAAAAAATATTACCAACCTAGCAATATCACTTAACACTGTTTGCAAAACACATATCTTCCTGTGACTGTAAATCTTTGCCTATTCTGTAGTACTTTTCTGATTCTCAGGGCATGAAGACATTATGTGTGTGTGGGGGGGAACGTGTTTTCTCTGGGGAAAGCATAGAGAACTAATTTGGCTCTATAATCCAATGAAAAATGCCAAGTTAATTAGGAAGAACCAAAACAAAGAAGTGGTGTAATGTCAGCTCATTCATGCCCTTACATCTTTTATAGCAACAATACTTGTGTAATTAAATAAAGTGTCATCTTTTGTCTTACATTGTGCTCCGTAATTTACATGAGTATTGTCTGCATCCTGAGGAGGACAGATTTATATTTGATTGTCTTGTGCATAAGGTGGGTCAGCTTTAACTGTGCAACAGAAAGCCACAAACAGCGTTTTACCTGCACGATATTGCTCTTGAAGGCGGCATTAATTAATGTGGAAACACACTAGAAATGCACACTTTTTGCATTTGCAAACATTTATACAGCACAGTAAAAATTCTGTGATAAGGCCAAACCTTTTTACCCCCAGTCCGGTTTTTTTTTTTGTGTGTGTGTGTGTGTGTGTGTCTGTTTTTAATGTATTTTTTTTTAAAGATTAAAGTAAAATGTTTCAATTGTAAAAAATACACACCGGGCAAATCCTTACCTGGATAATAAATATCTACATCACAGTACAATAAAATTTCTTCTCTATAAAATTTAAATATGGATTATAATCTATCACTATCAAAAGAAACACTATGCTAATATTTCCATATTATTAAAATAACAGGAAAAATTACAAGCTTATTTTAGAACCTGATGCCATAGCTGTTGGAAAGGGCAAAGAGATTCAAATGTCTGTAAGCACTCTCCTTTGGGAGAAGAACTGCGGCTTGGTTATTCACTTAAATTCAGTTTGTGAAAAAGGTTTAGCCTTACAAATGCTGGCTACATTTCAAAAACCATAAGACCGATTTCATAATTTATGACTCATGCATCAAAAGGTCAATATGACACAAATAGGTTAGAGTTCCAGAGAATAAAAATGGATCACTGACAATGACATGCTTTGAGGGTTCTCAGCAGTTCCGTGGAGGCTGAGTCTCTTGGGGGCTTAGTGTTGTGGAGGTGCCAAGACTTGGGCACCTGTCCACAGAAGAGCAATGAGAATGGCGTTGCTGGAGCAGAGCCGAGCCTGGCGGTCCACCCCGATGACCGATGACCGCGCTGCAGATGGAAGAGGTGTCACTTGGGGCACAGGTGAGGGGGTATCACTGGGCTGAGGCATCAACACGGCAAGCACGTCATTGAGGACCAAGGCTCATTTGACTAGAAAAAGCTCTGAGGCAGCACGTGGTGTTTTGAGCAGAATCATAAAGAAGAAAAGATCTTATTTTTTTTTCACTATTTCTGGAAATACTGCACATCTAAATTGAAGAGCAAAGTACACTTGAGGATTACAAACACACGCGCGCGCGCACAGACACACACACAAACAGACACACAGACACCCACAACACTCATCCCCCAAAGTGAAGTGATTTATAAATAAGAATCCCAGTTGTACAGGTGTATTCTCCTTTACTGGGATGTCTCCCCTCTGTGAGGGGTTTCAATCAGGTCCACACTTGATATGAAAGCCTGGACAATATAAGAGAAAATGTAAAAAAAAAAAAAAAAAAAGAAAAAAAGAAAGAAAAAAGAAATCCAGGGTAAATCCCTCCTGATTGAGTTTTATGAGATGGAGTCTTGAGATGCACTAAGCACCTCAACTGGTTACAGAAGAATGAATCATTTCGACCCCAGGGTCATGATCCTTTGAGTCTTACAGCCTTTCTTTCAAACTGAAGTACTTTAAGGAGTGTCCCGCTCAGCATAAAGTATTTGGCCTACAACAAGAGTTTTAGATCAGCAGTTTGCCTATTTAAGGCAGTCATATAGGGAACTGAGGATCAAACATAAATTTACTTGAGGCTGGCTGGATTATTGTAGATATACTGTATCATTTGGACAATGCCTAGTCATGGTTAATCCCCAAAGCATCAGATTTAGCTTTAGATCAGGCTCTGTACTTATATTTGAATCTGGGTGTGTCTCATGTACTATGGAAACTCTGTCAAACAAATTGAGGTAACTTTCCCAGGGAAGGCTTGATGCTCAACAGGTCTGTGAACCCTCCACTACCCCCTCCTGCTCACCTTCCTCTCATTCCCTTCTGAGAGAAAACTTGCCTCTCACCACAGAGTTTTTCAGAGTTACCCTTGAGTGTAGAAGGCAATTCAGCATTATGTTTCAAAGAGTACTTCTCCAAGAAGAGTCAACAGAGAGAGATGGATTGCGAACAAAGCAAGGACTTCAAGAGACTGGCTAGAGGCTGCCTTAGAGAAAACAAAACAAAACAAACTATAGATAAAGTCAAAGCAGGTTATCTGCCCATGAATTTCATGTTTATAATTTTAATCTCTTCCCTTACTTCCCTTTTTTTGCTCAGCTAGTTCCATGGCCATATTCTTATTTCCTCTGAAGCCAGTATTATCACTTTCGTGTATGAAACATATCTTTTTCCTTCCAGATTATTCCCAGTCACACTTAAGTTTTTCAGTGCTATTCCTCTCCTTTTTCCAATGCCATCCTGCCTTTCTCTACACAGTTGATAAAAGTATATCAAATTCTTGTTTTGACTCAACACCAAATATGCTTTCCCTAACTGTTGAGGACCATAATTTCTGTTTAATAAAGCTAGAAATTTGAATATGAAAGAAACCATCAAAAAGGAACAGATCCCTACCCCCCCACCCCCAAACTAGTACAATATTAAGAATGGGAAAAATTTTAAAGTTCATGACTTTCTCCCAGGTGAGAAAACCAAGACCGAAGGTCACAAATCCACCAGCTGACTGAGTACAAACTAGAACTCAGGCACCCTGACTCTGGGCAAGTTAAAAAAGTTAGTCCACTTGGTTTTCACAGTGACTTGCATTCCCTTTTTTTTTTTTTTTAATTTTTTGTTTTTTAGTTAAATCTCACTGATATGGCTTATTTTCCCCAATATTTCCAGGATAAGGCAGTTCAAGGCAGGTAAAGGAGTAGTTCATGTCTACTATGCCAGTGAAGAACAAGATACATTCAATTGCATGGGTACATTCTTTGCCCATTTTCTTAAGTTGAAATGATCAGGGATCATCATGGGTTTTCTGGGCACAACCTACTACAGTGTTTGTCATCAGGGAGGAGGGTGAGGCAGGGAAGTTGATGTTCATGTACATGGTCTGCAGGTATCTTCTGTGAAATATATGTCAGGGCAATGCTCTAGGAGGGACAGGGAGGGTCAGTGGTCAAACTGGTCTTTGTTCAGTGATAGTCAAGCCTGAGAGTCAGAGGGAAAAGGGGACTAGGTAACATTTATTTGTAGAGCAAAGAGCTTGAGGATCTAAGACCAAAGGGAACCATCAGCACATGAAGAGACTCTCAGAACACTGCACTTCCTTCAACTCAGAATGCACCATACTTATCTCTCAGAATTCCTCCAGAACAAGACTCAAATTTCAGCTTGTTATCTCTCCTTGATTAGAAGATTTAATCCAGAGGGAAATATGTTGTCAGCTCAGCAAAGATGCAGTCAGGATTAAACAACTTCAGAAGTTTGAGAGATGACAGATCAGATGTCATTGAAAAGTGACAACACTCTGTAAATTGGTTTGATTTTGGTAGAAATTTTCTCTGAGCCTAAACTGTAAAGTAGCCTTTCTACTCTGAGGTAACACCATGTGGATTTTTGGAAACTGTTGAGTCATTGACATTAATGAAGCTTTCTAATTTCTTTGGGCTTGCTGAGGAAAATTGTTTCCCTTGTAGGCCTCCGTCAGTCAGATACCTGCACATCTTTGAGTCACACCCTTGTATAACTTGAATGAAATCATAGGATTATAAAAATTAGAGTGAAAAGACAGCTGATATTTGAGGAACAAATATTTCTATACATTCCAAGTTATGCTGCTAGGAGAGAATGAAGAGTGCTGAAAACAGCATGCTCTTGAATAGATAAAAACCAGTTCAGACCTTTCCCTAGAAAGCTGAAAGCCACATCTAACCAAAGGTGGTTTGCACCATACTAATTTGAGCCCTGCAAAAATCAGGACCAGATTCAGGTGACCATATTATCTTGGTTTTAAGGCTTCGTTAGTCTTCTGCCACACCATTTTGCTTGCTTCAGTCTCTGACCAGGGACAGATGGGAGCTGGTGATGGCTTGGTGCTGGTGAATTAATGATTGTCCCCATCCTACCTCCACAACTGTAAAATCTTCAAAGCATTCACATCAAAGGACAGGAGAACAAAATGCAATAGTTACAAGTACCCGCATTCAAGGGGCAATTTCATCCATGTCTATGCTAAGGACTACCTCCCTTTACCCCCAAACAGTCCCTCCCAACACAAAGAAACAAAGGAACAAACAAAAAAGATCTAGGCAATGGAATGAAATGACACCCAGTAGTGCTGTAGGAATTATGAGAATGAAGTCAGTCAGTCTAATCCTCGAATACTTCCAAGAACAATGGGGGAAAGAGTTCCGTGGGGCATTCCACCTTCATGTGCAGGAAGCGGCTGGCATGGCAGGCTCCAATCATCCGCAGGTCTGTCACCTTCATCAGGAGTTTTGGCCAAAAGTGTGTCACATGATGTTTTCGGTAATTGATATAGTGTTCAAAGGCCAGCAGGAAACTATCTTGGTATTTTTCTATTCTTTCAACGCAGGCAAGCCCTGGGCGGTCTAAAGAGAAGAACAAAGATGAATGTTAATTCAAAAGTGGAAAGGAGAAAGCCCTGCTCTGTCCAGTTCAAGCCTTTGAGTGTGAAGTGGGCAGAACTGGGGACCTATCAACTCCTAGGAATGAACATGGATGCATCATGAACTCTGGGGCCTCAGGGACCAGGGTCTCAGGAAGTATCACAATGTTTACACAAAGGGAGTCAGTACTTTGTTCAGATAAATGTGTCTAGATTAGACAAATCACCTTGCTGGGTGGGAATGGCATGCCTCCCTCTTATGATACAGAAGGAGAATTCTTGGGCGCCTGGGTGGCTCAGTGGGATAAGCCGCTGCCTTCGGCTCAGGTCATGATCTCGGGGTCCTGGGATCAAGTCCCGCATCGGGCTCTCTGCTTAGCAGGGAGCCTGCTTCCTCCTCTCTCTCTCTCTGCCTGCCTCTCTGCCTACTTGTGATCTCTCTCTGTCAAATAAATAAATAAAATCTTAAAAAAAAAAAAAAGAAGGAGAATTCTCAACTCTAGAGTTGAAATACTGTGCATAATAAGGGGAAGACTTTGAGTTTCCACTGGCTGCCTGGCAGAGAGGGGAAGACAAGCATGGAAGCACAGAGGAGGGGAGATGTGAGAAGGGACTGGAAACATTGTAGGAGGCCTGAATGCCAAAGGAGGAGTGTCAGACAATAAGAAATTCTTACAGAGACAAAGAAGCTCAATATCCAATTTTAGTTTTCTGGGTTGTAATGATCTACTCCTTCTTATCCCTTATACAGGTGATAAAACTGCTACCTGTAGCAGCCTTTTATTGGTGGCGTTTTGGGGGAATTAAAATGATAAGAAAAGATATGAGCCATGCTAGTATCACCCTGTGCAGAGAAGAGAAGAATACAGTGGGAAGCTGGAGCAAGAGGAGACCATGACTGTGTAATGACCCTGAAATCTTCCCAAGTCTTGAGAGGACTTCTGGCTTTCTTCATATATGTGAGAGGGGACTTATGACAATTTTACAAAAATGATAAAAGAGATGTGATGAGAAGTTGAGATGACTGGGGAACATCCAGGCTGCAAACACTTGGGGTACAAAAGTGGGTACAGAGGGAATGTACCTCAACATAGTAAAGGTATATATGACAAGCCCCTAGCTAACATCATATCCAGTGGTGAAAAGCTGAGAACTTTTCCTCTAAGATTAGGAACAAGACAAGGATTCCCATTCTTAACAGTTTATCCCACATGGTACTAAAGTTCTAGTTAGAGCAATTAGACAAGAAAAAGAGATAATAGGCATCCAAATTGGAAAGGAAGGTAAAACTCACTATTTGCAGATGAGACGATATTATATATAGAAAATCAAGACTTTACCAAAAACCTGTTGGAATTAATAAACAAATTCAGCAGTATACAAAGTTAATATACAAAAAAATCTGTTTTGTTCCTATAAATTAATAATGAATTATCAGCAATAGAAATGAAGAACACAATCCCATTTACAATAGTGTCAAAAAGAATAAAATACTCAGGAATAAATTTAACCAAGGAAGTAAAAGACCTATACACTGAAAAATATAAGACATTGATAGAAGAAATTGAAGGAGACACAAATAAATGGAAAGATATTCTGTGTTCATGGATTGGAAGAATTAATATTGTTAAAATATGCATCCTATCAAAAGTGGTCTACAGATTTGATGCAATCCATATCAAAATTTCAAAGGTATTTTCACAGAAATAGGACCGAGAATCCTAAAATTTGTATGGAAACACAAAAGACCCTTAATAACCAAGGCAGTCTTGAGAAAGAAGAACAAAGCTGAGGGTATCATGCTCTCTTGATTTTAAACTATAAGGCTATAGTAATCAAAATGGTATGGTATTGGTATAAAAGTAGATGCAGAAGTCAATGGAACAGAATAAATAGCCCAGAAATACACTAATGTATATATAGTTAGTTAATTTATGACAAAGGAACCCAGAATAAACAATGAGGAATGGATAGTCTCTTTAGTAAATGATGGTGAGAAGACTGGACAACCACATGCAAAAGAGTGAACCTAGACTCCTATCTTTCTTTTTTTTTTTTTTAAGATTTTATTTATTTATTTGACAGAGAGAGAGAGATCACAAGTAGGCAGAGAGACAGGCAGAAAGAGAGGGGAAGCAGGCTCCTTGCGGAACAGAGAGCCCAATGGTGGCACTTGATCCCAGTACCCTGAGATCATGACCTGAGCTGAAGGCAGAGACCCAACCCACTGAGCCACCCCAGACGTCCCTAGACTCCTATCTTATACTATATACAAAATTAACTCAAAACAGATCAAAGACTTGAATCTAAGACCTCAAACCATAAAACTCCTGGAAGAAAACAGAGGTGGTAAGCTCAGTCATATTAGTCTTGGTGATAATTTTTGTAGATCTGATTCCAAAAGCAAAAATAAAATGGGACTACATCAAACAAAAAAGCTTCTATACAACAAAGGGAAACCATTAAAAAATGAAAAGGAAACCTATGTAATGGGAGAAAATATTTGCAAATAATGGGAGAAAATATTTGCCCTTTAATATATCTGATAGGAGGTAAATATGAAAATATAAAAAGAACTCCTACAACTCAGTAACAAGAAAACCCAAAATTGTTTAAAAACTGGGCAGAGGATCTGAAGAGACATTTTTTCCAAAGAAGACATATGGATGGCTAACAGGCACATGTAAAAATGTTCAACATCACCAATCATTAGGGAAATGCAAATCAAAACCACCATGAAATAGAATGGCAGTTTATCAAAAAGACAAGAGATTATAAATGTTGGCAAGGATGTGGAGAAAAGGGAACCCTTGTGCACTATCGCTGGCAATGCAAATTGGTACAGCCACAATGGAAAACAATATGGAGGTTCCTCAAAAAATTAAAAATAGAATTACCATATGATCCAGTGATATTTATCCAAAGAAAACAAAAACACTAACTTGAAAAGATATATGGACCCATGTTCATTGTAGCATTATTTACAATAGCCAAGATATGGAAACAACCTAATTGTCCATCCATGGACAAATAGATAAAGAAGATGTGGTATATACATACAATGGCATATTAGCCACAAAAAAAATGAATGAAGTCTTGCCATTTACAACAACATTGATGGCCCTTGAGGACATTATACTAAGGAAAATAAGTCAGAGAAAGACAAATACTGTATCATCTCACTTAGGTGAGAAATCTAAAAACAAAGAAATAAACAAACAAAACCAGGCTCATAGAAACAGAGAACAGATTGGTGGTTGCCAGAGGCTGTAGGCTGGGGTGGGCTTAATGAAAGAAGAAGGTCTAAAGATACAAACAAACTTCTAGTTATAAAAAAAAAATAAGTCTTGGAAATGTAATGTATGGTATGGTGACTATAGTTTGATGCCTACTGCATATTTGAAAAGTTGCTAAGGGATTAGAACACAAAAGTCTTCATCACAGGAAAAAAATTTGTAACTATATATGGAGACAGACGTTATTCAGACTTACTGTGGTGATCATTTTGCAATATATACAAATTTAATTATGTTGTACATCTGAGACTAATATGATGTTATATGTAAATTATACCTCAATAACCCCCCCCAAATAATAATTTATAAACCTGGCTGGATTCCTCATATAGCTCCAGGGAGCCTGATCACCCCACTGCCCAGTACACCTCTTTTTGTTCTATGTGGCTTTGATCAAGTAAGTTCACACTTCAAGTGTCCAGTTATTGAAAGATCTGTGCTAGTATAAAGCAAAACAGGGGTCTGCTTAATCTATAAAGAAGGCTCAGCACAGATGTCTCTCAATTCACTCTTTTGAGTTTAAACAAAATATATGGGCTTTTGGCATCCCCTATTTGGCTTGAATCGTCATTTGTGCATTCTTATGTTTTCCTTTGTGTTTGACGATGCTGCTCTGAGTCTCCTCAATCCTTCTCCCTCCCTCTCCCTTCTCTTCTCTCTTGCTTTGAGTGTGCCAGAAGAATTCACCACAGGATCCTTTTCCTTTTGATCCAAACAGAAAATCAACATAATTCTGCTCTGGATGTATTCCTTCAAGGGGGAAAAATATAACCTGGGTTTTGTCGTCTCAAAATTCTGTCCTTTGATGAGAAATAAAGGTAAGGTGGTCATATAAATGACACAGAGAAAATGAAAGGACATTTTGATCATGTTCAAATGGTGCTAAGCATGTTTATGAAGAAATATTTTAAAGGTCAAAGACTGTTTTTAACTCCTTAAGACAGAATTTCTCGGGGTGCCTGAGTGGCTCAGTGGGTTAAAGCCGCTGCCTTCGGCTCAGGTCATGATCCCAGGGTCCTGGCATAGAGCCCCACATCGGGCTCTCTGCTTCGCAGGGAGCCTGCTTCCTCCTCTCTCTCTGTCTGCCTCTCTGCCTACTTGTGATTTCTTTCTCTGTGTCAAATAGATAAAATCTTAAAAAAAAAAAAAGACAATTTCTCAAAGATACGTCCTTCAGATCATTTCCATTTTAGCTCTCCGCTCATCAGTGCAGGACCAAAGAACTTAGTGGTAGCAGCTCCTGGAAGAGGCTTTGAAGAAGAGGCCTAAGATATTGTGCCACATAGAACAATGGCTTAGAGGATAACCCTGAGAAGGGCTGGAGCCAAGGAGCACAGATATGGAGCTATCATGTGCCAACATAAAGTGTCTTGTAATCTTTTTCTGGTCCTGGAAGTATTAATGAAAAATACCCTGGTCATTAGGGTGGAGAAGAGTTTTAAAAGGTTTTAGTAAGTCACGTGGCTGTCAGGTGGTGACAGTGTCATCAGAGGCAGGGGATGGGGAAGAATCATTAAGTTAAGTGCTTGATAGAGTTTGGTATCACAATTTTAACATACTCCTTTAATTTACCTTACTGAGATTATTTGCTTAACGGTCTCTTAAAATTAACTCACTACGGAGGAAACACTGTATTATTCAGTAAATAAAAATCCATTTGCCATACATAGAAGATAACCACCAAAATGGGTGTGTGACAGAAACTTTATTAAACTTTGGCTAAAGATTCTTGCTGAAGACTGTGCCCAAGACCCGCTCTGTCTGTTAAAAAGGAAGGTCATTGAGTTTAGAGAGGTGTTCAGGACAGATTGGCACCAAAATGAATCCCTCTGCTTGCCTTATTTAGGAGATACAAGCAGAAAGAAAATTCTCAGAGAAATAGCTTTCTCACTATGTGGTTCAATGTTATAAAATTGTCTTTGTAGCACTATAATTTCAGCTAAAAAATTACCTTGAATCCCCCCTCCAGGGATATAATTCCCATTTATTTAGTTCAATTTCTTTATTTTAAAAGACACTGAAGCCCAGAGAAGATAAGGGGTTGACTCAAGGTCACATAGTGAATCCTTAGATAAGTTATCCATTTTTTTCTTTAAGAATAACTCTTGTGAAGTACTGAGGACTCCAATTTCTCACTGTTGACTAGAGACCCCCCCCCCCCCCCCCGCCACCTCAGCTCCAAAAGGCCATATGCAGGTCCCTGCCATGTGAGTTTTCCCAAATGGCTGCTTACTTCAGCCAGCCAGCAAGGAGAGTCTCCGGAGCAAGCCTATTAGCAAGAAGGGATCTTACATAACATAATGCAACCTCATCACATGGGGGTGACATTGAATTCATCACATTCTGTTGAAGCAAGTCACAGGTTCTGCACACACTCAGTGGGAAGGGATTGTATAGGGGTGTAAACATTAGAAGGTGGGAAACCTGGGGGGGTACCCTGCCTCTTGTCTGCCACAGCATACAGCTGGGTTCCTTATGCTACTGGCACTTACGTATGTTTGAGATTTTTCCTAATAAAAAGAGTTTTTAAAAAAATGTCTGCCACACTTAAATGCTATATAGCAAATACACTTCAAGATGAGCTTAAAAAAAAAAAAAGGAATTTTGAGTGAACCAGGAAGCATGAACTTTATAAAGGATTCTCATTGTATTTGTGACTGATAATTTACCCATCTGTTTAGTGATTTAGCCAATAAACGTTTTTCAAATTCTAGTAAACACTGGCTTAGGCAGTAGGTGTATAGCTAGACATATTTCTGTCTCAAAAAATAAACAGTCCAGAGGGAGAGGTGGATAAGTTAAACTGATAGCTATAGTGCTGAGTGACATGTGCCAAGGCACATCTAAGCTGATGGTGCTCTGAAAAGGCACAGGAGGCCTCTGAAACTACCTTCTATTTATTTTTTATTTAAAATTTATTTATTTATTTGAGAGAGAGAGAACGCAAGTTGGGGGGGAGAGGAAGAGGAAGACAAGCAGTCTCCCTGCTGAGTAGGGAGAACTATATGGGTTTTGATCCCAGGACCCTGAGATCATGACCCAGCCAAACCCAACAGCAGGATGCCCAACTGACTGAGCCACCCAGGCACCCCACTATCTTCTATTTAAAGACTAGCTTTCCTTCAAGAGTTTGTCGATTTTGCATTTCTTATTTATTAAATGGCATGATCTCTGAGGAGAAAAGTGTCAGCATTATTATTCACTCTTCACTGAAGGAGTCTGGAGTCCTGATAATGAGCTTGGGGTAGGTTAAAGATGGCTACAAACTCTGCCATTTTTTCCCATCTAGAGGTGGGCTCTTGACTCTGGGCTGGTGCTGGGTCTTGTTTGGACCAACAGTATGTGGCAGAAATGATGCTATATGACTCTAACCTGGGACTCTGCAATTTTGCTTTCATGTGCTCGGAACTCTCCTTCTTGGAATCCACCAGTCATGGAAGAGTTCAACTGGCCTGCCAGAGGAGAGGCTGTATGGAGAGAGGCCTGAAGCTATGTCTGAGGTCTCAGCCCCAACCCCTGCTAAATTTAAGCCAGTAACTTTTGGGATAGTGTACTATTTAGCAATAAATAGCTGAAAATTAAGTTTTAGCTAAGCCATCAAAATTTCAGCTTTCACTCGTGATTTCCCTAACCAGAACTTAACACGGAGTGGTGTGGTCACTCATACTTGTATCCTGCATATATAAAACCAGAAGGGGTCAGGGTTGGCCAATGACTATGAGGCAGGCTGGGTGGTGTCCACTGAAGGTAGACCATTTCATAGAGTCTTTAAAATGGCTTCTTTGGGTTCTTCCTTCTACGCTGAAACTTCAGGAAGCATCAGATACCTGACACGCCCCTTTAGTTCCCAGTTCATTGGCAAAACCCCAATTGCTTGCTGAAAGAGAGTGAGCTATGATTCTGAAGCTAAAGGGGAGGTGGGGGACTGGGAACTCATCAAATAATTTGAATTAGCATCAGGCACACAAAAGCTCTTGTCGCCCAGTAATGAGTCTGGGAGCACTTACCTGAAGACATTAGCAGGACCGCCTGAAGGAGAGCTACTTCAGTGTCATCCAGGTTGAAAGAAGACAGTGACATGCCCAGGTCAAAGATGGCGTCCGACACCACCCCAAGACCCCCGTTCTTCAGCTGGCCCCGCGTCACTGCCATTTCCCCATTCAAGGT
Organism: Mustela nigripes; assembly: GCF_022355385.1. Taxonomy (NCBI): domain Eukaryota; kingdom Metazoa; phylum Chordata; class Mammalia; order Carnivora; family Mustelidae; genus Mustela; species Mustela nigripes. The sequence goes on along the minus strand of NC_081558.1, from coordinate 79,303,476 downwards.
TAAAGTCTCACTTTCTGGGTCATAGCGCACAGCAGCACGAAGGGACATGATCTCCATGCAGCAGCCTTTGAGGAGGATTATCTGGTCTTCACATGGCAGCTGAAAAAAACCAGCTCACATCAGCAAGAATAAGCACACAGATGTCAGTGAGCAATAATATGCAGTATCTTAATAGCAACAGAGACCAAATCTGGTGATCAACTCGGTCTTGCATTCTTTGAGCCCATGGCTTTTCCCTTCCTACTTGGCTGCAGATTTTCAACAACCATTTTTCAGACTCCAAGTTGGTGACCAATTTTAATGTCAGTACTTTGCCTTTCTTTTATGATGGATATAGATCTCCAACTGGGATTACAGTCCTGTGTGAAATCGTGCTAAAAATCCCTTACTCTGGGGTTTTGTATAATAACACCAACTGATCATTGCTTGAGAACATGGTTTACATTAAGCTTACCTACATTTCTCATAGTTCTATGAGTCATCAGCTGGCAACTCTGCTTCTCTTTGTTTTTTGAAGCAAGATTGCTCCTTGGGTCTCTCAAAAGGCACAGAAGGAGAAGGTCACATATAGAGGCATGTCGTTCCCGAGGCCCAGAGATGTAAAAGCTTTAGCCAAAGTCACCCAGTGAGTTAGAGGCAGAGGTGAGACTAGAATTCAGATCTCCTGGCTCTTAGGGTTATGTACTCAGTAACGGAGGCACCAGAATTACTTCACACATTGGGTTTCTCTGCCAGACTGTAATCTTGTTTTAAGCATATTTGGTTGCCTTGTTAATTAGGATTTGTGATAATGTGGTAACATTTATAATAAACTTTTAAAAAAAGCAACTTTGTTAGCAAAATAACAAAAAATCAGAGTTTTACTTTCTGGGGGGATAGAATGTTTAATTAAAAGCCATTATCAAAGTAGTTTGAAAGGCTATTAATGGATATTTTTGAGGCATTGGGCATTGTGCTAAGCTTTACAGATGTCACCTTATACTTAATCTTCACAGCAATACAGTGAAGTGAATATTCTAATTCCAATTTCATTTACAGAAGTGGAAATCAAGGCACTGAGAGGTTGAGTAACATGCTAAGGGGTCACATGGGGGTTTTGTGAGTAAGGCTAGTATTTGAAGCTAGATCTTCCAGAATCCAGCGCAAAGAGAAGAGAACACATTCTTTTTAAGTACTCAGGATATGACTAAGTTTCCATAAACAACAAACATGTAAATTACACATAATTGTTATCTTTTCATGAAATCAGGTACAAATTCTTTTGGGGCAGTACTCTTGGCAACACTTGACTAGTTCAGTTTTGGTTGTTATGTAAAACTGAAGGTAATATTACTGAATTACATTTAAAATGCGGGGTATTTCATATTTTTCACTAGCTCATCCTAGCCACCTTACCATTTAATTTCAAAACTTAGCTTTTCCCCCAGAATAAAATTCATTTCATATTTGGTTCTGGAATTCTCTCCTTCCACCCATTAAAGAAAAAGAATCCCTGTGATTGCTTTTATTTAGGTTCAAATTTGTGTTCCTTGATGATATCTTTGGATTTTTGGCCCAAGATCATCGTAGGAAATAGGAAACCCTGAGCTTGGATAGATCCTCCACCAATAAGACGGAGAATGGGCCCAAGTAGATGGGGGCTGGCTTTAATCTCTGTGGGGAACAAGGAAATATTTGGCCTCATCAGGGTCATGTGAGGGCTTGTTAAACACATTGCTGGTCCCACCCTCTGAGTTTCTGCATTTTCCGGGTTCCCAGGGGATGCTCTTGCCTTTGTTTCAGGGGCCAGGGACCCTTTTGTTCTTGAGAACCACTGGCATAGAATAACAAAGAGAAATCACTGATCAGATCAAACAATTTATTACTATTTTTTTTAATTTGCCACAAGGAATGCAAACTTGGGCAGGCCTTGTCTTTGTAGCTAAGTTGGAGTGTAGATGAAGTAGAAGATTTCTTTTTAAAACTTAACTGTTGGTTCAGATTGAAATGAAAGCTGAACTCATATTTGTCAAGGATCACCAACAGTTTAAAAATTAGGCCAGATGACTTTCCCTTTTAGAACGATTTGTAGGATGCTGTTGAGATTTGTTTCAACACGTGGGCAAATGATCTTGGTTACCCGCCACAATACTTTCACTGTGATATCGTGGCAAGAAGGACCTGACAGGCAGAGGTGCAGGGACACTCCCACATACTCTTCCTGTCTCCTCAGGAGAACATCACTCAGATTGACTGGCAAAGATGACAGTGCCCTGCACTCCAGAAATGATTCTTAATGTGTGTTTTTTGGCAGTTCTGTCAGCAGCGATTTTAGATCTTTCAAAGCCCTGGGTGTCCACCAACCTGGCTGGGGGGTTGGCATGGATCTTAGTAGAAAATTACTGTGAGCCCAATTTAAACAACACGTGCCCCAAAATGCCTCTGGCAGGAAAGCTCTGGCTTTTGAGACCACCTGGGATCTCTAGCCCACTCCAGAGGCAGTTCAGGGGGCTACACAGTTCCTTTTCCTCTTCAATGTTTTAATGAGAGTGATAAAGACTAAAGGCCCTCAGGGAACCACAAACACTGGAAACAAATGCATCTCTGCTGTAAAAGTAGCCTCTTCCCCCCCCCCCTTTTTTTTTGTAATTTTGAGACTACACAAATCAGGGTTAAAGAGACAGAATCATGACCTTGAAGCAGGATTAAACTTCTGAGAGAAATGTGAAGACAGAAGCTGGCCAGAATCCATGCTTGAAAAGTTCCATGTTGACCCTTCACCCTTGCCATGGCCATAAGTGCATGGTGTGTTCGTTCCTGGTGGTGGAGATGGCTTCTTTTATTTCTTCTTTAACTGAAATATCTCTCTGTGCTTGGTTGACATGAGCTTTACATTTTCTAAGAAACATTTTTGGGTGGGTATTCAAGGGGGAACACATGACTAACAGGCTAGCTCAAGTTTTAGGGGTGGTGTCCTCAATAGAGTTTCTCTTCAGACACTAAGGATGGGGGACAAGAGACAGCTCAGAGAGAGTGAGGATCAAGAAAGGTCCAGAAAAACAAACTCAACCCAGTGAACAAAAGAGAAAGATGACACCGAGAGTCAGAGGAAACCAGTGCCCTTGGCACAGCTATGAGAGTGTGCACCCTTCTTGAAAGCAATATGGCAACACATCTCAGAAGCCTTAAAAGGTATGTATACTTTGGTCCTTAAAATCTACTTCTGCAATTTTCCCTTAAGAAATAGTATTGTGAGCAGGGCATAGGAGCCAGGATGTTCACTGGAGAATGTTTATATTAGTGAAAAATGGGAAAAGGACTGAAGATCCAGTCAATGCATATAACCTCAGTTATGTAGATCTATTCTTTAGAATAGTATGTTGTCACTAAAACTTATTTGTGAAAGAACATTTAATGATGTGTGCTCTACAGTTGGGGGTAAGAAGTTTGGTACAATAGGGTGCTGGTAATTTTTCTTTACCTCAGTGTTAATTACTTGGGTGTGTTGAGTATGTGAAAATTCATTGAGCAGCATCTTTATGATAAGTGCCTTTTACTCTTTAATAGAAAAGTTTAAAAATGTTTCATAAGTAGGATGTACATTATGGTATAAATTATATATGTTTCATATTTTGTATATGTGTGTACATGTGTATATACATATATGTATACACACACATAATTGAAAAAGACTAAAATAGACTCCAAAACATCAGCAGTTTATCCTTAGGTGGTGTTACCATGAATCTTGAATATGTTATTTTAAAAAAATTTTGTTTATTTGAGAAAGAGAGACTGTAAGCAAGCATGAGCAAGGGGAGGGGCAAAGAATAGGCAGAAGCAGACCCCCCATTGAGCAGGGAGCCAGACTAGGAGCTCCAATTTTAGGACCCTGGGACCATGACCTGAGTTGAAGGCAGACCCAACAGACTGAGCCAACCTTGAATATGTGATTTTTAATAGCCTTCCAAACTTTAATAAATACTAGTTAAAAAAGATGGTCAGAGACATGGGATGCTCCACACCAAATACACATATGAAAAAATTCCTTCCCCAGGACTCACCAGCTCTTCTGGGGGTGGGGTACGAGTCATTCCCTCTATAGGACTGCCAGCTGGCACATCAGGTACCCTGGCCCCAACCACAGTGAAGCAGGGGACAAGAGCAAAGTACACACTCTCTCAGCTAGGTCTGGGGGTCAGATACCTGCATCCTGAAGCCTACTGTTCTGTCCTTCTGGATGTGGCTTTTGTGGAGGTGCAAAACAAGCAATGAAAAGTGTCCTCATCAGTGTCTGAGGTCTCTAGACTCCAGCTGGGGTCCCATTATTGCAAACCCAAAACCACAGATGAGCTGGAAGCCAAAGCAGGATGGAATCTTTCCAGGTGAGGAGAGGGCTTCTTTCTAGGTGAGGCTAGATTGGCTTCTCACTTGGATAGCTTATATAAGAGGCTCATGGCAGTACATGGACCTGTGTATTTGATATCTTTCTGGGTTTCTTTGGAGGTGGGAAGAACAATAGTTTGGCACCTGATAGCTTTTCAAAGGGAAAAATTCTCCACTTGATTCAAAAAAGGGAGGTTAGAGGCAGGATAGTAATGTAATAGATAAAACAGAAACCTTAACAAGTGGAATTTATGGATACACTTAGGCCCCAGGCCTATCTAAGCACTTTACATCATTATCCCATTTAAACCTTACAATAGCTCTAAGCAGTAAATAGTATCATGATTCCCATTTTAAAGATGAAATAACCAAGATTTGAAGACACCAAATAAGTTACGTAAGATTCCTGCCCATCCGGCTGACTGCAGAGCCCATGCTTCCAGGCACCACATGGTAGGACTGCTAAAGTTAGAGATGAGGGATCTGGTGTCCTAAAGGGAAAGCCTATAAGCTCAGGTGGATGAGCTCTTAGGGGTGCCATGAAAACAGGGCAAGAAAGGGTGAACTTATAAGAAAAGAGAGGAGAGGTAAGGAGTTAAGATCCTTGCTCTGTGAGGGAGATCCTTATTCTTGAGGTGGAAACAACCACACAACCGTTTTGCTAGGATATGTAACAGAAAGCATATTGACTTAGACTCAAACCATGGCCCCATGTTTGGATAAATCAACTTAATCTCTTCAATCTTAGTTTTCCCCATCTATAAAATGGGCTTAATTAAAGCTATCCTGCAAATCTGTTATAAGGATTGGATTTAATGTGGGCAGAGTTGAGCATGGTAACTGGGACATTGTAGGTGCAGAATGAATAGATGTTATTAGTGTCAGTCATATTTCGCTATGCCTGGAGTCAGTGCATAAATAGATAGGATCTTCAGCCTCATGTGAACTAGCTAATGAGTGATGACTGAATAGAGAAGTAGTGAAATAAAAGTGAAATAGTGTATTTTCATTTTGTATTGACATTGCTTTCATGTGACTAAGTCCCTACTAATTAACATTAAATTATAAATAATACTCCATATTCCTGGAAATCAATGGACCTGCAATGAAAAATAACGCAGAAGGAAGAACAGTGTCCTTACCTCACAAAACATAGGCAACTTTTTGGCAAAATCCACCACTCTGGTAATTGCTGGTGTAATGATTTTTGTAAAATGGCTGAAGGCTTCCAAGTCAACCTTTCCACCTTCTGGGGCATTTACTATTGGTGCTTGTCCAATATCTTCCGGCTAAGGAGGAGAAACAAGAAAGATTTAAATGAAGAACACGAAGGGATCTTTATCATCATTCTCATGTGGCAGAAAAATCTCTTCTGAATTGACATGTTATGCAATTTCCGGTTTTCTCTTTGCTCATTATTAAACTACGTCGCTTTCTGTAGTTCAATTTTCTGAGCAAAGTTACTGTCTTGGCCGTTGTTTTAAGAGCTGCTGGTGATAATGCTCACAGAATTGCGGCTGCAGAATTAAAGTGAGAGAAAGAGGGAGGCAGAGGGAAACAACAGGAACTTGGATCCTGCTTCTAAACGCATGAAGGATGCCTGGTGACATATGTGCTAGGGGCTCTGGGGTGGCATTTTCAGAGCCCTGCACATTCTGGCATTTGTGGGCCATGATGGAGGAGTGTGATGGGGATGCCCTGGTGATGAGGGAGCAGAAGGTAAGCTGAAGACAAAACACCAGCTGACCTCCCCCTAACCACCGCCACCTCCCCAACTCCTAGGTGGGATATGTGTGACATTCTTCCAGAAAACGGTCTTTTTTTTTTTTTCTTTCCATTTTTAAAAGTCTTTATTTATTTATTTTATTGTGTTCAATTAGCCAACGTATAATACATCATCTTGATGTAGTGTCTGACAGTCTTAATGTTAATACTTTGCTAGAAGGGAAAAACAACTTGAGCTCGACAATTACAGGGCCTCCAGTATCCTGAGAGTCTTCTGCCAATGAAAGAGTCTTCGCATATAAAAGAGTCTTAGCATATTAAAGTCCATTTGGACACCTCTGTTTTTCCTTATCTCTCCCAACTCCCAAGTATATAATCAGCCATTCCTCAGGACCCCAGTATAGTAGCTCTTTCTGCCCATGGGTCCTGTCCCCGAACTTTAATAAAATTACCTTTTTACACCAAAGACTTCAGCTCTGGACCTCACCAACATTCCCAAACTCCCATCATTGGCAAGAAGCACCCCGTGGATTCATTCTTGCTTTTGACCTAGCAGCTGGGTCTCGAAGTTCACATCTGCCCTATAGACGCTAGTTGGAGGAGGTCTTGTGGGGCTGAGGGGCACCTCTAGGTCGCTTGGAGGAACTGAGCTGTGTAAACTTGGCAAGCTTTCAGGCAGACACACTAGTGTCTGTTTTTCCCACTAGTGTTATACTAGTAACACTAGAATTACTAGTATTCAGTGTCCCCGGGGGCACTTCTCTGCCCTTGGCTTGCCCGGGAACAAAAGCCATAGCCTCAAAGCCATAGCTACTCAAAGGGTGGTGTAGCAGCTTGGGTATCATCTGGGCACTTGTTAGAAAGGCAGAATCTCAGCCGCCCCCTCCCCCCTGTCCTAATGGTACAGAACCAGCATTTTAGCAAGTCCCCAGGTGCTTGTATCACTCACGTTAGCCTCCCCAGTGTACTTTGGTACTCTCCAGCTCCTTAGCTGAGGGTTCCAAGACCACCATGGTCTCTCACCATCTGCTATTGCCACCTGTGTTACCTACCAGGAACAGTTCCCTCTGTTGCCCTTTCTCGTTGTTGTCATAATTATGACCACCATTTATCTGTGGCCTGCCAGAGAGCCACCCCTTTGAGCAAGTACATTATCTCAAGTGGTTTTCATACAATCCTGATTGGCAGGTGAGAAAACAAAGGACTCAAGGAGGTTAAGAACGATCCCCTGAGGCCAGGACTAGATCTTGGTCACGCAGCCTCTACCCAGCAATCTGCCAGGAACCCCACATCTACCCCATACTTCAAGGCTTTTACAACTGATACAGTTTGTTTTTGTTTTTGTTTTTTCAAAGATTTATGTTTCTGAGAGAGCAAGCACTCATGTGCAGCCCTGACGTGGGACTTGATCCCATGACCCTGGGATCATGACCTGAGCCAAAATCAAGAGTCAGATGTTCAACTGACTGAGCCACAAAGGTGCTCCACAGCCTGTACACTTTTCATACCACGGGGCAAAATTCTACTCCTACTATTTCCCTTACCATTCTCTCCCATTACCTTACTAGAAGTTGTGAAGGTGATGGGAGGGGTCAGAGACTCAAGCCTATCCCATGGCCTGGAGCCACAGTGAACAGACCAGAACCAGGCACCCAGGGTTGGGAGAGGTGGGACGGTGGGCAGAGATGGGCAGGAGGATCTGGCACTGAGAACTAGTCAAGCAAAGCTGAATCTCTTACTCTCAGAGTCATGAGGACACTGCTGGTGACAAGACTATAGCTTGCCTACAGCCGTGGTCCCCAAACTTGCTTGCATCAGAATCACTTGATGGGTTCCCATGTCCAGAGTTTCTGATACTGTAGGTCAGGGATAGAGCCCGGGAATCTGCATGTCTAACAACTTCCCAGGGCATGCTGATGCTGCTGGTCTGGGACTACACTTTGAGAACCACTTGACTGGCAATAACACATCCAGCTCAGAGGAATCCAGTTACCATTTTCTTCCCACAGCTCTCCAATTATTGCTCACATCTAATTCTTAGCACAAAGGAAAGCAAAGGATGACTCTCTTACTGACATGTTACTAGGGCACCAGGGTCAACAGGAGCAGCCCAGGCCCTCTCCAAAGGCGTGGTAGGAGCTGTGGTTACAGCCTAGGGGAGGATTTAAAATACATTACATAACAAACTGGCAGCATTGACCTTTTTTGGGTTATCCAGTAGGTTCTTCTGTTTATTTTATTTTATTTTTTATTGTTTGCTTTGCCAGCAGCAGTGAATGGGAAAGGAAACTAGTCTGTCATGTTATCATAGTCAGTGATGATGTTTTGGGGCAACAGTTGGTGTGGGAAGCCCATGGGAGGCAACTGCTTTGCTGGCTTTCTGGATGCAGAGAGAATTGATGGAATAATCACACGTACAGCTTCCTTTTCTCTCTCTCTGCCTGTCTTTCTCACATGGACTGAACGAAGGGATAAGGCACATCAGGTCCTCCTCTGGGCATTGCTTCTCCTGGCATTTGTCACCTCCTTACTGGTCTCCCCCCACCCCAGAAATGAGTCTCATCTCACCTGCCTTGCTTATTTTACAACTCTATTACGAAGATTGACTGATAAGAGGAATGTGGTCATACCTTAAGAAAGGGAGTTTTATATACACATGCACACACACACACATAAGGTGAGTTTTTTTTAGAAATAAAAATAAAATAATAATATTTTTATATTTTTACAGTTTGGCTTGGTTGAGTCTAAATGTCTTGTCACTGAACACGGATAGATCTAATCTGATTGTATTTAATGGTATTCAGTGTCCTTTGAAATGTCGGTTAAGTTAATACCGATTTTAAAAAATTTCCATTTAATCTCTGGGTTCATGGGGCATTTGAATCACATCTGTGATACCGCTAAAGGTTTGAAAAAAGGAGGGGAGTTTTATAAGGAAATATGGCAATTTTAATTAAAATTAAACTTAAAAAGGTAACCACATCACAAGCTTTTCTGTTGAAAAATAAATAGCAGGGTAAGGAAAAAAATAAATAGCAGGGTAGGGTATTTAGTGGAAAATATGATTGCTAGAAATAAAATCATATACAAAGTCAAGGCTTTTTATTATATTAAGCTTTATTCCCATAATGGATCTTGGATACCAGAAGAAAATGGATAGATAGATAAATAGAGTCTATGAATTGACCTGAGTCAACACATGAGGTATGAGAAATTAAGGTTGAGCACTGTAACCCTGTCTGTGACCTCCCTAAAGATTTTTTTACATTGTTTGCTACAATATTTGGAAGATGTTAGAAATAAAGAAGAGTACAGGGGTGCCTGGGTGGCTCAGTGGGTTAAAGCCTCTGCCTTCGGCTCAGGTCATTATCCCGGGGTCCTGGGATCCAGCCCTGCATTGGGCTCCCTGCTTGGCGGGGGGCCTACTTCCTCCTCTCTCTCTCTGCCTGCCTCTCTGCCTACTTGTGGTCTCTGTCTGTCAAATAAATAAATAAAATCTTAAAAAAAAAAAATAAAGAAGAGTACAAATAGTTGACATCAATTGACCCTATTAGACACGTTGATATAGCTAATAGGTTTGTAATCCATGACATGAGATATATTTGCTTACCCCAACCTCCCACCACCACCCCAAAGAGCATGCACTGGGATCAAGCTCAGGTACCAATGATAAGTTACCAAGGTAGACTGTGGGCAAAGCCTGGTTTTTACCTCTGTGGCTCAAACTGCCTTAGCTTTCTCACTGGGGGGTTTCCAGTTCTCATTCTGACTTACCTCCTGCTTGGCTGCCCTACTGGACCTCCTGAGCCAGTTCATCCTACCTATTCATGTCTCCTGCTCAACTTGCTTTGCACTTTTGCTGCCTTTCCTCCTGACTTTTGCTTTCTCTCAAGTCCCCACTTCCATCTTATCTTTGCCAATTCCAAATCCTATCCCACTCAAATTCTGTTTTCTCTTCGAAGTCTTCCCAGATGACCTGTGTGAAATGAGGCCTATCTCACAGGAACACAGATTGTGGGCCATGTACATCACTCATGGCATTCAGCATTTATTACTATCACTTTTTATTGCGTTATGTAGGTATGCAGTAAGATATAAACTTCTTGGGTGGGAGGCATAAGCTTTAAGGTTGTCTCCTGTGTGGAAAACATTGAGCTAAAAGGTGGAGGACAGAATGCTTTTTGGTTGGTTGAGTGAATAAATGTATGTTTATACATGTTGAACCAATATTTATTCAGCAACTACTATGGAGCCCGGCCTGGTTCTAGATGCTGAGGTTACATCAATGAACAATGCACCCTCAAGGAACTTTCACTGTATTGAAATATAAAGAATATTTATATAATAAATATTTATAAATATTTATAATAAAAATACAATAATAAAACATTTATTTAATAATTATTTATTAAAATATTTATAAATAAATAAATAAAATATTAAAATAATAAAAATATTTATAATATAAATATAAATATTTATAAATATAAAGACAATATAAAGAATATTCTCACAGAAGAATTTTTATTTGTGATTAGACTGGAGGCAACATGATAGTATGTGGGGGTCGGAAGGGAGGTGGGCAGCCTAGGACTCTTTGAGAAGTGATGTGTAAGCTTTAACTGGAAGAATGTCATGAAGGTAAATTAAAGACAAAGGGAAAAGCCCGTGCCAAGTCCCAAGGCCAGAAAGGAGGCCCATGTAGTTGGATCCCAGAGATGGCATGAGATGAGGCACAGGGGCAGGCGAGGGTCTCATGATGATGGCCTCTGGGGAAGGGATGGGCTTATGCAGTGTGGCTCCACTGAGGGACTTCAAATAAGAGGGCAGCAGGATGAGAACTTGGGTTGTTATGTGGAGTAGGAATGTGGTAAGCCAGATGAAGAAATGGCCCTGTGGCACTAGCTGTTTGGGCAGGACATAAAGTGATCTGGACTATGGGGTGACAGTAGACATGGAGAGAAGTGGAAGAACTCAAACTTCTCTTGGGAGCTGGACATAGGGCTTTCTGACTGACTGGATGTGGGGTGCAGGCCAATTAGGAATCCGGGATATCTCCTCGGGGCAGTGGTGGGGATGGGGGCATGAAGGGAGAGAGATTCAGGGGTGTGTGCAGGGGTGGGCTTCTACTAGCTTACTTGTGTCACTAGCTGCTGATACACAAAGGGAGACTAGGTGCCTTTCTGCTTTGACTGTTCATCAGTATTGTTCAAGGTGAGTAGCAGATGCTGCCCATTGACCTCTTTGCTGTGGCTGGCTCAGAGCTGAGGGCTATGTGGCTTGAACTTACAGCTCTCTAGCACAAGCAGAGTGGGATGGGGCCAGAGGGGACTTGTACCTTCCTTTGCGAGATCACAGGGTATCTTCTTACACCTTCATAAGGAGGTGGGCAGGAAGGCCCAGACCAATGGTGATTAAAGGTCCTTGGGCTTTGGGATATTACTTCAGGCTCTCCCTTTTCCCAGGATAAGCAGGGATGGACATGAGGTGAGAATTGTAGGGATAATGCATATAGGAACAACTTACATCGCTGTTAATGATGTACTGGGCACTTATATCTGCAACTTTTATACCTTGTGATGTAAAGTCGCCTGAGCCTTAGAGAGGTGAAGGAATTTGCTTAAAGTCATGTAACCAAAAAGCAATATACATACATACATACATACATATATACATATACATGTGTGTGTGTATATATACATATATAGTTCAATGCTTGTCTTTGTTGCTTTAAATAAATATATATACACATATGTGTATATATATTTATTTAAAAATTAGATGTATTATGTAATAAAACATATAATATTATACATATAATACATATTATTATATGTATATATAAAGCAACACAGACAAGCATTGAACTCAGGCTGTCTGGTTGAATCTCCATGCACATGACTATGACCCTGCCTTCTGACGCAGTTATAATTTTGGGAGTTCGACACCTTCCTGACTTGGTTGCTCTTGCTTTATGACCTGTCCACGCATACCACATGTGGCCAAATCACCCATCCTGGTTGGCCCTTCTGCTTATGCCCCTTTCCTTAGGCTTTCCCAGTGGATCATGTGTGAAATCAGTCAGTAGCTCTGCTGGGGGAAAGTTGGGCAGCCCGGTCCTTGTTCTGATGGTCACATTTTACACTTTACACTCATCCAAAGCTGTACCTTCGCATGCGAATGAAGGGAGCAGAATAATAACACCGCGTCAACAGACAATATTATGGCTGCTATGGGCTTTACTCCAAATTGAGTGTCTTCCCACCCCTGGGAGGTGTAGAAGTGAATTACCCGTGGCAGAGACACTGCTTCCCGTGTTTGGCTCAGATGGCCCCTGTTCCCTTCTCAGTGTACTTCTCTGTTTCATCATCGCTGTCACCACACCCAAAGGGTGGTTACATTGGGCACTTCTGTAACATCAGGGATTTGGGTGGATTGGAGAAAACTAGAAAATTATGATTTAAGTGCTTTTGGAAGTAGTTTTAAAGAGTGGCTTTGGAATTATGAAAATCTACATGGCTTTTTAAAAAGTTTATTTGCCAATGACTCTCATTTCTATAGACACAAATACAGATTTGAAACCCAGGTCGAACCAGCAGTCTCTACTTCTGACTTGAGTCCTGATGTTAGGGTGAAAAGTGATGAAGAATATTCTTTTGGGGGAATAAGTGATTTTCCTCTTCCAGATAAGTGAGTATGTGCAGTTTTTAGGACAACATATAATTTTTAGTTCCCTCTGATATATTAGTATACTATTGTTAACATAATAGGTCTCTTCAAATTCTTTCTCAGCAGAAGATGGGCCATCATCACATACAAATAAATGAAATAATATGCATAGCAGTGTTATAAGTAGAATAGAGGCAGCCGCACGGGAGACACAAATCCTAATGTGTAGAAGCTTATTCAGACATGAATATCGTTTAGCAAAGCTGCCTTTGATTAAGGATTCTTAATGTCCTTACAAGAATAATTCACTGCTCAGTGAAATTTTTATCCTGAGCATACATACTCAATTGGAGTCACTCTTCTGCAAGGGGCATGTGTAAATATGTAAACTAGGCTGAGACACAGGGCTTACTGTACTGTCTCTGAGGATGGGCCAGTGGAACTGTACATTCTGTTTCATGATATCTATTGCGTTCTGTCCTGGTTATCTATGCTGTGCAAAAAACTGTGGCTTAAAACAACAGATTTCTACTGTTACGCAGAGTTGATGGGCTCAGCCAGGTGTTCTCACTTAGGGTCCCTCATATAGTTGTTCTTAAATGGAAACAGAGGCTGGTGTCATCTGAGACTTCTTTACCCACATTTCTGGTCTCTTGTCTGGCACCAGATTCAGCCTTAAAAGTCACTCTGCTAAAAATCTGTTGCTTAAAGGAATCCCAAGCCCAGCCTCTGTTCAATGAGAGAGAAACAGACTTCACCTCTCTATGGGAGAAAATGAGCTGTATATACAGGGAAGAAAGGCTGTAATGGCAGCCATCTTTGACAAGAGCTACCACAGGTCTCAACCACACATAGGATCGACACTGCAGTGACAATACTAAATGGAACATGGCCCTTCTGTTGAGGAGATGCTGGGGTGATCCCAGTCATAGAAGGGGATAGGCTGATAGAAATGAAGCTCATTGTAGAGACAGATGGCACCGTAGAGGTATTCAGATACCCCCACCCCCATCACCACTGCTTATAGCTATGGAGCTCTGCAAGCTTCCATAACCTCTCTGCCTCAGTTCTCTGCTTGGTAAAAATGAAGATTTTTACCCACTTCTACCTATACTTTTGACATAGGTTAATATGGAAAGCACTCAAAATGGAACCTGGCACTTGATAAGAGCCATCTAAGTGTTTTCTAATGTTACTGTTCATAGATTCCATGAATAGAGTATGTTAGAACCTATTCTGGACAGCAGTGAAAGTAACTGATAGCAGGTGGATTATGGGCCAGCTTTTCTTTCCAAAAATTTTCTTTAAGGTTGTAATTTTACTGTTTTCATGAAAAAATTATCTCCTTATAATGTTGATGAAAACTATATCCTTACCATGGTGAAAAAAATGTATCTTTTTAAGGACAATTATACACTATACCTTTTCAATGAGGTGGGAAGGAATGTTAATGTAACTTGGAGAGACAAACGGACCCACAGAATATCTGCTGCTGGTGCTCATAAAGATTCCACATCATAAACTAGGGGCATGATCAGTCTCTGAGATGGTCAAACCCTAGCTGGTAGTGGCAGCGTAGGGTAGTCCATCTGGTGAGGTGGGTGGACAGCCTGGACTTCTAGGCCTGGCTGCCACTTTCTAGTAGTGTGAAGCTGGGTGAACCAAATAAGGTCTTTGGTTTGGTTTGCATATCTGTGAGATGGGGATAATGATTCTAGCCTAACCAAAAGCATGGTGATGTCCAAAGGAGAAATGAATAGGAAGGACTTTCACAGTGGTTAGTTTTTATAAAAACATCACACACTCATCTTCCAAGAACCTAGAAAGTCCTGTTTCCTCTATATACCTCTATACATCCCAGCCCACACCCCCACCCCCTAATTTCCCTTGTCTCCCTGGACTCGAGTTTCTTTGTTTTAAGCTAAATATTTTGACTTCTATTGACATAAAATTACAGTTGAGATACGGGACACTTTATTCTAGGGGTTATTTTTAAAGGGGATATCTTGGCGTGAGTTTAGGGGGCTAACTATATAAATGGGCATCTGGGAGAAGAAATGGGTATAAAAGAGGAAAGCTGGCAGGTAAAGAAGGTTATAATTAGTTGATTTAAGGCTGGCCTTATTAACAGCAAAAGCAAATGGACTATGTCGCCTAAAAAACTGCTTTAGAATTTAGTGACTCACAAGCAACAGATGGGAGGGGTGACCCTTGTTCTCAAACCGCCCTGGATTCAAATCCTGACTCTTCAAGTCACTTGACTTCTTGGGACTACTATCAGTGAAATGGGGGCAGTCGCACCAGCATCCCAGGGTGATGAGGACTGAGCGAGCTGAAGGGGAAAATGTGGAGCACGCAGCTGATATCTAGCTGTGCTGGGGAGCCTCACCAGGAATTTCCGTTTCTGCTTCCAGTGGCTGCCTTGGGCATTGGTGGCCACATGGGCTTCAGTGACAGTTTTGATGAGCTCCCACTCCTCGTCTGTGGGCTCCGGCTTGTGCCCAATGGATTTCTGCAGCTCTTCCCGCCGTCTTTTCTCCCGGTTCTCCTCAATCAGCTTCCTCTTCGCCAGCCTCTTGCTGTCATCCAGTACCACTAGGAGGGGAAGAAAGATGAGACGAAACTCAGGGACACACGCAGAAACTTGGCAGACTGCACATGCGCCCTGGACCACCCACGCACAGATGGCTGAGCAGGTCCTGCAGGGTGGGTCACACTGAAATATTTTCTCTCCTTGGCAGCAAGAGCTGCCATTGACTAGCTGTGGTCCGACTCGAGATCTAATGCAAACTCCCAATGCCTGGCCAGCTTTTGAAACAAAGCTCTGGGGGAAGTTGGGCAGTGAGTATCCCACCTCCACAGAAGGTGGCCCTAAAGAAGAAGGAAGCAGAGGGAAGTAAAATCCGTCCTATCCATGGGTTCCCAGATGAGTCTGTATTCAGTCAATATGAGTCTATAGCCAATTATCTGGATTCACTCCCAGAGTCTCTGTTCCCCTTCTTCTGCCCTCAAATGGCTTAGTAAAAAGCACTTCAGATTAAACAAAAGTTCTGAAACAGTAAACAGGAGGTTAATGACGTCTTCCTCAGATGAAAAGGACCCCAACTCTCTATTAGCTCCCTCAGGAGTCCATTGGAATGAAGCTCGGCCTATCGCAGACTGCCCAGGTACTCACTTTGTTCTAGTCTCTACCTGGTCTACCCTCAACAGTGGTTAAAGAGCCCAGGCTTTGGAATCTAGAAAGAGCTGAGTTTGAATCCTGACACTACCACGTTCTAGCTGTGTGACCTCTGGCAAGTTGCTTAGGCTCCTTGAGCTTTCATTAATTCCTATATAAAACGGGATCAATAATACCCACCTCACAGGGCATTCAAAGTGTTAACGCACTACAGGTGGTCAGTAAATAGAGCCATGACTTTTGCCACTTATGCAAAAGGAATATAAGAAGGACAGAAAACAAGAAACCTCTACTTCTGTGGTTATTTTCCAGAACAAAACCATTTTACCAGACTCTTAGTAACTATCAATGGAATGGAAAGGCTCTGGTTTTATGCTACCGAGTCACAGTATTGTAGAACTGGAAAGAACCTTCGGTATTATCTAGCCCAACTCCCTCCTTTCACAGAGGAGGAAGTTGATCCAGAGAAATCATGACTTGCCTAAAGTCACACAGCAAGTTCATGGCAGAGCCAAGGCAAGACCCAGGACTCCTGATTCCAGTTCTACAACATCATTGTCCTAGGGCCATTTCTTGAGGAAGGTGTGACCTGGTAGGAAAAGAAAAAAAGCAAACATAGCAGGAGGAAGAGAACCAAAAGTACTCAGCTAATCCACAAACAGAAAAATGTAACCCCAGGTCATCTGGGTTGGATTGCATCATCCAAATCAGGTGAACAATGGCAAATGTGGGAAATGTGAATGAACCCTGTTAGGTCACTTTGGTTTCCCTATTAAAGGGACAAGCAGTGGGCTCTACCTATAGCCCCATTTCCCAAGTGCTTCCTTTGTGCCTTTGTGGCATTTGATATCATGCATTATCTAATTTAATCCTGAAAACAGCTTGCAAGGTAGGCGATGATTTCACGTAAGGGAAACCAGAGATTAGGTCTGAGGGTCACACAGCTAGTAAGTGGCAGATATGGGACTCCAACAGTTTTTCTGATTATAAAGCCTGAGCTCTTAAAATGCCTTGTAGGCTGCATTCAAAATTAATTTCCACCTAGTCGAGATTAACACTGAGCTTTTTTAACTTTATAAACATTCCTTTTTTTAACAATCAAGCAATGAAATGGACATTCAATAGTAACAGTCCCTTACACTGACACATCTAAATATTTGGTTCTAGGTCAATCATTTTCACGTATCCTTATCAGGCATATTTTTGGCAATGGCTGAAAGTCTTTAAAAGATGAAGACAACACAGTCAGCCAGAGGTGGGGATTAACCCAGGATTTCCAGCCTAAAGCTCTCACACAACCCTCCTCCTTTTTAAAGATTCCTCATTCTGTCTTCTTTAATGGGCAAAGCAGGACATTTCACGGATTTTTTTGTTCTAGCTGAGAGAACCCTGTTTATCACATAAATGTGAGCCGTGATTATTTCCTCTTTCCTGAGGAAAATCCTCATTACATTCTTTTCTTCTTTCTTTCCTTTTTTATTTTCTTTCCTTTTCTTCTTTTTAAACTACAAGTTGGAAACTTTCATTGAGATGCAAAACATTTATACCAACAGAAACCACTCACACTGATTTGACTGGCAAAACGGAGGCCACACATTCTGAATGACACAATTCTTTTTATCAGATTAATTAAAGTGACTGGTGTAAATCCTTTGCACGGTGCGGGAAGAAGAGACTCCAGTGGCTAATCTTACCACCATATGCTGTGGCACTTTGAAAACTGGGTAGGAGGACTGGGGCTTAGAATGTTTTTATGGGCTAAAAATATAACAAACAACCAACGGCAGGATGACTCATGCGATAGCACTCGACTTCACATTCTTCAAAAATTACTGAACATGATGTTTTCTGCTAGTGCCCCATCTCCAAAAATGTCCACAAAATAAATTCCTGTCTCTGCTTTTGAAAAACATTAGGACTAGTCCATGAGGCTCTCACCACACAAGTGTCATACGTAAAATTACGCCTCATCAAGGGGGACTGACATGACGGCGCATTCGTAATCTGTTGTGAACAGAGTATTGCTAACAGTCCTGCAGATGTGTTAGGGGTCATTTAATCACTTCCCCTCCCAAGTGGTCTGTTTGAGATTTGGGAGTTGATAGGGAAGGTGTCGGTTGGAAACCACGCAGCAGTGCCTGTGAGTGAGGGGTCTGTGGAAGTGCTAGGTGTCTTCTCTCTGTCCACATGGGTTCCTGCCTTCTTTTCTGTCTGGTTGATCTCCTTGAACCAAATCTTTCCCCAATCAACACTTCTTGAATATGAAACAAAGGAAGAAGATTACTTACAATCTGTTGCCATGCCAACATAGATGCATTTTTTAAAGCGACATTCCTGGCACTGATTTCTGGTAACTTTGTCTATGACACATTTTCCTTCATATTTACAGGAATAGGATGGATGGAGATTTTTCTGAATGGTTCTTCTAAAGAAACCCTGCATGGGAAAGAAAGACCCAAGACAACAGTTTCATATTTTCTAGAAATAAATGGCTCCAGAATTTTGTGTCCAGATAACTGTGATAGATTGCTTTGGACCTTACCTGTGTATAGGCCTATAGTTCCTACCTATTCACATACAGGACAGTTAGCCCAAATTGAATCTAAAGAATTCTAAATCTGAGATGAAGAAATGTCTAGGACTACAGACAGAGTCAGTATCTTTTTGGCATTTCGTAAGGAAAAGAGGTTAATGGGGAAAATTTAGTGTTCATTTTTATTTTTTCTATACATTGAGTAATTTAAATAAAGTATATTATTTCATTTCATAGAGTGGCATAATTGTGTTATTAAAGCTGTGAAGAACCTTGCTATACTTTGTGCTGGAGAATAAAGGAGCTGGATACTTGTGATACTCTATTAATTAATAATGTAATTTATTAATTAAATGGATGCATTGAACAACCTTTAGAGATTTAGTTTAGTTCTTGTTTTTGACTCTTGAAAGGACCATGGCCAGCTCAGATAACCCTTGAAACAATAGTACCTGGGGAGTAGAAAATTCCTGACTCTACACCCAATTCTTCTCACTGTACACCGCATTGGGGTTTTTCCTTTCATAGTCTTCTTTCTCTCCAGTGTCTGTCAGCATACACCCTGAGGTTCAGTAGATGTCTTCCTTTCTTAGGCATGGGAGAGAGCCACCATAAAGGCTGCTGAGGATGCCATTTAGTCCAGATTTAGGTGACATACACCTTCTCAAAGGTGTGTTCTACCAGAACTTTCCTGGACATGGTACTCCTGTCTTGGCAATGGGGCTTCTGCATTGTAGCACTCATGATAGCAGAGAGCATGCCCTTATTGTAAGAGGCCCGTTGCAAAGTGCTTCTATATCCTTCTGTCTCTTTTACAACCTTATGAAGTAGGTACTCGTAATATCTTCACGATAGGTATTAAAAAACTAAGGCTCTGACAGGTTCAATTACTTGCCCCAAATCGTGTGGTAAGTACACTGTGGAATTCAGCCTAGAGCTCAGGAGTCAGATTCCAAGTCTTATTTACCTAACTGCTTATATAATATGAACTGAATCCAATTTTACTATATTATTTAAATGTTTTAGATGAACAGATTTTAAATAGCACCCCCCCAACCTTTGTTCTGTTTTAGTAGACTCACAAGGGAAAAACAAATGTTGAAGGATATTGTCTACTAAAGCTTAAAGGGACCTCTAACTTTATTACAGAAATAGGGACTGACATACCAGCTGGCCTAGATTAAGCCCAAATTTGTATGATCCTGTTTAACTTTCCTTGGCTTTGATTATGTACATATACCACTTGCATATTCACTCACCCAGAAGACCTTATAATGAAAAGGTCAAACGTAAGATTTTATATAGGGCAAAGCAGGATGAAATAGAAAAATGACAGCCATGACTGAAACTAGTGGACTTGACTTGGGGGCATCTGTGCAAATCCCTTAACATTTCTATTCAAGTTCTAACAGGAAAACTGCCCCCATTATTTTTTGGGTTTTGTATCCTTAAACACTTATGTCCTTTGGTTTGAATGATTTTGCTATCATGTTCTAAGATTCACTCTGTCACACGTGGGCAGCTCTGTCATGCTGGCGGTCTTTCTCTGGGTATTCAAGGTGGGCACATTCTGTTAGAGCGTGAATGACAGAGCATGCCACAGTGCTGAAGGATAAGCTGCCCTGTGAACCTCCCTTCCCTCCTTCTGCTGCCCTCTCTCCAGTCTACCCTTCCTGGATCATCCCTGCCCAGAGAGCAAAGCAACCTGGAGATTCCTGGTGAGAAGACATGTGTCACAGACAGAGAGGAGAGTGGCTGGGTAGCATACCTCCTTCTGGAGGAAGCAGAGCTTCTCTAGAGGTGGCAGCACGAAAGTCCAGGGCCTCAGGGAGAATGTGTGCTGCTAGGAGGATAGGAAAGTTGTCAGGGAGACCCTTTTCTCACACATACTCTGATGCTGACTTGTGTTTTAGAAGGGGGTGTGGAGCATACTGATGAGTCTGACAATGTTAAGGGGAGAATGAGCTGTGGTATACCAGACAATGGGGTAGCCTTCATTTTCCCAAAAAGGCTACTCTGTGAACTTTTAAATGGAATAAGTCAAATAATTTATACTTTGCTTATGTTGAGAAAGGTATTGGGGTACAGGCTTTGCTATTCATAGTATCATCTTTTCTGTGGTTTCTCTCTGATGACTTGGGGGCTTCATGGACCAAATCTCCTTTAAGACGTTGGCTTCTCCTAAGTTATAATAAAAACATATTTGACATATGATGAGGGATCACTTCATATAAGTAAATGTAAAGATGCTAGATCCCTGAATTTTAAAAAGTGACAAAAATTAACTTCTGGAAGTGAATCAAATAGACAATATTTAATATACTCTACCTACAAAATTCTTTTTAGAGGTGAGATAACAAAAGACATGTCCTAGGGACTCAATAAGGCCATATATTTCATTGATGATGTTTTTGGTGAGGAGAGGTTTTACTTTTATTGATCAACATCAGACATGTTCCTCTGCATTTGGAGAACTGGATCCACTTCTTAGTGGTCTGAGAGGATGCTCTGATTAGTGTGATAAATAGCTGAGTGTCAATATTTGGGCAGCTGCTAAAAGCTATGAGTCTTTTTTACAAAAATAGTTTGTTGTGGGGAAGTATCAACATTCTTTCTATAAAAGATGTACAAAAACCGACTCATCAAAACGGACCAAACAGCAATAAAAGATTTTTGCCGTCTTCAGGGCAAAAATGGGCAAAAAAGATTCTCCCCATATACACTGCGAGTGTGGGGTAGAATTATTTTCAGAATGTAGGTTTGAATAAACAGTATGTGAAACATAACCTTTTTCATCTTTGGCCGCTCCTAAAAACTGTGTTTCATTTGAAAAACTCCATTGTTTTTTCCAAGATACTTTGTCTTTATATTAAATGCATGATCTGCATAATTACCCTGGGAAAACTGCTTTCTGATTTATGATGGAGGCAATCCTAGAAATAGGATTCTGATATGAGATAAAGGGAAAGAGGCTGAAAAAATCTAGCTTTTTGTTATATGAGTTCTTCTTTTAGGCAAACCTTAATTGAATCAGGCCCCAAACATCTTGTGATCTTGGAAAAAGAGGCTAGTGGATTTCTTGATTGTCATGAAGATAGACATGAAGCAGGTATATGGATAATAGGCTTGATTGTCCCTTTGCTTAAGTCAGTCACTAATAAGAATGAAGTTCTCTGTCAAGCACATTTGGTCTTTAGAGTCACTTTGGGAGTTGAGTATATTAAATGGAATTTTCATTAGGGTCTCTCCCAGAATTAAGAATTTGCCATTAGGAACTGATTTGAAAGAATCTCAATCCTGCATAATCAGGTAGGCAAAAGCTTTATGAATTGGGGCTAATGTAGAAAAAAGTTCCATTTGAATTACTGAGCTTTCAGAGTGAGAGAGTATATCGAAAGTAATGCAGTGTTATTACTTTCAAATCAAGCCAATAAAACTGCTTTTAAGAGACAGTCTGCAAGGCCCCCAATTAATAATAATCAGGACTTACTTTTATTTGCTTCCATTAAACTCCTTAAGACATTATTTTCATGGGTGTAATAGCAATCTTTGGCACAGTCATTGTTAAAAGGTACAAATTCCAGATCAAAGGGGTCTGGATGAATGAGAGCACACTACAACACATTACAAAAGTCTTGCAGATATAGGGCTTTGGGAACTTAGAAACATCCTGATGTGCCCTGATTCCAGTGACTCCATTGATTCCATTTCAACACTTCTAGCAGGCTTCCACTAAGTGTTTCCTAATTTCATGCATAAAAACTAGGGAATTTGCACGGAAAGTCTTCCATTAGGGAAATGGGCACCTTACCTTGAAACCAAGCTACTATGCTGATTTTTGGGGTTTAGGGTCAAGGGAGGAAATGGGGGTATTTGGAGGAGGGGAAGAAAGAGGAGGAGGTGAGGTGGGTGACAGAGGAGGGAAGACTGAATCATTTTATACAGTTTAATCCAATCTGTGCTTTAGGGTTTACATCTTGGGATCATTTGGTTTTAAATATAAAAGTAAATAAAAAATTTCACTTGATCTCAGTCAAAAGGCCGAGAAGCAATAAAAAAGTAAATAAAACATTTAACAAGTAAACATTTAACCCACTGAGCCACCCAGGCGCCCCACAAGTAAACATTTAAGAAGTTTTCCCCCTGGCTTACTATACTTCCTCATTTATAAAACATTAGCCGAATGCTGGATCTAGCACTGGGTTGAGCTTTATTTATTTTTATAGTAGACTGTATTTTCTAGGCTAGGTTGTTGGACCAAAAGATATTTGCTGGGAAGCTCATCTTAATTTTGATGATGAAGAGTGTAAGTAGGCGAATTTAGGCTCACTTTCGGGAAGTGAACTGTTGATCACGGGTGTATTCTTGTCAAGTGTCTCCTGTAGATGGGTCTGTAGAACATAAAATTAGCTGATGGATGCCCAGAATTTACTTACTGGCTGAAGGCTGTGCAGAAAGCCAATTTGGATAATTTCAGAACATAATCGAATCTAAGTAACCTCAAAGATATCCTCTAATGGAACCCTTATAAGTGAGTACATTAAAAAATAGCAAAAATGAGCATATTTACTCAGATTAATAGCATGTGGTAGAGTACATTCTGTCTCCTCAACCACTGGAGATAAAACAGGAGGAGAAATGGTTATTTCTTGGGATAATATATTATAAAATATCTATGCATTTTTAAATTCACAGTGAAAATATTAATTTCTTTTCATCTTATTAGTTCTCTCCCTGTCTTAAAAACCAGACATTAAACTCATGCAAATTCATTTAGTCATTGTTGATTTAGGAAAAAAAAATAAATTCCATTCTTAAACATGTCAAAAATGGAGGAGGACAGCCACACAAAGGTCCTGGATGATCACAGGCTGTGAGTGGTGGAATCTGGTTCTAATTTGAACTTAAACTTCATGTTGTATTTTAGTGGAATCCTGGGGGAGACACTAGAGCTGGGTGAGCTCGGAGCTCACTGGTCTCAGGGCAATTACCTTGCAGCCTTCACACGTGATGCAGCGATAATGGTACCCGGTGGCTTTGTCACCACACACTACACATAGCTCGTCCTTGTCTAAATAACTGGGGATGTACCCTGTGAAGAAGGAAAAAAGAGGAATGTGAGCAGAAAATATCACACTAAAGTCAAAGACACATCGTAGGTTGGCGGAGGATAAAAGGAGGCCAGGAGGTAAGGCATGTGAAGGAAGAGGCAGGACCAAATTGTTTTATACACTTTAATCCAATTTTTGCTTTAGGGTTTCCATCTTGTGATCATTTAGTTTTAAATATCAAAGGTAAATAAAATATATAACAAGAAAAATTTGAAGTTTTCCCCTGACTTCATATTCTTCCTCCATATCTTATACTTATCTGCTACCTTCTGTCACACATACAGAGTTGGATAGTAGGCCCAAGATTTCAGAATGCCTTAGAAATGGGTGTGATCATTCTTACTGTGCAGGTAGGAATACATCTGAAGGCTGCTGAAGCCAATGAATCATGGAGAGAGGCCAAGATTTGAGACATCTGGAGTGCTTAGGTTCTGGAGAACAAAATCTCTTTTGCAAGCCTTATTTCAGAACTTTTTCTTAGAAGACTGGATCCACTTTGGAATCAAGGCACCATGCAATAAAATCAGAAAACTTTGTACAGCTTGGAGATCATCAAGTACTTCTGAGGCGAACAGGCTTTCAGAGTTTTGCTTGGTCTTCCTGAGGGTCACACTGGAAATTAAAGAGGAGATCTTCTAATCAGATCTCCTAACTTCCAGTATAAGCAATGCTTGTCATTTTCTAAAAACAGACAATTTTTAAGTACAATGAACAAAGCCATCTAAAAATTTTTTTTTTTCAAACTTGTGCTGTTATGACATAAAACCCAAGAATTCTGGGTGATGTGAAATAATGATGGGTCTATTTATTAAGAAAAAAAATCCAACTATAATAACTCTCTTTGTTAGTGTACTATTGGTTTCTTAGTTTAAATTCCTTGGCCCAGAAAACTAAAGTTTAAAAACAAAACAGAAGCAGCCTACTTCCCACTGGTCTTTGCCTCTTCCCCTTCACTTGTAGAAAATGCCCAAACACAAAACTGATTCTAAAGGGCAAATTCAGTTTCATATGCTATCAGTGGTTTACTACTGCAGCATGGGTATATATATATATATATATATATATATATATATATATATATATTCAAATATATATATATATTTGAAGCACGTGTCTTTAAATGAGTGCAGAAATCAAAACAAGGTCTGCTTTGTTGGGATTTGGAGAAGGGAAAGGCTGAGAAAACAAAATCATTCCTTTCCCTGACCATGGCTCCCTATGAAGTTCTTTGACATGGTAAACTCTTACTGGTTTCAATACAGATTAGCCATGTTGAAATGACAGATGACTTGCTGTATGCTTTACCATGACATTTTCACAGATCTTTTATTAAACTAGGTCACAGAAGGCTTACATTTCAAAAAAAAATTTCTCAAAGAAAACAGAAGAAAATGAGTTCTTTTCACAGTTTCTTAGAAATTACTTCGCTCAGACTTTATTTTAGAAAAATGGCCTCTCTTGGGAGGGAGACGAATGACTTCAGAGTGAGATCTGGTAATGTACAGGATTATCTTCTTAAATATCACAGCTTTTCTTAGTTTACTTTTACATCCTGCAAACCATGAGTCATCTGTTGAATTCACTTCAAGAGTTTCAAAACTTCCATCAAACATTTTTAAAAAGAGGATTTGGGGAGGGATCTGGAGAGAAAAAAAGGGGACTGGAATGATTTGTGTGTTTATTCAATCATTCATCTATTCATAAATTCAGAAAATATTTATTTAGCATGTACTATGCACTTAGCACTGTGCTTGGTGCTGAGAATATAAAAACAAGGAAGGCATGGTTTCTTCCCTTGGTAAGTACATGTGTAGGAAATAGAGATCTTGTATTTCCAGTCCTGGTCATTCCTCAACAAGAGAAGAAAGGGTGAAGGTGAAGTAAAGAACATGAGAGATGCTGAACATCACCACAAGGAAATGCAAAGCCCAAACCACAATGAGACACCCCTTAACATCCTCTAGGATGGTTATAATAAAAATGGCAGACAATAATAAAAGTTGGTAAGCATATTGAGAAATCTGAACCTTTATATATTGCTGGTGGGAATGTAAAATGTGCCTTGGAAAATAGTTTGGCAGTCCCTCAAAAGGTTAAACATAAATTTACATGTGACCCAGCAATTCCACTCCTAGGTGTGTTCCCAAGAGAACTGAAAATATGTGTCTACACACAGAACTGTACATGAATGTTCAAAGCAGCATTATTTATAACATCCAAAGGATGAAAACAACCCAAATGCCTATCAAATGATAGATAACAAAAGGCAGTACATTCATACAATTGAATATTATACAGCTATGAGAAGGAATGAGGTAACGACACATGCTACAACATAGATGAACCTTTAAGAAATGAAAACATTATGTTAAGAAAAGAAGCCAGACATGAAAGGCCACATATTGTATGAGTTCATTTCTATGAAATGTCTAGAATAGGTAAATTCATAGAGAAAGAAATTAGATTAGTAGATGAAACGGCCTGGAGGGAGGGGGCAATGGGGTGTAACTGCTAATGGGTACAAAGTTTCTTTTCATGGTGATGAAAATGTTCTGGAATTGTATAGTGTTGATGGTTGCACAACTCTGAACATACTAAAGCCACTGAATGAAAACCATTTTTCATGGATGTGTTTTGTACACTTTCAGTGTGTGAGGTCCATGGTATGTGGAATATATTTCAATAAAGCTGTTCATACAAAAACAAAGCAATGAAGGAAATAAAAGAGAATGGCTCCATTTGACAAACATTCATATGTATACTATGCCAGGCAATGTGCTAAGGATCTAAAGATGGTTAATTTTGGGGGGCACCTAGGTTGTTCAGTCAGTTAGGCATCAGCCTTTGGCTCAGGTCATGATCCTGGGGTTCTGGGATTGAGCCCTACATCGGGCTCCCTGCTCCCTCCTCGCTGAGCAGGGAGCCTGCTTCTCCCTCTGCCTGCTGCTCCCTCTGCCTGCTGCTCCCTCTCTCGCTGTGTCTCTCTCTGTCAAATAAATAAATAAAATCTTTAAAGAAAAAGATGGCTAATTTTGCATTCTTGGGGAAGCTTTCAGTGTAGTGAAAAAAGACAGTAACAGATCTTCTGCACATAATATAGGTATAGGCCCTGGGATAGGTCTATATCCAGAATTACAAAGGGAAACCCTTTGAGAAGACTTCCTGTTCAGGTAATACAGTTCATTATAGAAAAAATAAATGACATAAATGAACAAAAAGCAGGTTTTCCTGTCAACTCTCCACCACAGAGATAACCACTGTAGCATTTTGGTGTTTCTTAATCTTGGATTAGTATGTGTGACAGTGTGTACATATGTGTTTGTGTGTAGCATTGAAACACAGACTTACAAAACACAAAGTAACTTTTAAGCAATGAAGTAACCTAATTATTAAAATGCACACCTTTCTAGTAAAGGTGGATGGAATACATATATCCATGTCAGGAAAACTATCTCTTGAACTCTTATATGTAGAGCTTATGTATAGTTGATCAGAGTGAGGAGTTTTCAGTTCTTGGTATCAGGTACACACAGCAGAGATAAGGGAAAGAGAGATAAGGGCACTTCCTTCTCATATTCAGGAACCAATTGCAACATGGTTGGACACTATATTGCTTATGGGACATGACTTGGGAAGGCCAGAGAATATTAACCAGAGTTAAGATAGATTCAGGTCCCTCACCATTTTTCACTCTATCTCATGACTTGCCTGCTCTCACCAGTGATGTTGGCAGTAAGATACTGGAAATTTCCTCCTCCTGTAGTCAACAATTTACATAGATGTTTGACCTTTAGGTTCTTGTGAACCCTGGAATCCAATGGTAATTCAATCTGTGAGTGGAATAGGCTCCTTCAATTTTCTGACTGCTAGTCTGATGGGTGGTTTGGTTTGTTCTCCTTTTTCTCCTAGATTATCTTCTTGGTGGTTAGATGAATAGACAATTTATTATGTCTCTAGTGAAATTATTATGACTTTTACAGAAACATCTACTTAAGTTGGTTACAGTTGCTTATATGGTCATACTAGTATACCCCACCCATATCTTCCTTTTCTCTAAAATAATCAGAACTATCTTATTTACCCAAACAGTCACCACAGGCAATGATACATCAATTATCATGCCTAAGTCCATTATTCATCATTAAATAACATCCATCAAGGAGTAACATCCTACACATAATTAATAGGTAGGTGAAGATTCGTTTAAGATTGCTGAATCTATTTGACATTATCACATGCTAACTAGTTCTCCCAGAGAACTTAACCATTTCTTGCTCTTCTAGTTTCTGTGTCCCCATCTTTTACTTTTCTCATGGTTACAAATGAGCCATATGCTGGCTAAATATGCCCTGCTAAGGAAAATGCATGTATAGCGCTAGTTTTGTTACCAGGAAGGGACACTAAATGAATGTCAGTATTTGGTTCTGTCTAGAAACAAACATGAGAAATACAACTCTGGAAGCCACGCAGCTCATCTGAGAATTGCATCTGCAAATTATCCCAAGTGACTCTTGGGGAAACATGGTTAATAACACCCCAGAAAACAATTAAGTCCCCTGTCAGTATGTGATAATCCAAGGGTGATATGTTTTTGCCAGCACTTACACGCTCAGATATCTTGTTTTTTAGACCAATAAACAATGCTGCCACTTTATCAAGCATATTATTAGGCAAACAAACTCCATTTGTTTGTTCAACGAGTACTTGGAGATTATTTTTTTTATTTGACACTTGGCAATGTCTGCTTAATTTCCAAGTATTATCCTGCACGTGAGATAGGATGACATGGTCAAATATTACGAACATTTCCCCGTCGTATTTGTTAACAGCTTCATTAAGATATAATTCACATAACATACAATTCAATAGCTTTTTCTATTCACAGAGTTGTGAAATTCTCACCACAATCAATTTTAGAACATTCTCATCATCCCCCAAAGAAACCCAAAGCCTTTAAAAGTCACTCCTCTTCCTTCTGGCCTTTTCACCCCCTCTACCCTAAGCAACCACTGATCTATGTTTCTACAGATTTGCCTATTCTAGATATTTCTAGAAGGATATTGTGGTCTCTTGTGACTGGCTTTTAACTTAGCACAGTGTTTTCAAGGTTTATTCATGTTGTAGCTTAACATTACTTTAAAAAATTGACTCTCAGAGGGACTTGGTATGTAGAAGGGGAAAGTTGTGCATATTTACACCAGGAATCATGCAACAGGCAGTAAACTGGTTTCTTGGTTTGCATTAGATTCAAGGCTTTCCCATATATGAATAAAATCAGAAGGCTGTCTAGTTTAATTCTCTTGAGCGAATTACAACATCATCTCAGGTCCCAGGAGAAGAAGTACTGGCACCTCTTGTCACCTTCGCAAATACACAATGCTTAGGGAATAGAACATAAGGCAGATCCATCTTGATAGTAGATGTAAAGTCGAAGGTGCTGCCTAGGAAGGTAAATCTAGCAGAAGGGAGAGGAGCTGAGTTCAGGGACCATTTCCAATCTGGCTGATCTTACCTTCAGTATAGGACCCCTTGCCAAGCAAAACTATCTAAAAGGAGTGGTGGTTATCACTGATGGTCAGAAATACTTTGGGCAGTTCAGAGAGGTCCATGTTGCTGATTCGTCTTGCAGAACTATCAATTTAGAGCCATCAAAGAATCCCGAGTAGTTTGGGTCAGGATATCAGATGAGACTGTATATCAATACCCTTAAGAAAGTTAAATACTTAGTATGTTTAGTCATTCTTTCAGTTTTATATTGAACTTTCTCAATTCTTATGATTTAAGTCCCCCTCCCTCACTAGCATCTTCTTTCCTTGTAGTCTCTTTATATATGTAAAAAATCCTGAATGGCTCATCTCTTAGCCTTTTCCCAACACACTAATGCTGATTTCTTTTACACTTAATCATTACTATTATGTACCAAGTTTTGCATCAAATTAACTGTAACTCTCTGAGAAACACTGTATTAACCCATCCACCCACCCAGCCAGCCATTTATTTAACAAACATGCATGGCCCTAATGTGTAAGACACTGGGTACAAACCTGAAACTGCATTAACTTTAAAGGTATTTTGCATTGCTGTCTGCAGATTTCCAGCAGAGCTGCCCCAGAGGCTCCCATTTCACCAAACCTTTCCTCAGAACAGGAGCCATCTTTCCATGTCCCTACTACCTCATGGAATCACTGAGCATCTTTGCTTTCTACCTTGTCCCCTGGCTGGCTAGCCCTTGCTTCCGGGGGATGGAAGACATGGAGTCCTAAGTCTCCCAACTCTAAAACACTGGGGATGCGGGAGGACAAGGGAAACAGAATGAGCACTAGATCAGAGGTATTAATTCAGAAAAGGAGAGAGGACGTGATGACAAGGGACTCTGGATTTCCACCATCTGGATGTCTTAGGGCAGAAAAGGGGGGCAAAGCAAGTTTCAGACTATTTTTTTGGATTCAGAAACTCCTGAAACTAAGATATATTCATTTTTAGGCCTAAGTCTGGACATAATTCAGTTTCCTGCACAAGTCACTAGCTAAACTTCCTTGTCCCTGTCCTTGTAGATCCAAGTTTTTAGTAGCTGACATAACCTTTCAGTCCATAATTAGAACTAAAACTCTTGAAGATGCAAATCACTAGGAAAGGGAATAGATTGGCATAATGGGTTTCAGTCAAAATTTTAATCAAAGGGGCAAATACACTGGCAGTCCACAGTGTTTCAATTGCAGAGTATTTAAAAATCTCAGCCAGCTTTTAAAACTGGGACATTTCAGGTGAAATCCAGATTTCCTGCTTCATGTGAAAAATCAGAAGACTTGGCAATAGTGAGCCCAAATTCTCACAGGGTGACAATCAACTGAACTGAGAAGGGCCGCACATCTCCTAAGAAAGAGACATACTTTCGAATTTACTACAGTCCCTACCACTTCCTATTGTGACCCAACTCTACAGCTAATTGTCACTTGTCATTTATGTTTGTTTATGCTTGCATTATGTCTTTTTATAAGTAAAGAAATATTTCACAGATTTTTAATTTTTGTCAAATGCAATTCAAGGAAAAGGAGAGAGAATAAATTTCTTTATGAAAGTTAAAAATGTTTTTTATCGGGACGCCTGGGTGGCTCGGTTGGTTGGACGACTGCCTTCGGCTCAGGTCATGATCCCGAAGTCCCGGGATAGAGTCCCGCATCAGGCTCCCAGCTCCATGGGGAGTCTGCTTCGCTCTCTGACCTTCTCCTCGCTCGTGCTCTCTCTCACTGTCTCTCTCTCAATAAATAGGTGGGGTCTTTAAAAAAAATGTTTCTTATCATGTAACATACATACAATATGTGTGCTGGTTGAAAAGTTTAAATTAAGCAGTCCTTATTAAACAACTGTGGCTCTCTCTGATTCCTATCAGCTCTCTGGCACTTGTAGGCATTGGAGTTTTAGAACTCTGGTACTAATGAGGTCTTTTCCCATTTTAAAGAAGGTATGGGTTGGAAAGCAGGAAATTAAAGTGTATTAGAAGAGTGCGGAATGGGGGGGGGGCAGAAAGGGTCACCAGAAATGGGTACTAGTTGCCTCTCTTTTTGCCCCGAAGTCAGCTTATGGCATTAGGCTTATACAGAGGTTCCCACAGTTATCTCAGATCCTGCATGTTTGAGAAAAAAAATGGGTGCCTTTTCTTTATCTGAAAATCCATTCAGAATGAGATTTAGGGTTATAGCTCTAAAAACATGGACTGTCAGGCCTTCTTCACTTGATGAAGGGAAGGAACATTCCCATTTGTCATCAGGACAGCATCATGGTTGTTAAAAGTTCTATTGGTGTGTGTGCAGATATACCCTGCTGTCCTAATAGATGAGCACTTCACAGAGTGTGAAGTGAAGCAGGTGATTGCCTGCACGGTGCTTATCATCAAGCTAGAGTTTACATAAATAAGCATATGTGAGGAAGAGAACCCAAGTCTAGACTATAGGAATGATCTATAACACATATATGTAAGTACTATGTTGCATATATGTATATGTTCAAGTGCACTCCATTTTGAAACAATTTGGTATATAAAAATCTAGACTTTTCAATATGAAAAATGAGGAGGGATTTTCACATTCCAAAAAGATCCCTGACTTCAGATGTTCTCTTAATATTATGTTCTTTTAATGTAACGGTTCTCAACCAGGGTGATTTTTCACTCCAGAGAGACATATCTGGACAAACTGTTGATTATCATAACAGGACAGAGCAGTTGTGTGCTACTGAAATATAATGCATAGAAGCAAGGAATGTTGCTAAGCATCCTGCAAGGCATAGATCAGCCTCCACAACAATCATCTGACCCCAAATGTTCATAGTTCCAAGGTCAAGAAACTCTGGTTCAATACAGATTATATAAAAAAATTTTAAAGGTGGTTTACAGGAATGATTCAGCACTATTGTATAAAACAAGGGAAACCTGTTTTTGAAGCCGGGGCCAGTTGGGAGTCTGGGTGTTGGAGAGAATGTGGTGCTGGTTAAATAGAAGAAGATGGTGGGTTCTGAGCTGAGTAAGTGACCTGAGGTGATACGGGCTGAGAATGGCAGGGCACATACTGGAGTATAGCGGGCAGTAGCTGGTAGTTAGAAAAAGCATCACTAGTTCAGGGGAGTATGGCAGAGGGAGGGGCACATGGAGAAATCGGCCAAGATTTCTGGAAAAGAGAGTATGGGCAGAAGTACAAAGCCAGAATCAAAATTTCCCTTTAGGGCAGGGAAGCCAGAATCTTCCCTGTGGGTAAAGAAGAGTTGGTGGTGTTAGTGTTTGATCTAACAGGGCATGGAAAAGGGTTTGGAATTTTAAAGAGGAGCCCCATTGTGGGTGTGGAGGGCAGGTATCACAGCCACTAAGTGACTGGAATTCAAAGAAGGCTTTGTGAAGGGGGGTGACCGTGGAGAGAAGAGGACAGCACAATACAGCAGGAAGTATCTGCAGATGGGGGGTGGGGTGGCCACTCAAAAGCACACATCTCCAGCAGAACAGGAAATTCTCTAAAGCAGCTAGTACAGTACAGAGGGAGTGGAGATGAGGGTGGTACCAAGGACAGCGCACGGAAGTTCAGCCTTCATGAGGGTCTGGAAAAGGAAGAATACAGACACTAAGTGAGCACTGGTTCTTAGTATGAGTACAAGAAGATAGGGGTCATAAAAGCTAGACTAGAGTGGGAAGCAACAGAACCTCAGACTCAAGGCACCTGGATACTGAGTGCTATGAAAAAAAGCTTTGAGTTTGTGGGAAAGTATTTACTCATCAAGGGATGCAAGGTGGCAGATATAACCCCACATGCGAGAAATAAATGGCACCAACAGTCCTTCACAAGCCTGGCAGTCATCTGACTTCAGGTTCTCATTATGCCTTGGACTACTGACATTAGCTTTCATCATGAGGAATGATAGCGGGTGCTCTAGGATAAGGTTAGTGAATCCAGTGAAATTTCTGGAGGATGTGCCTTTGACAAGGCAGGTACCTAACCCTTGTCAAGAAAAGGACAGAAAAGTTAACTCATGCTTTTGTCTGTGCTTGGACAAGGTCTGCAAGCTACAACTGTTCCCTACTTTGCTTCCAGTTCTAGATACTGAGAGGACGCACTTTTACTTAACCTTTTTAGCAGCAAATGCATTTTGTGTTTAAAAAAAAAAATGGTTCTGTTGTTTTCTGGAGTGATATTATCTCTTAATAGTACATGGGTGGCAGTGTCTAATTTGAAATCCTAACCTTACGCCAGAATCCCTACAATTACATAGGCATTATAGAAGAATCTTCAGTTGCATGAACTTCTCAAGTATTATATTTTAAAGACATAATGTCTACAACACTTAGTGGATTGGGTAGACTAATCATATGTGTTTAAATTAAACACATTCAACTAGAGGGGGAGAGAAGGGACGGGGAGAGAGGGGCAGAAGGAGAAAGAATGCGGGAGGGGGAGAAGTCAAGGGAAAGTGGGGGGGCAGGAGAGACAAAGAGGAAGAAGAGGGGCAAGAAGGGAAGGAGAGGGAAAAGTTGAGAAAAGAAATGGAAATAGTGTGCAATCATCTCATCCTTAGGTGTGTGGCTGGAAGAGATTGTGTGGTTGGGAGACTCATGAATCTTACCCCCTTTTTTGGGTTTCTTTCCTGCCTGCCTCTCCAGAGACTGAGTGTGAATCTAGAGCTTAAGGGTACCTATTTCTCGGAACATTTTTTTTTTTTTTCTGAGCAGACTTTGGAACTGTCCCATGTCCAGCTCTACTGTATAGCATCCGTTCTCTGACTTTGAAAGAGGCTGAGGAAATTCTGATTAGAGATCATATTTCTTTGGGGCTTTACTCTCTTTTTTAATCCAGTCATCTTGATGTGGGTCACTTCAAACATCGTTCACCTTACCATTTAATTTCCATTTCTAATGTTTACACGATTATTCACATACATTGGATTCCTGTCCCTGAGACAGAGGGGCAGCCGAAGACAGAGTCAGAACGGACAGTTTGAGGTGCAGTTCCTGCTTTGGTTATTAATATTTCTCTCTGGACCACCAATAGCGCAGCTTTAGAACAAGAACACGTGCTATCAAAACCCAAACTGAAGAGGACCCCATCTCCTTGATCTGGACTCAGAAAAACAGGAATTTCTTATTCTCTTGGACATGATAACCAGCTCTGATGCAAACGCACTACAGATTTTTTGAATGTGCAATTCCTGTAAAGATGGTGCATCGAAGGTCAAGCAAAGAATCCCATGGACGGGGTTGCAGAGGACAGACACTCCAGGGAATTCTATTTAAACAGACCCAGAGGCTGACTGGCAAAGCCACCTGCAGGGAAGCCAGTCTTAAGCTGTTGGGGGACTTTGGAATGTGACTGGAATTTTTTATGGAAATGGCTAGCAACCCCCTCTCTCTCCCCGCAAAGAAAAGAAACGTATTGAAAAAGATACCGACTTTTAACTATGTGGGAACTATGGTCACAAAGGAGAAGACACAACACACTGGTTGCCGATTCCCTCTGCCTCCAGCTGATTTCCAAACACTTCCCTTCCTCCTGAGCTAGGGGCTAAGGTGAAAGTAGTGATCAGAACTGGCTGTGATAGCTGATTTTCATATAACAAATCAAGGTGAGGTTACTTGAAAGACATAAACATAAGGAGCTTGTATCTGAGTGATGCTAGGGCTCTTTTTATTTGTCTCTAACTTTTAAAAATTAAAAATGTGTTTTTCTCATCTTCTATATTAAAAAAAAAAAAAAAAGACAGACATTACATTCTGCATTTCACCTTCCCTCAAAGTGAAAATGATACTGGCTCTGTACCCCACCCTAATTCTTGAAATTTTAGCTTAAATTTGGTTCAATGAACTGAATTCTGACTCTTCGTTCATGCCCTCCATGCTTCAGGAACTTGCTAATATTTCTCCCTCCTGGCTACAAACATAAAAACACACAAAAACAGGGCACCTGGGTGGCTCGGTGGGTTAAAGCCTCTGCCTTCGGCTCAGGTCATGATTCCAGGGTCCTGGGACCAAGCCCCACATGGGGCCCTCTGCTCAGCGGGAGCCTGCTTCCCCCCCACCCCCCGCCTGCCTCTCTGTCTCCTTGTGATCTCTATCTGTCAAATAAATAAATAAAATCTTAAAAAAAAAACCCACACAAAAACAATACTAAGAGGACTCAAAGTCATTCTAAAGACTACTGTTAAGATAACTAGTCTTGACATTGGGTTCTGTAGTCTTCCTTTATTTTATCTATGTGTACTTACAGTACATTTTTTTTACAAGATTATGATCATTTTCTATACACTAGAAAATTCCAATTAAAGGCTAAAGAATAAGCCATCCTTAAGGAAAAAAAATTGACAAAGTTAAGACAGCTGTGTTATTGAAGAGTTTAAAGCGCTACAGTGACAGCAACAGACCCAGATGAAACAATGATGGATTTCATGAAAATAGATAAAAATCCAATCGGAATAATGAGGCCTGCCCCACTGAACACCTGTTTATAGTCTTAATTTTGCCTTAAGAAGATACTACTGATGTCCTCCAACAACAACAAAAATCAATAATGGATCAATATGGATAAACGTGTTGGGTACGACCTTTTGTCCTAAGAGACAGTTAACAGCTGGGTTTAGTTTTACTGGGATTTACTTAAAGACTTGTAACAGTAAATAATGGCGCATTTAAGAATATTTGCCTGCTTTGATTTAGTGAGTTTGGCAGGTGGCCCTGGCCTTTCAATGGCATATGGCTTTGGGAAATTACATCAATATATGCATATAATGTGTCTTAGCCTCTAGTTCAAGCGTCAAATTAATTACCAAAGAATCTCTGTTTTAACGTTTTAGGAGCAAATATTCTCCAGCACTGCTTGAAGAAAATATCATGAAAAAACAAAAGAAAAAAAAAGTAAAAGAGCCTGAAAAGTTTTGCAGGAATTTTTAAGAATAGCAGAATGCCCCAAATAGAGAGATAGGCATGAGTATTATCTTGCGATCCCATAACACCGTGAGAGGCGTGTCCAGACGTGTCTAATGAAGCAATGTTAACTTCTTCTTTTCAAAGATAATTACTCTTAAGTGTAATACTAAATAGAAATAGAAAGCACACATTCGGTCTATCTCAGATGTTCCCTTTAGGGGATTTCTGTGGTGTGCCCTTTGTAATAAATGAGAGAAATTCTGATATTCTTCAAGAGGATGTGAAACTAAATGTGTGAAATGTGTGAAACTCAATATGTGTTCTGTTGTGATTCCGTTCATACTTCATATTTGGAAGGTGGAGAACAGCACAGAAAATCCAAACACGGTCTACAGTAACAACTAAACTAGAGTTTCACTTTGAGGTTTTTGTGGGTTTTTTTTATTATTATTTTTTTTATTTTTTTTTAATTTTGATCTCAAAACAGGCAGCTCTTAAATACAGAGCCACATTAAGAAGAGCAAATGTTAATTTTTATAAGAACCATAATCAACCAAGCCATATTCTGTTTTAAGATAATTTTACAGAGAAATTCACCTTTGAGGATCCATGGACATCATATTTTTGCAAATTATAGAAATCTGTAAATTTGATTTCCTATGCAATATCTTGTAGATCGTACACAGAAAAAAAACAGTTTCTGGCATATTCAAGAATATAATAGAATTTAAGCTATTTCCAAAATATCTGGCAGATGCTACTAAGTTCCCTGAATACCACCTGCTTGCTTCTCTTGTTTTATTTTTTGATATAGAAGAAATGTTCCATTGATAGAAAATTACACAGCATTGTAAAGCCACAGTGTCTGTTAAAATAAACGGATATTATACTTGTTTCCACTGTGGATATTTTGAACGATACTTCTCATTTCCTAAAGAGTTCATTTGACATGATTCCAGACAAGCAAAACTCTAGGGACAAATGGCAATAGAAAGCACATTAGTTCCCTTTTGAGTTTTATATTCTTATACCTTAATATACTCACAAGTAGATTGTTTATAGTTTTCAGGGATCAGTAAGTATATAAAGATGAACAATTATAAAATCTGACATATCAACATTATATTACCATTAAAGAGATCACTAAAATATTTTATTAGTTAACTAAAATAAACTTTTAATTTGAAATATGAACAAACACTCAAAGGAGTTTTTAATCTGAACCCGAACTGGGGAGAATTATCCCACTTCAAAAGCCACAGTGCCTATCCACCGAGGGGGAAGCCTTTTACATATTTTCTTTAGCAAAGAAACTGGCCATATTAATTTTGGGCAACACATATATACACACACACATGCATGCGCACGCGTGCGCGCACACACACAATGTATATATACATATACACACAGCTTAAAAAATCAACTCAATCCAGCTCTCATATATGCTTGGAAAAAAGTGCCTGGAAATGCTGTTGCTCACCGACCCCTTGCAATCACCTAGCAACTTCACTCTTTACTGCTGTTATTAATTTCAAACATTCAGCGTTCAGAGTCAAAGACTTGACAAAGCTGATGCAGACCGTAACTTTGAAACACAAGGGAAACAAACACAGAAACTTTTAACAAATTCAAGTAAAATGGACCCTACCTTTTTTTTGAGAGTACGATGGTGACTGCACTTGAGAAAAAGTAGGCTTTTCTTCAGTGAAATACTCAGGTTGGCTGTATTGATTCAGGGCCATGTCCAAATCAGAATCCTTGCTTTTCAGCATGTTTCCAGGGTAACTACAGGTATAAGGCTGATTCACTGCCCAGGCCTGTTCCATATATATGTTGTTACTGGGCACAGCCTGAGCGTTGCGACCACTGTAACCCGCACTATCTTCAAAATACGTGTAATAATCAGTGGCCTGCATGTAGCAGTTGCTGCCGGCAGCTGGGCGCACTTCATATACTTCTTGCATACAGTAGTTCATTTTGTGACCCTGGTTCAGTTTCTACTTTACATATACACACACTCCCTGCATGCATTCACCAGCCCCATACGCCCTGAGAGCCGGGCATATACATGGGGAAGCGTCCATCCATACGCATGAAGCGAGAAGGAAAGATGAATAAACACCACGGGCAGCACAGCCACCCCGCCTGCTTTACTTTGGACTAGCACCTGACGGGCTAAAATCCTATTTGGATCGAGGTGTCTTTTGAGCTCTCCTGCCATTCAAACATATTGGAAAGCAGATTTCTGACTATCAAAGGTCTTAAGCTGAGAACGGAGCTAATTCCTGGGGAAGATGGCACCCAGGTAGGGATGACCGTCATCCATCTGGAGGAGTGACAGCAAGAAGGCTCCTGCTCCTCTGAAGCTGGGAAGATGCATTTTATATGCCGTTTTTAACCCCTTTTAACATGATTAGAAAATGATTACTCATTGCGATGTCATTTTGGTTGACAACTTAAGCATGAAACCTTGTAAGGACATCTTAGAGAATATCCTTGGACACACAGAAAATCCTAAAATCAATAATCCGGTTTATTAGCATGACCCAGAGAAAATCCCAGCAATAAAGAGCTTGATGACTGACTCCAGAACATTAATCTAGTCATGTGAGTGTTGGTAGTTAAGTTTGTTGAATGTTACCGATTGGCTTTTAATGGCAAGACCCCACCATCGTCCTCATGACACACAGGTTCCACAGGTTTTAGAAACGTGCCAAGGAAAAGCACTTCTGAAAATGCCTCTGGTGTCTGTGAGTGAGCTCTGTTTTCTTCCTTGTAGCAGATAATTTTCTACATCGTTGACACAAATCTACATGAGACCTAAAGCTTAAATTAGCTTTGCTCATTCTGTTTTTATGTTTTGTTTATAAGCACAGGAGAGAGAGTATGTGCTGGTGCCCTTAAATGAAGAACCCCCTCCATTCTGGCAGGTCCTCCCTCCCTTTGTGGAAACAGCCCTCTTAGAGGTGGTATGTGGGACACTGTGTACATTTATCATTTTATTCCAATCAAATTTGCTTTTGAGATTATTTTCAAGCTTAAATGTGATTTAAGTAGTACTCACATGCTTGAGGTTTAAAGACAGTGATCTTTAAGAGGGAAGAGCATTTTCTGTAAGAATCACCATATCTTTTAACTAAGATGCAAACAAATATCAAATTAGACCCTAACTGCTTGCTAAGATCATTACTAAAGGTTTTTTCCTCCATGTGGTTGACCACGCGTATACCCACTCTGTGCGTGTGTTCTAGATCATGGTTCAGTAAGGGCCAAGGCTGCTTTCTTTGCAGCTAGGGGTTCTTTCTATTTCTTCCAGAGACTCAGTTTGCAGGGCTGGGACTCAGGTGGTGACATTTACATTTGGGTTCCTGCCGTTACATGAATGTACGACCTTGTTGGTATTTCCCTCCTAAGTGACCACAGACAATGTAATATTGTAATACTCAGCAGTGAGACCTCCTCTTTGGAAATGAAGCTCTAGTCAACTGCAACATGGGATTCTGGGACAGGGATATATGACAGAGAAAGGAGGGTATGAATGACAGTCATTCAACAAATACCTATGGGGTATCTGTTAAGTGCAAAGCAGGGAGGCGGTGGGAGCAGAGATTGCTGTTCCACAAGTCGATCCAGCCCCGGCCACTAAGTAGCTCAGTAGCACATGTATTTAATATATTTTTAAAAGATTTATTTATTTATTTATTTATTTATCACAAGTAGGCAGAGAGGCAGGCAGATAGAGAGAGGAGGAAGCAGGCTCCCTGCTGAGCAGAGAGCCAGACTCGGGGCTTGATCCCAGGACCCTGGGGACCATGACCTGAGCTGAAGGCAGAGGTTTCACCCACTGAGCCACCCAGGTGCCCCACATATTCAATATTCTGAGTCAGTGGGCCATTGACATAAAAGGGAGTCTTTAAAGCTGATGATTTTATTTTATTTTTTTTGTTTTTAAAGATTTTGTTTATTTGTGAGAGAGATAGAGAATGCGTAGGGGGAGGGGCAAAAGGAGAGGGACCAGCAGACTCCCTACTGGGCTGGAAGCCAGACCTGGGGCTCAATCCCAGGACCCTGGGATTGTGACCCTGGGATCCTGGCCTGAGCCAAAGGCAGACATTTAATTGACGGAGCCACCCAGGGGTCCCGAGTGCTGATGATTTTGTAAGCACAGAAATGGAGCTGCTGATCCAAGGGAAGAGAGCAGGCAACAAATGAGACAGAAGGAGGGAAGAAGCCCAGGCTGACTGCATGGATGTTTAGTAATAAGACTCCTTGAGAAATTGCAACTGAGCTGTAAGACAAGGAGAAGAAGGTTCTCCAAATTGGTACACTTGAATCAGGAAGAAGAAGCACTACATCCTGGACAGCAAGAAAGTGACCATAAAGAGTAATGAACATAGCTAACATTCTAATAGTGTCTTCACTTTCTGATTACTCTTAAAATGAATAAAAGATTTATCCACAAGTGCTTTTAAGAACACATACACATAACATTACAATTAACATTTTCTCCCTGCTGAAAATGTCAAAACATTTCACTGGAAGCAGTGACTATTTTCTGAAAACCCCAGGAAAAAGGATCCAGGCCTTATGTTTTTTGTCTGCTTTCATTTATTTATCTCAAATTTCCCCAAACTAATCTGAAAATTAACCTTTCAATAAAGCAGTTTTCTTTCCTGGCACACACACATGTTCCGAGGCCTCTTTTTCTAGTTCGGAGCTGCATGGCGGATCCGTCCAATGCTGTGGTTCTGCCAGTGCATTTCCTGGCTCCCTTTCTATTTCATTGAAGGCACAGATCCAAGCAATTTCTTGCTTTTCACCAGTAACAATATCAACAAAGCCAGAGTCTCAACTTTTATGCCAAAGGAACACTTAAAAACAACTTCCAGAAATCTCCAAAGGTACTTGGAAAATCAGAGCGCTATTCTGCCCCCAGACTGGATATACATACTGCCGCGAAAAGGGAAAGAACAACTCCAAAACCTTGTTTTCCTCAATTTTTACAAAACATGGGGAAGACCCCTGACAGTCACAGAATTAAAACAATCCTGCATTCCCTCAGAAATCTTTGTACAGGAAAAAAAGAAGTTTCAAAGCATATTTAGGAGCTCTTCCTCTCTGACTTTTATCTTTTGGAGAAAACAGTACAAAACTTTCTGGAATGCACTCCTTCTTGTTCCAAGAACGGGGAATGTTCTTTATGTGCAGCAAGTGCACGCAACTCTCATTCCTGTGAGCTGAAAATGGAGTCCAACACTCACACTGAATTTGAAATATGACCCCTCACACCCTGATCCAAGCAATCACAGTGCTGTCACTTGTGATCGATCTGGTATGCTTCTCTGTAAAGTCGATAAGGCAATTTAAACATATTATGTGTCACAAATGAGGTGAGCTTCAGTAAGATTGTTTTCTTATTTCCCTGGCTGACTACTCTAATTTAGTTACTTAAGGGGAAGCTTG
Organism: Mustela nigripes; assembly: GCF_022355385.1. Classification (NCBI taxonomy): domain Eukaryota; kingdom Metazoa; phylum Chordata; class Mammalia; order Carnivora; family Mustelidae; genus Mustela; species Mustela nigripes. Next base: position 79,262,032 of record NC_081558.1, on the reverse strand, counting down.
GGAGTTATTTGACCCATAGTGCTTCAAACTGCCTGAAATAAACTTGGGGGGGGGGTGCTTTAATAATTCTCATTAGGAGTGTGCCAATCAATAAGAATTTATTATGTAAATACATTTCTGTCTTCGGCTGGAAGGAAATAACCTAAAAGGATAAGACTGATGATATCGCTTGGAAAACCTCCTAGGTGAACAACAAACCCTCAAGGTCTCTGAAGGAGGAAAGCAGCTTCTTTCAGTGTCTTTTCCTCTGTTTTTAGCTGTTTCTTAAATAAGGCCGCACACTGGCATCACCTGTGCACTTTAAAAAACATCGATGCCTAGGTGTCATGCTCAGAAATTCTGATTTAACCAGGATGGTGTGAAATGTGAGCATCAAGGTATTTTTTTTTTTTTTTTAAGTTCCTTGGATTATTTCCACAGGCAGCCGAATTTGAGAACTGCTGTTCTACTGGGTGCCCAAGCATGGCCCCTTTACCAGTGCTGGGCCATCCCCCATACCTGAGTTTTTCTTCATTTGCAGTTTTGATGCCTATTTCCTTTAGTTCTTAAAAATTTACTTTTTAAACCTCGACCTGGCTTCACCTATCCTTGAATTGTCTAGTTGAGCAGAGGGGCCAGACCACAGAGACAGACCAGGGAAGAATTAAATCCAAGAAAGCATGGTGACTATGGCATGGGAATGTGGGAAGAATCTTCCTAGAAAGTTGGGCATAGCGGCATGTAAGAGGGGACCTGTGAGTTGGCTTTTGAAGAGTGAATGGGACTTCAACGGTGGAGGCCAGAGATACGAGACAGCTGAGCAGAAATGTCTTGGGGAGAGTGTTATCAACAATATTTGCAAAAAAGGCACATAAAGAAAAATAATTAATAAACATGAAATATTTACACTAGCTTCTACTCTAATAGCTTTTCTTTCTTTCTGCTTTAGTAACAGAATGTCTGATTTTTAGTTGTGCAATGGCCTTTGGGAAGAAAGTTTCTCAGTCTCCCTTGCAGCTAGGGGTGACTGTGAAAAAGCTCTGGTCAATGAGATGTAGCAGAAAAATGTGGTAAGGCAGTTTCTAGGAAAATTAAAAACAACTGTTGCATACCATCAGCTGCTTCTTTGTTCCTTCTTCCAGCTGCTGAAATGTGGATATGGTAACTGGAGCCCCAGCCACCATTTTGGCCTATTAGAATGACCACTGTACTCTAGATGGTAGAAAACTGAGCTGGAGGGAACTTAGGTTGTTGAACCTAGACCCGCTACAGAACTGCCATACTAGTCTAGACTGTGAACCTCTGCACTTATTTATTTAGTTACTTTTAAAGATTTATTTGTGAGAGAAAGAGCACAGATGGGGGAAGGGCAGAGGAAGAGGGAGAAGCAGACTCCACGCTGAGCAGGGAGCCCTATGTGCAGCTCCATCCCAGGAACCTAGGATCGTGATCTGAGCTAAGGGCAGGTGCTTAACTGACTGAGCCACCCAGGTGTCCCTGCACTTGTAATTTTTTTCTCAAGAGAGAGAAAAATTAGAACTTTAGGTAACTGTTCATTCCTTTGTAAAATAGTGATAATGGTATCCATCTCATCAGTTATTGTGAAGATGAAGTGAGTCAATATAAGTTAAGCATTTAGAACAGTGACTGGCATAGTGATATAATTATGTATATATGTAATAATTATTATTATTGAAGTGCCCTAGGGCCTGTCTTGGACTTTCTTTTTTGAGTCTACATTTTGACTCTAGGTTAAGGAGTCAGCAAGCTTTGACTGACAGAGCAAAATGGGCCACCACCTATTTTGTAAATAAAGTTTTATTGAAACACAGTCATGCTTATTCATTTACATATCATCTATGGCTGCTTCTATATCTACTCCATGCTACAATGGCAGAGTTGAGTAATTGTAACAGAGACCATATGGCTTTGTTGAAAATATTTCGTATGTGGCACTTTAGAGAAGTTTGCCAGCATCTGTTGTAGGTGATCTCATGCTTCCAATAAGTAGGTAAATGACATCCAAATGTATATCTCCATCCCGGATGTCTTCTCTAAAATCAGATCTTCTGTCCAGCTGTCCACTTGACGTGTTCATTGGCACACCAACATGTATCTCCCACTTCATTCTTTCTAAAATCTGTTCCTCCTGCAGTCTTCCCAACCAGGTACCACTATCCACCTAGGGGTTTAAGCACAAAGCCTGGGTGTGTCCTTGACTCCTTACTTGCCCTCACTATCTACCTTCAACCTCTGAGTAAGTTCATTGGTTCTTCCTCCAAGATACATACTGCCTTAGAGAAAGGGAGGGAATTGAGGGAATTTGCCCCAGGCCTGGGAGTTGACACTCCCCTTAAGAATTGATAAAAGGGATACCTGGGTGGCTCAGCTGGTTAGGCATCTGCCTTCAGCTTGGGTCATGATCCCAGGGTCCTGGGATTGAGTCCCACATTGGGCTTCTCACTTAGCAGGAAGCTTGCTTTTTTTCGTCTGCCTGCTGCTACCCCTCCTTGTGCTCTCACTCCCTCTTTCTCTTTGACAAATAAATAAAATCTTAAAAAAAGAAAAAAGAAAAAAGAATTGATATAAAACCTTGAGTCCATGGAATCACGTACAACTCAAACCATTTTGGAACTTTTTACTTCCTTAGTCCCAGGTGCATTAATTAACATGAGCCACTCTCTCCTTGATTATTTTGATTATGTGATCCTCATTCAGAGGATGTTTTCAAAGTGGTTCACAATACCAGTCCCAAGAGACGCTTTGAAGAAAAAGCAATAAGAATAGGTTCTGTGGTCAAATGATTTTGGAAAGTATGCATTGGATATCTCTCTCTCAGAGAATCACAAATGAAAACTGTCGAACTTTGTTTGACCTCACATGACTCAGCATTTCCCAAACACATCTCATCATAGAACCCTGTGTATCTTCTAATATCTGTTACAAGTGTTCCATGAAACACACTTTCAGAAACACAGAATTCTGTTCTATGACTCTTGCTGGAGGGAAAGCCATTCATAGGGTTAGAGCCCCTGGAAGAGTGGTGTTTTTCTCAGATTACACACCAGGGACAGAGAGGAGAGGCCTGGGAAGCTGCCAAGGGGAGTGTCCTGTTTTTGGTCTTCACCAAGGAGGAAAGCTACTGGCCAGCAGAGGCAGGCCAGACACAAGGTAGTGCAAATCCCAGGTGGCCACAGCACAAGACTGGGGCCTTTGGGCTCTGTGACTGCTTCTGTTTGGTAGGAATAGAAACTCAAAGCCCTCCTCTTTTCAAACAACTTGTACCCTGACTTTGTTTCTAGTTTTTCTTTTTTCTCCTTTAGTATTTGATAAAAGCTTCTTGATAGTGCCAGCCAGTTACAGCTCTATGAAAGGATATTGAGGGGAGGTTTTTGTTTGCAATCGGTCACCAAGCAGAATTCCTTTTTACAAAAATATGCTTGAAAAAGTGACAACAAGGTTTACTGGATTAAGGCAAATGAATGGTGATCTGGGTGCACTGGGAAAGAAAGGGCCCTGATGAGAACACTGAAGTGGGAACAAGACACCCCTGGGGCCCAAGATGTTGGAAGCCGCCCCAGGAACTGAACTGAGAGGTGTCCAAGGAGAAGGACGTTTTCACAGCGCAGTCCTGGTGGCTTCCTCAACTTGGACACTCTTACTAGGCCTAAGGTCTGGAGGTGGTGTTTTACTTCGTGAAGGTGGAGCGGCTGCCCTGGCACAGTCATGCACAAGATACCACAGACCCAGTTACGGCAGCTTTCTACTAGGTGAAATAGGTCAACTTACAGAATGAGTGGGACAAAGAAAACAGCCCTTTGTGTTCCACAAAGGGTGTAAAATAGACTCAGCAAGCCTTGGGCCAGTGGTTCTAAAAGGGTGGGTCCTGAGCCAGCAGCATTTGCATCTCCTGGAACTTCTTATAAATGCCTGTTCTCCAGCCCTGCCCAAACCCACTGAAGCAGCCTCTCCCGGCTGAGGCCAGCAGTGCGTGTGTATGGGGTCATGCCCTCCCAGGGATTCTGATGCAGAATCAGGGCTAAAGCTTGAGAACCAGGATCTAGTAAAAGGAAAATGTATGTATACAGAAGCAAATGCTGACTAGCCCCCTTACAGCTGGGGTTTGAAAAAGAAGGTTTCTGAAATACATTTTAGACCAATGTTATCAGCATCAAACTCTTCTCTTTTCTAAACCAACAGGGGCATGTTCACTCTTTTCCACGATTGAACATTTGATTCAAAAGCAAACTTTTAGTGGCTAATATACTCTAATGAAGCTTGCATCATAGTCTAAAAAGCATACAATAAAGTTTCAGTTTGGTGTAGCTTTAATTGGAACACTGGCTAAGTAATAATGACGAGGTCTATTGCATTTTAACGTCATAACCAAACAATACAACTGGTGGTGAAGATATATCCATTGGAAACTGAGGGGCTGGTTTTCTCACCTTACGTAACTGCCAAGGAAAAATCTTAGTATAGAGATTTTAGCTCTTGATTTGCTATTCTAGAACTTGCCTGTCCCATTTCCCCATACTGCTTTTCTCAGAGAAAATTATTAATAGGTTTTGACACAAATTCAAGATCACCATAATGATTTATCTGTTTTTCCAAAGATGAGCTTAATTTAATGCCTCTTTAAATATTTATTTTGATCAATACATTTCCCTCTATCTCTAGAAAAAAAACTTCTTCAATATTTTACATTTTTATGAATATCATTTATGCTTTGCATGAATATCATAGAGCCCCTCATTTTATGTACTCCTCAATTAATGAAAGCAAGTAGGTCCATTTTGACTTAGTTTAATGTGTTAAGACGATCATTTCATTGTAATTCACACTGATGGACTTGATTTGAAAAGTTGAGTGGTTGTTTGAATGGAATGGTTTTGACATTTAACAGCCATAGTATACTTTCTTTATTCTAGAATAACATGACAGAGATTAATTTTAAAACAAATTTCCCTAATAATAGGAATAATGAATGAATGATTGAGTCATCTGCATTATACTTTGCCTTTTCACCTTTAAGAACAACTAGTGCAAAATCAAGTCTCTGCCACAATTGATGTCGTTTTCAAAAGATTTATTCTTTGTTCATTAAAGGCTCCATTCTTACACTTATACTTAAAAATTCTATGAAGAATAATGAAAGGTAAAAAGTTCAAACAAAGTAATGCGGCATGCTACGATGTGGATGAACCTTAAAAATAACACATCAAGAAAAGGATGCCGGTCCTGTTGTGTGATTCCATTTTTGTGCAGTGCAGTAAAGGCCCATCTGTAGGGACAGAAAGTAGATGAGTGGTGGCCAGGGACTGGATACAGAAAGGGAGAGTCACTGCAAGTCAGCTGCAAGTTTCTCTGGGGTGATGGGAATGTTCTAAAATAAGATTGTGGTGATGACTGCAGAACTCTGTAAATACACTAACAATTATGGAACTGTATACTTAAAACAGAGGGATTTTATGGTATGTAAATTGTATCTTAATAAAACTTCATGAAAATAGACGTGGGCTTACAAATAGCCTGAGCTAATTAAAACTGATGATCAAAATAAACAATTTAAATGTTCACATCATTTATAAATCAATACCACGTACAGGAGGACGGCAGGGACTGCCTCTGACATTGGCAACCCCAGTAAAAAGACGTATCAACAAGCAGAAGACAGTATCTGACACACCAGATACTCCATGTGTTAAGTGAAGATGAGTGAAGTAGATAGAATTCCTGCTTCTGAAACAGCCTAAGTTAAATTCTTTATTATTCTTCTCTAAGGCAAATGTCAGTCAGTCAGCAGAATTTTCATTATTATGTGGCCGTCCGTAGAGTTGCTGTGCATTTCAAGTTCTAGACCCAAAGCTCGTCCGACATGTCTGTCTGGAAACCCCAGGCTGGAAGCAGTCTCATTGAACTTTCTATTCTCAACACACAACGCAGATGGGGCACACAGAATACACTTAAGAACACTTTTGGTGTAAATCAAGGTGATCTCAACCTCTGGTGAATTCGACAGGCGTGTTCTGAAGCTGTAGTAAGATAAGGTACGCCCAATAGATGCTTTACTATAGTAATAATTCATGACAGCATGAGGAAAGAAATGATTCATTCTGAGGGGGAGTGGAGAAACAAGCACAAAGGAAGTGATATTTGGATGGGACCTTCATGCAGAATGTGAATAAAAGAGGATTTGTAAATGTGTTTTCAAACACTGGATCTACTTCATGTTGGCACCCTGAGAACCACATCTAGAAATGGTGAATTGAAGCTCTTCATTTTATTTCAAATATCAAAATAATCTAGAAAGATACATAGTAGATATCAAGATTAACTGAAGGTACATTCCAATATCAATTGTTTTGTTATTTAATAGGATTGGATTATGGAAAGAAAAGAAGGCCCAGTTAAAGCTTGAAAAGTGAATAAAGAGGCATCTTTATGTTATACTCAGAGGCCTTCAGATCACAGAGGATCTGCTTTCTGTCCCTACTACAAAGAAAGGTGTCTCCCAGGGAGGTATCATACTGTTGTTGTTCCAGCCTTAAAACTCCCATAGGTGACATAGAAACAAATAACTTCGACTCTTTAGACATTCACCCTTAGGCTACTGAATGGTTGCTTAATAAGTGGGCTTCTAGAAAATACACTTTCTTCCAACCCCGGGAGTTATATAATGAACGAGCTCATCAATAACAATAGAAAACTCCTCACACGAACACGTAGGTGGTTTGGAAGACTGCAAACCATTTCTGAATCACACACTTAAATTTTTATAGGAACAAAAACATCATGGGATATGACAATTTTTTTTTAGCATATTTGCCAAAAATACATAATCTGATTCTAATCATGAGGAAACATCAGTCACACCCTAACCGAGGGAGGCTCTACGCAATCACAGGCCTGCATTCTTCAAATATATCAATGTCATGAAGAAAATGGTCGTGACACCCCGTTACAGATCAAAGCAGACGAATGAGATGCAAAAGCTGCATGGAATACATAATCCTGGCCTGGGTCCTGGACCAGAAACAACATGTGGTGGTGGCCTGGAGCAGCCCCGTCAGGAGGGATAACACCCATGAAAGTCTCCAGGGACAATCCTTTCTCCGGCCCAGGTCTCAGCCTCTACCTCTCCTCCTGGGGGGACAGGGGATGGAGAGGGGACGGTTTGTAAAATTTCCATAAAGTCTCCAGATTAGATAATAGTAGGCGTCAATGTTAAACTTCCTGATTTTGAGGACTGTACCATGGTTTTCTAAGAGAATTTCTTTGGCTTTAAGGGACACTCTAAAGTTTTTAGAGTTCAATGAGTATGATGTCTGTGACTGACTCTTACGTGATCCTAAAAAATACTCTGTATATATACAGACGCAGACACACTCTCTCTCTCTCTCTCTCTCTCTCTCTCTCTCTCTCACACACACACACACACACACACGCACGCACTGTGCTAAGGCAAATGTTGCAAAATGTTAATAACTGGTGAGTCCAGATGAAGGGTACGTGGGAGTTCTCTGTATTATTCCAACTTTTCGGTAAAGAGGAGAGTACTTTAAAATCACAGGTAAAATGGTATTTATAGGTTTGCCTTAGCAGATCTTCCAGTAAAACATACAGCTCACTCAAACTTGAAGATGGTTCTTTCCTACCAATTTCGTTTTTCCAGTTCAACTCTTAAAAGCAGGAACCAGCTAAAAAGGTAAGCCAATTTGCATTAAGACAACAAACAAAATCAACCCCCCTCAATTCACCTAGAAAAGTGTGTCAGATTGATTTAGTGTTGCAATTCTTTTTTCCTTTTTAGTGGTGATCACCATGCTTATATTCTTGATATTGCAAAACTTCTTCTTTTTTAAAAAAATCATAGAATAGACAAATGTTTCCCTTGTTTGGAAGAAATAAGATTCAAACATAGAATGATCACTTCAAAGGAAACTTAAGAATGAGCATATCATGTGTAACCAGAAAGGGATAATAAGAAAGCACTATTCCCTATGTTCGGCTATAAATATTAAATGGGATGAGCCCATGGCAGATACCTGTTTCCCTGGAAACCATTCAGTTGAAACTCCTGCAAAAATTAACATGTATTTTTTTCCCTTAAAGGGCAGGAGCTTCTTTTACTTACGCATTTTTGACCTTTAGTTTTATATCTTAGGCTTATTATAAGAAGTTCTTTCCAGATCTAGGCAAACAAAGAGCAAAACAAGTATCTTTTCATTAAGTCTGAGGCTGGACTTAGGACAATATGGCCTGTATAAACTGCATGTTATGGGGTAACTATGGATAGTTGGGGTCAACTTTGCCACTCACCAAATATTGCCATCTAGACTAGTAGATACACACAGTATTCAAACTCGAATGCCAAGTATCTTCACAGTATAGACATTCAAATTAAATAGACATATTTGCAATGCAGTTCTACATTTTAAGAGGCAGTGACGTTTAACAAAGTCAAGCCCCTTGTTTAAGTCAATATTGGCAAATGTCATGGGGACAGAGGTTTGCCAAAGATCATAATTCTGTATCAGGTCAATGCCAGGGAGGATGGCTTTGGCTCATGGAGGATTTCTGACTCTCATTTCCAAAACTCAGTTGATTTTGGATTTCTGGTATCTTTGCAGAGTGGATAGAGAAGTGGGATCATATTTATTTCATTTCAAGTCAAGGTGGCTGAATTGGTCCAGAACCTGAAAAACTGATCTCTAAATATAGCTCATATTAGTATCAGCCACATAGCAAACTACAGAGAGAAACCATGTGTGTGTCCGTACAGGTCATACATACAAGAGAAATGGCTTCCCAGTGTACTTGACTATTTTGTCTGCACTGCCACTGTGGTTTTTTTTTTTTTTTTTAATATTTTATTTATTTATTTGACAGAGAGAGAGATCACAACTAGGCAGAGAGGCAGGCAGAGAAAGAGAGAGAGAGGAGGAAGCAGGCTCACCGCCGAGCAGAGAGCCTGATGCGGGGCTCGATCCCAGGACCCTGAGAGCATGACCTGAGCTGAAGGCAGAAGCTTTAACCCACTGAGTCACCCAGGCGCCCCAACCACTGTGTTTTTTACATTTTATTTATTTATTTGTCAGAGAGAGAGAGAGAGAGCGCACACAAACATGGGAGCGTCAGGCACCCCGCTGAGCAGGGACCCTGATGTGGTTATCAATCTCAGGACCCTAGGATCATGACCTGAGCCGAAGACAAAAGCTTAATCTGCTGAGCTACCCAGGCACCCCTGCAATGTCGCTAGTATGCAGGCTCCGTGGAGTCTCTGCACCTCCAGAAGTACTCAAACCCAGAGCCTCTGCCCTGGAGAGGGGAGGATATACTGGTCACCAACACTGTCAGAGGAATAGGCTTATTGGGGGAATATGTGTATGTTTCCAGAAGCTGACAGGGGTTCTAGAAGCCCAGACTTACTGGGGAATTGAGAATGGGTGTCTTTATAAGCCTGAAATCTTCTGTTCCTGGGGGAAGCTGTACAACAAGAGAGGTTAAGACCACTGAAAGAGACGGTGAAAAGCGACTGATTGCCCAATTAATCCTGGAGCTGCTATGTATTTCTGATAATCACAGTTTAGATTTGGGGGATTAGTACTAATTTAATCTATTTTGTCCTGTTTTCCCCACGAAGGGAAAATACAGTTATTGCATTAGAGAGGTACTTTAAAATAGAATTGCAGATTAATGTCCTTGGGTTTTTATGGGCAATTAATCTCTGAATACATTCCTTGCTGGAGAGAATTAGTGATTTATCCAAGGTTAAATACCTGGTAAATGTCTGGCCTGAGAGCCAAACCATAGTCTTCTGTTCTCAATGTTCCCCATGCACCTACTGAGTGCTGGAGAACATTCCTAGGATTTAAAGCAGAAGGCCAGCTCTGTAATTTGAGGATTCTTGAAATATTTTTTCCCCCTCAGCTTTATTGAGGTATAATTGACAAATACAATTGTAAGATATTTAAAGTGTACATTGTGGTGATTTGATGTATACATACCTTGTGACAGGATTTCTCCCATCTGGGTAATTAACACACCCATCACTTTGGATATTTTATATATACAATTGTGTGTGTGTATGTCTGTATGTACATATACATACACACACATATGTGTATGGATATATATATAATATTGTATATGCAAATATATACAGTGTATGTGTACATATACACATGTGTACATATGTGTGTATATACACACACACATATATCTTCAGAAAGAAATTTAAATTCTACTCTTTTAGCAGACTTCATTCTACATTATAGTGTTATCAACCTTGGAATATCTTGGTGGCCCCGGATCAACATGCATTCACACATGTCCAAATCTGACTGGAACATGTGTGTTCAGTGTCTTTCTTGGCAACGTGACATTTGTCTTTAAAGCGCCGCATCACAGACTTCACTGTGGGTAAACACCACTCCAACTGCCCAACACACAGCCTGACAGCATGCACAGTGGCCTGTGGCAGTCCTGACTCTTATTCTCTCTCACTCTTTCCTTCACTCCCTGCTCTCCTCACCCCTTTTCTGCTCCTTCCATTGGTGTTACTGGACCCTGTCAAGGGAGAAAGGAATCCGACCCCGTTCATCCACGTGGAGTTGCTAGAGGCTTGACAAGCTATCCAGTCAGGAGGTTTTCATTTGGAAAGACCACAGAAAATTCAGGGCAACCTGTGGGAAATGTCTGGGCAAGGGAAAGGCTTTGAATTCCAATGGTCACCTATGATGTCTTCACAAGGATAACTCTCTCCAAGGATGACTGAAGTTGAATTTTCAACTTCAGTGCCAGCTCTTACAAGTTAACTGCCTACATTGTACACTATTTTGTCTGAAAACTACCTGTTGGAAGGATCAAAGGATTTGGCTATTGTATCTGTTCCCCCTTGTGTCTGTAATATTCTCAGCTTTAGAAACTTCAGTCTTGTCAGTATCTGCTTAGTGGTATTCTCACATGGTGGGGGTGGGGGAGCGTCTATATCCCTAACACCCAATCTGCTTCTCATCTTTCCAAGCCTCATTATAAAAATAATACACATAGAATTCCACAATTCTGTGAGAGAGGACTCCCATTTTATAGCTAAGGAAACTGAGGCTCCAACAGGAGGAGAGACTTGCTCAAGGCTCAGTGGCTGGTAAGAACAGAGCCAGAATTTGGCCTTAGACTGTACGACAAGGAGTCCACGGCTCCTCTCACCCCAGGTCTTACTGCCCTGCACCTTCTTCTGAGTGTAGACCAGTGTTTTCCCTGTGGCTTAGATTCCTTCCTTGAGGTGCCTGCAATTTCCTTGCCTTTCTGTGTCAGGAGACATTACAATGATGACGAGCTCTAGTGCTGGAGCTAGACTGCCAGGATTCAAAGTCCAGTTCGGCTCCTTCATACTTTTCTGGGTTTCTTTTTTAAATTTGTCATTATCGACAGGGTTTGAAAACTATCTTGGTTGTTGCCATGGACTCTTCCTTCAATTGTTTATGCCTCTACCATAGCTGTATATGTGGTGTTTTGTTTTGCTTCTCTTCGTTTACGTGTATGTGGTTGTCAGTGTATTTGAAGGTCAGAAAGGGCGACAAACACTGGAGAAGGGGAGCCCGAGGCTAAGAGAATGTTTCTATTCTAAGAACAGTTATCATGTTGTCTCTTCTAAGTGGCGGGCACTATGCTGGGTGCTTTACCCATGTGATCTTTCGTCTTTACAACAAATCTGAAAGCCAGATATTATGACCCCATTTAAAAGGAAGGGGATTGAGAGACCGAGAGGTTAAAAAAACCTGCCCTGAGCTGGTCTATTTAAGAGCAAGAAGTCCACCTAAGTCTGTCTGACTATAAAGCATATGAGCTTAACTTTGAAAGAAAACTGCACCTGGCACTAATATTAATGCCTTCTTATTGTACAAAAATCTTGCACGCAGTTGTATATGAGGTTAGTGTTAGCATCCTTTATTCTCCTCATTCCTTTTGAAGCTACCTAGTGTCACAGGTTGTTGTGTATCCAGGACTTTTTGTCTATGCACATTTGTGCATGCACAGTGACACAGATTTTTAAAACTATAAATGGGAGGGGCACATGGGTGGCTCAGTCAGGATCCCCCGCCCTTTGCATGGGGCTTTTTGCTCAGCAGGGAGTCTGCTTCTCCCTCTGCCTCTGCCCCTCCCCCTGGCTTGTGATCGCTCGCTCTCTCAAATAAATAAATAAATAAATAAACAAATAAACAGAAACATATTTATAAAAACCTGTAATTGGGATCCCACTATACTTAGTGCATGGTCGTTTCTCTATTTGGTATTCCTAAAAGCACCTCCTTTTAAGAACCTGTTTATTCTTCCAGTGGATACTTTAGATATGCCATAGTATATTCGAACATTCCCCTGTGGATGGACATTTGGAGTGTTACTGATTTTTCAGTAACAAAAACAAAGGTGCAAAGAAAGCAGGGGAACACGGATCTTTGTCCCTGTGAGTATTTCTGTGGAACAGAGTATTGTAAGAGGGATGGCTGGGTCAAAGCATATCTGCATTTTATGTTGTGACAGACACTGCCAGATTGCTCTTGGGAAGCCCGTGCTCCATCCACCGCTCATGCTGAATCTCAGTGAGAACTGATGTTGGATAAAGGAGCCTTGAATTTCTGATGTTTGCCATTGCTCTGTTTCCAGTTTTCTCCTCCCCTCCACTGGGGAGGAAAGCTGACCGCTTTCCTTTCTTTACTTGCCCTCTATTTCTGTCTGTCCTGGTCTACTTACGGGTGCTCTTTCCTGCCTTTGAAGTATCAAATCACACAGCTCTCTTGCATCTACCAGAAGCTGGTGGAGAGCACTTATTCTCATGTGGATGGCTAAGGCTTGTAGAGTGCCCTTGAGGTATATGAATCACACGGGCGCTCTCAGCTGGGACCGCACACCCTGATGTATGGTGAGTCCGGGCAGAGTGGAGAGTGGAGATGGATGGAGCAGATGGTCATACTAGTGGAAGGGCTCAAGCTTTTTAATCCCCAACCTTCTAAAATACTCATTTACCTGAAGATGTCCTTGTATTTTACTTAAGGACAAAGATAGCGATCACCGCTGAAAATGTGAATGTCTAGCTTGAAGGATTATAATGCATACAATGACTTGGCTTTACATCTCTCATTTTTAGAACACTTTGTTATTTTGGTAAATGAGAATTATATATCATTTAAAATTGTCATCATTGATTTGATTCATTTTTTCCTTCTTGCGAAGAGCATGAGCTAATAGTCTGCCCCTTTACTGACATAAGATACTGTTTTAAAAATTACTTTAACTTGTCTAAATCTTGGGGACTGGCTTAATAAATTACAACATATCTATAAGCAAGGATAATTTATAGTCAATAAAAGTCAGGATTCAGAGGGATACTTAATGACAAAGGAAAATGTTCATGATATGTCATTAAGCATTAAAAACTGGTGAAAAAATGGCATGTCTAGTATGATTCCAAGTTTATAAAAAATAGATACGCACAGAAAAGAGACTGAAATATAATAAAGATTTTTAACACTTCTTGTCTTTGGAGGATGGAAATAGAAATTATTTCTAAAAATTGCTTTGTTGAACATTTGATAAATTTTCAATTTTATACAGAGCATGGAAGGCTTTTTTAAAATGAGAGAAAATAACTTGTTAGTAAAGTTATTTTGACCCTTTTCCTCCTTGCCTTCCTAGGATCCAAGATTCCATTCTCTTGATAGTAAACACAGAACTGGCCTACAGAGAAAATTCAGTGAGATCACTGGATTGCTGCCCACCTTTTTCTAGTGCATTCAGGGAGGTGAGTCAATCCCTGCCTTTTTTCTCCTACTGGGTTCCAGTGTATCAAAAAGGTCCCTGATTGAGCACAAACATCCAAGAACAGAGGCCTGACCACCTGTGTCCAGACCCTGCTAGATCCAGCTACAGGGGTGCATGCATCTAACTAGGACCCATCCTTGTGGAACTGGTGGGACCCTGGGGTTCTGAAGAGAAGTTCAGGAAGGCATGAGAGGTCTTCATGAAGGAGCCTCGTAAGTACTCAGAGGAGGATCAGAGCCCGTGCCAAACAGAGTGGGATTCTCTGAAGGGTTCAAGTACCCGAGGGATGTGTTACCAGGCTGAGTTATTAAACAGAATATCCATTTGGCAATTAAGATAAACCGGGCCTAACCAAGCTGGATCAAGAAAGGTAGCTCTCTAGGTGCAGTCAAGGAGGGGAAGAAAAATGTACATTCCCTGAGTGTCCACTAGGTGGCAGGCCCTTTCTTATACTAAGAGCTTAGGTGTCTGTTCTCAGGCATTTTTTCTGATATTCAGGTTTTTAAGAATCACGCGGAGGGCTGGTTAAAAAACACAGATTCTTGGGCTCCTTTCCAAAGCTCCCAATTTAGCATTCTGGGGTGGGGCCTGATATTCTGCATTTCTAATAAACTCCCGATGCCTCTAGGGCCACGGGTGGGGGCACTTTAAGCACCACCAAATGCATTGTTTCAGACTCTGGGAGAAAAAGAGGTGTGGGCAGCAGTAGGATGTGGTCCTCATGGCTGAGCAATCAGCTCGAACTGTGACAAAAACTCCAGGGAAGGTGTAGTGTGGAGATAGACGGGCGGCTTGGGGTCCCTCGCTGCTGGTTGGAAATGGTCTCTGGTACTTGAGCAGATTGTGGGTTCTATGGCAGAATGTTAGGACTCCAGAGCTCTCATTCCAGTTAAATGTGTTACCAGTTAATTTCTGTAGAATGGCTGTAGCAGGGAGAAGCCCAGTTATATGCAGATTAAAATGAAAGACTCAAACTGAAAACCAAACATTAACTATGTACCAAATATAAGCCAAAAGAAAAACATCAAGAGTTTTATAAAGCATGGATCAGTGATTCTCAAATTATTTGAACTGAAGGACCATTTAAAAAAAATATCTGGTCCATGATAGTGCTGTGCACAGTTCTTTGGCACAAGACTTTTACCTAGCTCTGGCCGCGCATGACTCACCAGGCAAGTTTGATAATTCTCGATTGCTCCAAACCCTGTTTAGGGAGGTGAGTCCACTGATGATGCGTTTGAATGTCAGCAGTAGTGCCACACTGCTGTAAAAGTTTCTAAAGCTCTACTGCATCAATAGAGAGGACTAATAACAATTTGTAGGAGGGTACCCACTCACAACCACATTTTGAGGTGTGCTGATCTGCACCGGCTAGATTGTGGACCTGAGAATGGGCTTGCTGTGGCACTTCGAGCAGGCAACTTACTCTTTCGGCTCTTGCACTGCAGGTCCTTAAGTTTCTGTATCCTTCAGGGCCATTTAGTTCTCATCAAGTCCATTTGGGGTCCTTGAAATGGGGCTACTTGGAGGTGCTTTTGGCCTTGATGCTATTGCTTCATGCTCAGACAACAAGGGTTATGTCCTTTCCAGGGTAGGCACTTAATGAACACGATGGGATGGATGCATGGAATGGTAGGCCAGGCCCGAGATATCAAGCATGCCAGGGGGCTTGACAGAGAGAGCCAGGAGGTACATGCCCGGCGTAAATGGGGATCCAAACAGAACTGTCCTCGCCGGAATTTTATACAGGTGGCAGACAAGCAGAGCAGATGGAGAAGAAGCACCTCCAAAAAGAAATAAGTGACTAATTGAGTTGTTTCTGTGGCCTCCCTGATGTCTCACGAAATATAGGTGTCCACTTTGAGTGAGTAAGATTCAGTTTATAAAGTCATGGGCCATGACAACATAGGCTTTCCCATGGCATTTTCATGATGAACCAAGCCATTGTCTCACGTTCACGCCAAGATGAAGAGTGTTTGTTACTCTAGAAACTGCCAGAGAGTTTTCCTTAGTTGTTTTCCTTTTAATACTAGAATCTTAAGGAAGGACTTTAATGTAATAATTATATTTTCTTATTTAAGAGTTCTCTGACTTTTAGTAAAGGAGAGCTGAATGAATGCAAAATGGATTAGCAACTCGAATCCACCCCAAAACATCATGTCCTAGCCTGTACTCACCTGGCCTCTTATTCTCCATTCCTTACCAAGCACACAGTGCAGCACAAGGAATTTATGTGACTTAATGATGCATAGCTAATAATACTGATCACAGTAATAATGAAAGCTGCTACTTAGAGAGCCCTTAGGACAGGTACTATATTAAATGTATGCTTAAATACATTATCTTTTTAAATTCCATCAATAATTACAGAAGTTTGCTCAAGGACAGAGTGGAAGGGTAGGATTCTAGCCGAAATTTGTGGTTTTAACCACAGCGCTTATAGATAGGGCCTTGAGTCCAAATAGACCCAAGGCTGTTTCTTTTTGCTTTCAATGTATAACAACAAAAGAAGTATACCATATTAGGAACTTTGGGTACTTAAGACCAAGATCTCTATAAATGGTAGAGACATAGGTGGAACCTATGAATGAATGAATGAACGAACAAACAAACGAGTGAACATGGGCACCAGCTGTAAATGAATCAAATTTAGTTTGTGACTTTCTTAGATCATGAGGACACTAATAGTTTCATGTTGGTATTTCACTAATAACCCAGGACTGATGTGGTTTTGATGCCAGCTCATAAAATCTGAAGATACAATCTTGGTTATAAATTCTAAAACGAAATCTCAATTATATCTCAAACAAATTTGCAGACACACACACACACACACACACACACACACATTTTTCTCTTATGCTCTTTAAAAAAAAAAAAAAAAGCTTATTTTGTTCTTTTTCTAAATATCCTTTTCAATTTCTCAAACCTCCCAAATAACAAAGGGGAAGGTAGTTCAAACACAAATCTTCCCAAAGAGAACATGTATAGTTTTGACTGCACTCAAATCAGAGCTCATGTCACTATTTTATTATTTTTAGGCAATCCTGTTTTCAACTGAAACAGTCTACACACTCAACTTCTTGGTTCAAATGGTAGTTCCAAGGAGTTTTTGATGTGTTTTCAAAAAAGTTAAAGTGCCAGCACTTTTTTGACAGGATAAATAAATCATGGTTTATGTTCCAGTTAGAACAGTATGCAAAAGTCTCTCATGGCTCATACATAGAAGTCTTTACAAACGTTCATTAATGTATGTTGGTGAGTAATAGCCAGATTTCCAAATACACAATTTAAAGATTTATGATGAGTCAAAATCCTTCAAAAAGACCTTATTTTCTCTCTAGGCTAAATTGAAAAAGTATGGAAAGTCACATGAATGTAGACATTTAAAAACACAAATGAATTTACAGAGCAACATTTTGGGGAGCCCTAAGACAATAAAGCGATCAGCACAAAGACATCTGTCGGGTGAGGCAACCTGAGGTAAAGACCAGTTAAATCTAATGCAATCAGGAACTTAGGCCAGTTTAACACATTTTTTATGAGGTGACAACCTCCTAACACCATAATCTTGCCTTTCAGGAAGATGACACAGGATTTAATGAGTAAAATAAAACAACTTGAAACCTCTCTTTTGAGCATGAATTGTCTATTTGGGTTAAAGGTAGTCTTTGAGATCCCATTAGCTGCTGGCACAATTGGGAAAAGAAATGTGCGTACACACACATACACACACACACACACTTCAAAGCAAGTAGCTACAGAACGATAGCAATGTCTGTTTCTACTCAGATGCAAAAACAGAGTTAAAGCCAAAACTAACAACCCTTCTGCTAATTAGAGAAATAAAAATGTCTTCTCCCCAAGTGTCCAACCCAACATGCAACTGAAATTAACTGCTTTCCTTTGGGACTCATTTATTTACGTTCAAAAGAAGATTGGGGGATAAAGAAGCCTTGCAAACACAACAGTTGGGGAAAACACATGGACACCATACATTGGAGTAAATGGAGCTGAGCACACAGCGACGACAGAAACTTTCTTTGCTTGTTGAAACACTGGATATTATGGTCTAATAGAAATCGGGTTACCTTTACATTTCTTCTCTTCCGTTTGGAAGGTCTGGGCACTTGCGATGCTCTGATCGTTCACATCGTCATGGTCCAGATGGAATATCGAGCTAGTCCAAGTGGCCTGGATGAGATGTGGTGACGACTGTTCATTTTTCAATGCGCTGCGCCTCTCCGCATGGCTCTTCCTATGGAGGCAGGCTTCAGACATTCCTACTAGCTTCCAGTCGTGTTCTCGGTCTGGACAGTGCTTTGGTTTGTCCCAGGCTGGAAGGCCATTTTCTGGAGGGTTGAAAAACACGAGATGACGAGCTGTTGGCATTGTCAAGATTTTGTTGAGTTGCAGTTTTGGAAGGCAAGTTGTTTCTCAATTCTTTGGGCTGACAGTGTTCACATGCACCTCCACTTGACGGCAGTGATAAGATGCAGAATTTGTCAGCCTTGGGCATTTAGCCACCACAGTTGGATTGCCTGTCGGAGTAATCAACACATTCCCCCTTATTTTTAGTGCCTAGAAAGACATTAGTTCCTCCATAGAAAGGCTGTACTTTCGCCAGCCAGGCTTCCACAGCAATGGCCCAAGAGCAAGTTTACATCAATTTATGTGACTGCTCAGACGAGCGTTTGAGGTCTTGAGGGTCAGGGCTGGCCAAGAACACTTTTTAGATCCTTAGGACATAAAACACCCAGGATTCAGCCTTGTTTGACTTGGGTTTTATCACAGGCTGACCTGAGGGGCACCCTGTTGCTTAAGTGGGACATGCTCACGTGGTTCCTCAGGGAGTGACAACTCAGTCCTCCCTACAACCTTCTACGCCTAATGGCCTGATACAAGGAGACTGGATCTTCAGATAGAAATTTGTAAATGGTTTCAGTGTAGCTCCAAATTGGTAATGATATCCAATGAAGGAAAGCAGACAGTGTTTTAGTTGGGGGAAGGGCAAATTTTAATAGCTCTAATGATAGAATGATAAGTCTTGAATCTCATTAGTTGAGGTATAGGGAGTGAATTATTCATGCATATTGTGGCGTTTTTTTTCTATTTAATTTATAGAGACTTGAAGATCTACCCTCTAGAAAACAAGAAGAAATGGAATAATATAATCTAATGCAATAGTATAATGTAAACTTTCTTACCCTAACCTTCCCTTGTGGCAAATTTTACTTCCCTGATTATTTTTACTGTACATGACTATAAGGTAGAGAGCAAAAATGAGCAGGCTAATGTATATATTTGTATATGTATATACATTAAAAAACATAGTCCATCTGGTCATCCATATTTCTAGAAATTCTTAGGCTACTGTCTGTCAAAATGAGAAATATAAAATATAACTAGAGTTCTACTTTTAAAGTGATCATATACAGTGATTGAAAGACTATAATTTATGTGTGAATTTTCCTTTCTGCTGAAATTACCAAAGAAGCAAAGATATCCATATTAGAGAGATGAGTCCATCTTGATCTGTGCATAGTATTGGAAATTTCAAGCTGTCTTTCCAACATTTAACATGACTTTTAAATTATTTAATGCAAGGGCTCAGAGGCCTTTAGGTTTTCGTCAACTCCCTCTGTAAATGACTAATTGTCTTTAGTTGTTGTTGGTTAGGATGATTTCTCTGAAAGTGTAATCTACTCTCAGTCACTTTGGAGGCTGCACTTGCCCTGTGAGTCTTCAGGTTAGTGTGTGGAAATTCGAATTCACATACACTCCCTTTCTACTCCACGAGGAGACTGTGAACAATGACTACAAAGTAATAATCAATCCATGATTTCTTTGTCGCCGTAAATGGAAATGCTGTAGCTTGAAATAACATGGCCAGGAGGCAATAAATCCATGCAAAAAAAAAAAAAATTCTATAATGTGACAGCTCTGGGATATAACATTTGATCTTATTCAGAGAAGAGCCCTGAATATTCACCCTATGCAAATGGCTATGCTAGGGACTGTGTGAGGTCATGAGTTCTTTCTCTTCAGAGATTATTTGGCATTATTCAATGCATGGTGAATCAAAAACCCTGGACTCAGCAATAGACAGCTACTGGTGCAATTACAGACACCTATTCTCCCTCTCCATTATAAGAAAGCAACAGATTAAAACCCTGGGATATTGTGTTGCATTTCAAATTAAACATATCTCTGTAGAATCCATTCAAGTTTATTACCCATGAGGGTCTGAGCTAAACCATGAGCCAAATATAAAGCTACTGAATGAAAGAGTTAATTCTGGGCCTAAAGAGATACACTTTAGGGGCACCTGGGTGGCTCAGTGGGTTAAAGCCTCTGCTTTCAGCTCAGGTCATGATCCCGGGGTCCTGGGATCGAGCCCCATGCCAGCCTCTCTGCTCCGCGGGAAGCCTGCTCAGCAGTAGCCTGCTTCTTCCTCTCTCTCTGCCTGCCTCTCTGCCTACTTGTGATCTCTACCTGTCAAATAAATAAATAAAATCTTTAAATTAAAAAAAAAAAAAAAGAGATACACTTTATTTCTACAGACATGCAAAGCCTTCGGACCCTGCACGTTTCTATGATGTTTTCTTTATTTTCAGGTACTCTTTTTAAATCCTCGGTAAACTGTATCCTGTAAAGCTCCATGTTAAGTAACGTTAAAGTTATCACACTATTTTGTAAAGCCCCCAACATTTTATTTTTCTGCAGAAATTCTTAAAATTTGATATTAACTTCCTTGGTGGAACAGAAATTAAGAAATATTGCCAAAGTCAGTAGTCACTGCTCCCCAGCCAAAGGAGCTCTAGTGGCCATGGGTGAGAGATGCTGAAGGGACTCCACCCAAGGGGACATTCCTCCTTAAAGCACAGCCTATTAAAGCTTGCTTAGCATGTCCCCAGAGCCAGCAAGAGCAAGTATTTTTTCTAAGCAAAGGAGGTTATGTTTGGGGTGAGGCAAGAGATAGGACTGACTTCTATTTTCCTAAGAAGAGAAGTTGAGATGGTTTTGGGGAAAGGGCTTCATTCATGGGAGGCATTTAAGGCTAATAATTACTGTCTGTAATTCCATTCATGATAATGATATTTGGCTGCTTAACTGGCAGGTTTATTGGTTGGGTCAGTGCCGGGAAACCAGTGGACTGAGAAGTCTTGACTGGGTCATGGGAAAGCTCAAGAGGATTTTATTTAAGGAGGATTCTTGATTCTTATCCTTCCAAGATGAGGAAGACACATACAGTTCCTATTCCATTCCCAGGAGGGATCAGATACCCACTATACAGAGCTCCTTAATTTCTGCCTACTGAGGATTCTTTTGTTGGTGAGAACTGTAAGTTACCTCCACATGTGTTTACTTGGCAGTACTGGTTTTTAAGGGTATCCTGCTATTATTCTATCTAATGCTTGTGTCTCTTGGTTCTCCCCAAACCTAAACGAATGAAGTGTTTCTTTGAAGACAGATTGAAGTATTAAAGATTAAGTCAGTGATTCCCAAACTTTGGTGAATGACAGTTACCTAAGGCACTACTAGAGAACACAGAAGACAAGGCCTATTGAAGTGGGATGGGCCTGGGGCATTTGTACCTTTACTAAGTTCTCCAGATGATTCTGACCCCCAAGAGAGTTTGAGATCCACAGGGTTAAGAAAATTGAAGGTAGGAAAACAAAGTTCTGGCAGGTTTCAGATTACGGCACAGTGTCCTTCTTAGGCTCTAATGTTTTTACACAGTCTTGAAGTAAATCCACTTTATAATTAAACAATTAATCAAAGTTTTGGGAATAACTGTGTGAAGATTTCAAAGTCAGATATTATGAAAAGATACTCAACATCAAAATCATCAGGGAAATGCAAATCAAAACTGCAATGAGATATCCCCTCACACTTGTCAGAAAGGTTAGAATAAAAAACACAAGAAACAACAAGTGTTGGTGAGGATGTGGAGAAAAAGAACCCTCATGCACGGTTGGTGGAAATGCAGACTGGTACAGTCACTGTGGAAAAGTGTATGGAGGTTCCTCAACAAACTAAAAATAGAATTGCCATATGATCCAGCAATTCCACTACTGGGTACTTACCTAAACAAAACACAAACACTTATTAGAGAAGATATAAGTACAATATATTACTTACAATAGCCAAGATACGGAAGCCGCCTAAGGGTTCATTAATAAATGAATGAATAAAGAAGTGGTGTGTATACGCACGCGCATGCACACACACACACACGGACACACACACACACGAGGAATATTACACAGCCACAAAAAGGACTGAGAGCTTGCCATTTGCAACAACACAGATGGACCTAGAGGATATTATGCTAAATGAAATAAATCAGAGAATGCAAACTGATGGTTGTCAGAGGAGAGAAGCGTGTAGGGTGGTGAAGGAGAATGGGAGGTTTCCAGTTATGGAATGAATGAGCCATGGGGATAAAAGGTACAGCACAGGGAATATAGTCATTTGTATTATAATAACATTGTGTAGTGACAGATGGGAGCTACACTTGTGGTGAACAGAGCAGAAAATGTAGATTTGTCAAATCACTATGTTGGACACGTGAAATTGATGTCACATTGTGTGTCAACTCTATTTCAATAAAAATGTCAGATATTAATTGGATGTTCTCTTATAGATTGGGGGTATGGATGTAAATAATGTTCACCTAAAAATTCTGTAGTCTGGGCATTACCCGGGACACAGTGTGCACAGTAGCAGAAATACATTTTTTTAAAAGGAGGAGTCTACAAATGATCATACCTTGTTATTCACATGAAGTATGAACCCTTTGCTCTTTAATGGATCCCAGCTAATACCTGGCTTTTAACACTTCATAATTCTAGGCATGAAGACAATTAGCCAATTTGTCAGTTATAATGCAAGTTAATAACAAAATTAAAGGAAATAACTAGATAGGGACATGTGAACTGCTACTAAAATACTTGTTTGTCAAGAGAGTTTGGAATTGAACGATTGGACTTGTCTTGTATAATTCTTTTGACTTTGCATGACACAACCCTGATCAAAAAAGTTACTTTCCAAAAACAAAGAAACCTAAATCTCATTAACATAACTACATACAGCCTATTTCTGGACATTTCACTAAATATGATAGAAAAGAAATCTGTCCATCAAAAAAGGGAGAATTATATGAAAATATTCAAGGATCTCAGGACACAAAAGCGAGCTGATACCTCAAAGACATGCTAAGGCAAAGGAAATAGGCTTATGACAAAGTGGTCAGAGAGGGTCAGCGGAGCGGGCTGGGATTTCATAGCACTCATTATAAGAGTGTTTAATTTGCATTAAAGGCCGTTAATATGAGGCATTGAGACCCCATACCACACTCTACATTAGGGGAATGTGTATACAATATACTTTGTAGAATTATCAGTGGATAGCTCAAGCTATTAGCATGATGTCTCTAATTTCCATTCTAATTTTTTACTGGGACCCGTAAGTTTTAGCTTTGCCAAATTCTCAGACTATGTGCTTAGCAACTGATTTTTATTGTGGAGTGGCGTGAAAGGTGAGACTAATGCTTGGCTGAGCGTTTACTAAGGGCCAAGTACTGAACTAGACAGTTTGATTCATCTTCATGGACATCCAGGAAGTCCAGAGTGAGACCCTGCTTGATTTACAAGGAACCTGAAAGTCAGAGAAAGCATGTTCTCTCATACCTTTTGTACTGTTAACAGATGCATTATTATTATTATTATTATTTTTTAAGATTTTATTTATTTATTTGACAGAGAGATCACAAGTAGGCAGAGAGGCAGGCAGAGAGAGAGGAGGAAGCAGGCTCCCTGCTGAGCAGAGAGCCCGGTGTGGGGCTCGATCCCAGGACCCTGGGATCATGACCTGAGCTGAATGCAGAGGCTTTAAACCACTGAGCCACCCAGGCGCCCCGCATTATCATTATTTGCCTTAGTTTGATAAGTAGCCATTAGCCTATTAATAGCTATCATTTTGTCAGTTCTTTAAAGTTCTTTATCAATCTGTTTATTGTCCCCTTTAATTTTCTCAGTTACTCATTTATATTCGCAACGGGTCTGCCTGCTTTTGCTCTGAGCCATCTACAACCCATTCTTCACAGAGCAGCCAGAGTGAGCTTTGAAAGTACATTTCAGAACATGTCTCTGGTGCTTACAATCTTCTGATGACTTCCCATCAATATTGGAATGAGGTCCTAAGGCCTTACTGTAGCCTGAAATGCTCCAAGGGATTTATCCCTAGTCCATTCCACTGAGCCTCTGTCCGGTGGCTCAGCCCCTTGCTTTCTCTCCTCTGCCCTTGTTACTCATTCTCCCAATAATCCGGTAACTTTACCGAGAGAAATCTACTTCTTAGACACAGACTCGGTGCCTATTTTCTTATCCAAAAGCCACTGGTGAGCTTTAAGGAGAACTCAAAACTATGAAACCAATTCAATGTAGATTTTCTACTACTACTATATCTTCTCAAAACTGCAGGAGAAAAATGAAAAGTTTGGCTTTTTAGAGGCAGGATAGGATAAGAATCTGGGCTCTTCTAGTCAAGGTTCAAATTCTGGCTTTGGCATTTATCAGCTGTGTGACTTTGGTCAAATCGCTCTACCTCTTTGGATCTCCCTCCAGAATATCTCTAATATTTATCTCCATCTCCTTTGTAAGGAAAGAACTCAGCACATTTTCCTTGTATTATGTCAATGGTATCCACACTTTTCTCCCCCCCTCTATTGGACTCTGATCAACTTCTCCATCTCTCAGTTCCCACAGCTCGAAGCATATAACAGGGTCTGAATAAATATTACTTGGAAACAGTCGAACATAATATAGACAGGTCAAAATACTCGGGAAGCTAAACAGAGCGCACATGGACTTTGAGCTATCCAGGAATTTCTATGCATCGAGCAATAATGTGGTCAGTAGGCCAAAACTGGTTTGCATCACCGTTCTGCAACAAAGGGAGCTTGGCCATAACTAGATGCTGCAGCACGGCCTGAGCTGTGTTCTATGCCCAGAGAAGACAGGAAGAGCAGCTAGATGACTCTGCTCCTCCCAGTCCTCAGACAGCATAAACCCGCCATTTTTTACTCTGGCATTTTTCTCCCATGAAACGCATCTTTTAAATGACAGGTGTGGTGAGAGCTTCACACGGGACACCAGAGTATGACTTGTGGGTGTCT
Organism: Mustela nigripes; assembly: GCF_022355385.1. Lineage (NCBI taxonomy): Eukaryota > Metazoa > Chordata > Mammalia > Carnivora > Mustelidae > Mustela > Mustela nigripes. Next base: position 79,237,047 of record NC_081558.1, on the reverse strand, counting down.
CAATGCCACCATTTGAGACCCTCTCACATAGTAATATCCTCTCGTCATCTGGGATGGGTGAGCCAGTCACCAGAGGGCAAGCTGCTGGCTTGCTTGTTGGTACCCTGGGATCCTCCAGGATGGCTTTGCCTGGCCTGGAAATCTCCAAGAGGGGCCCAGGCTGCAGTGTCTCCCTTGCCAGTGGTATTCTGAAGGCCTTCAGGGCAGCGCTTGCTTAGTGGAAGCCATGAGACTTATGAATTTGGAATATTTGGGGGAGATTTCTCCCAAATCAGAGAAAAGTCAAATTGTTGACTATTTTTTTTTATTTTTTATAAACATTTATTTTTATCCCCAGGGGTACAGGTCTGTGAATCACCAGGTTTACACACTTCACAGCACTCACCAAAGCACATACCCTCCCCAATGTCCATAATCCCACCCCCTTCTCCCAAACCCCCTTCCCCCAGCAACCCTCAGTTTGTTTTGTGAGATTAAGAGTCACTTATGGTTTGTCTCCCTCACAATCCCATCTTGTTTCATTTATTCTTCTCCTACCCACTTAAGCCCCCATGTTGCATCACCACTTCCTCATATCAGGGAGATCATATGATAGTTGTCTTTCTCTGCTTGACTTATTTTGCTAAGCATGATACGCTCTAGTTCCATCCATGTTGTCGCAAATCAGGGAAATACAAATCAAAACCACAATGAGATATCACCTCACACCAGTCAGAATGGCTAAAATAAACAAGTCAGGAAATGACAGATGCTGGCGAGGATGCGGAGAAAGGGGAACCCTCCTACACTGTTGGTGGGAATGCAAGCTGGTGCAGCCACTCTGGAAAACAGCATGGAGGTTCCTCAAAATGTTGAAAGTAGAACTGCCCTATGACCCAGCAATTGCACTACTGGGTATTTACCCTAAAGATACAAACGTAGTGATCCAAAGGGGCACGTGCACCCGAATGTTTATAGCAGCAATGTCCACAATAGCCAAACTATGGAAAGAATCTAGATGTCCATCAACAGATGAATGGATCAAGAAGATGTGGTATATATACACAATGGAATACTATGCAGCCATCAAAAGAAATGAAATCTTGCCATTTGTTGACTATTTTTGAAGGAAATTCACTATTACTATTTTCAAGGATTGTGAGGGAAGGGTTACATGACTACTGAGTCTCATGAGTAAACTAGAGTGAAAATCCCTCACAGCGTTGGTGTTAAGAGTACAAGTGCTGACATATACACAAGGTCTACCACTAAGCAGAAATACCGTGAGTTCTCAAAGTGTTGCCTTCCTGTTTTACACCAAGTACTACAGAGAGTAGTACTTCACAAATCCACAATTCTCAGTGCGTGCGAAGGAACCTGGAGGATCCATCCTCATACTCCCTCCTTCTCTCAACCTACACGAACAGTATGAACCACCCTCTCCCTACCTCTGGCTCAGCCTGGGATCTAGCTGCACAGCTGCCTTTAGTCTAGTCAGTGGTGAGTTCTTCTTCCTCTGAAAAATATTTATTATTTGTTCCAATAATGTGTAATCACACGTTGCTTCTGAGATCTTATTGATGTATGTTGCATTCCCAATATGAAGACCCGGATGGCCCTTGACACTGACCAAAGCTTCTACGTTGGTATTCTCTACAAAGTAAACCTGCAAAATGGAGTAGAATGTTCTGGTCATTGTGGGACACAGCGGGTGTGGATCACAGCTGGGGAGCAGCCTTCCAGGCTACTGGCTTCTACAGGAATTATGACTAAGGAGGATGAGAAGGAAAGGAAACTATATTTATTATTAGGCACAAGGTACTTTATGTGCACAAAAATAGTAATAATAATAATGACAGCTAAACTTTCCAAGCACTTACTATGTGCCAGCCTAGGCAGACAAGGCACCATAAATAAAAATTACTATTAACTGAGGACCTACTATGTGCCAAGTAGAATCCTAAGTGATTTTCATACATTATCTAACTTGCATTCCAGTACCAAGAGATGGGTATCTTTCCTGTCATTTTAAGCATGGAGGGAAGTTATCGGATTCCTGTTTCTATTTAGAAGATGTTATAGAATATGTAATTATACATTCAACTGTTTCGATCAATGAGCTCATTGGTAGTTGGGACCATGGCTTGTTTGCATTGCTTGTTTGCCCCAGGGGGTGGCACAAGCCCGGGCACATGAGTGAATGTACATTCTCTTGCGTGGAACTGAATTAAACTCAGCCACTCTCCACTTCCCCCTCCTGCCCCTCCACAGCCTGGTGGGAAATAGGAAATAGTGAAAGAATTCTTTTCCCCTTTGTGCTTGCTCTGTCTTCTTCCTGCTCAGCTAAGTGCCATTTCTCAGGATCTTCTCTTTGTCCCCAGGCTGTTTCCCCAAAATTTCTCTCCTTACTTCCTATCCTTTCCCAGTGCCATGTATCTAAGGATATTTCAAGATCTGGACCAGAGGTCTCTAAGGAAACTAGACTGTGGGGTTTGAGAAGACAATGGTAGCCTTTTATTTGTATTTTATTTGAAAATTTAAACAGAAATTAAGCTTTACTAGCATTGCATTTATGAGTGTGTAGAATGAATGAATGGATGGACGGAGTACTGAGAGCCATGATATGTGCTCAAATCTTCCAGTCAAGGTGTACTCATGTGCTGCTTTACTCCTGAAACTTTATAAATGAGGATCTATTGAGGCCTGCTCAGCCTTTGGTTACATGAAATGCATCCTCAGGAATATCTTCTTGTAAGCAAAGTCTGGCAAAATTAACCTCTTTGTTCAGATAGGCTGCCTTCCATTGCTATATGGTTTTCTCTTTCATTTACAGAGCACCTGCCTATTGATTTTCCCTTTTGTTGAGACTGGACTTCTCTGCCCCTGTGCACAGGTGAACTTAAGTTTGTTATCACAGAGGGTTTCTCTTGTTTCATTGGCAGGGATTCTCAGTCCATTAAGTGAGTGAGATCTGGGAGCTGCTAAGAGAGAAGCAAATCTTTTTCTTATCTGGAGCTCCCGCGTCTCCAGTTTTCCTGTATATTTCATTAGGCAATCATTATCCAAATGAAAAACAATCATCATAGCTATAGAAACCTCAAATAGTTATTCTGAAACTAGAAACTACAATGATAACCTCTTGATAAGTGAAAACCATGTGGGAGGTTGGGGTACCAGGTGGTGGGTATTATAGAGGGCACGGATTGCATGGAGCACTGGGTGTGGTAAAAAAATAATGAATACTGTTTTTCTGAAAGTAAATAAATTGAAAAAATTAAAAAAAAAAAAAACAAAACCGAAAAAAAAATTAAAGCATGCTATTTGCATACCAAAAAAAATTTTTTAAAAAAGTGTATGTTTAGAACCTTTAAATGGGGTGCACGTTAATCCATTTTAAAGCTTAGCTAAAAGAAAATTAAACACAGAACAACAAAACGTGTGTTTCAAGATTACAGTGAAGGGGCGCCTGGGTGGCTCAGTGGGTTAAAGCCTCTGCCTTCGGCTAAGGTCGTGATCCCAGGGTTCTGGGATTGAGCCCCGCATAGGGCTCTCTGCTCAGCGGGGAGCCTGCTTCCTCCACTCTCTCTGCCTGCCTCTCTGCCTACTTGTGACCTCTGTCTGTCAAATTTAAAAAAAAAAAAATCACAGTGGAATCACCACGTGGAGTGGTCGTGTGTGAACACACGTCAGTGGCCAGGTTCATGAGCAACATCTTACAAATATTTAACCACATAGGAACAAGCCGCCTGCTGGAACACTGGCCAAAGGCCCCAGAGACCTGGAAGGTACTTTCCAGAGGACACAGTGGAATCCTCCCCTAGGAACGGTCATTTGGTTTTCCATAATTCATACTGGATTTAATCAGAAAACTGTCAGGTCGGATGACATAAACTTTGAGGTAATTACTCTAAAGGCCACAGAGATTCCATTTAGGATATTAGACAAACTACAGCTGTAGCAAAACATTCATATTAAAGGACCACAAATGCACATAAAAGGGAGCAGATGTTTACTGCCAGGATTAGATTTCTCCTGGACGAAAGTTCAGATTATCATGTTTATTCTTGTTGCCAGTCTGAACCCACATTAAAAAAAAAAAAAAAAAAAAAAAAAGGTAGTCTGTAAGACTGTCCCCATTTTATGTTTCCAAGCTTGAAATACCTCTTCCCAGGGTAGGAAATACATGTGAGTCTTTTCTAACTTTGCAACCTGGTACTGGAGCACAATTTGTGGATGAAGAACAGATTGAGATTTATAATTCCTCAAATAAAAAGATAAAATGTGCCTCTTGGTTAATCAGATAGATTTATTTTATAGACACACTGAAAATACTTGGCAGCAAGGCACACTTAGTCTTTCAATAAATTAAACTCCAGGGCTAACAAAATGGACAAAAAGAGATGCTGGTATTAAATAAAGTAGAATAACATAGAGGGTGAGGGATGGACCTTTCTCTGAGTTTTCACAGAATCTCACTATCATTGTCCATATTTTTCTGTGAAAATAAGCAGGATCAAGATCAGTATAGCTATTTCTTTCACTTAGGGGGAAACATTTCAATCTGGAGAAGTTTGATTTTTCCCTTTGTTGAGGAATAGCCGCCCTGCCACAATACGCACACCTTCCTTACACTTGGTTAGGACAGCAGGCAAGATTTTTTACACAGTGATGACTGCTTGAAAGCAGGTGCTTTGGGGGGGATGTTTTCAGGCCCCTTGAACACTATTAAATACATAAAAATTTATTTCATTAAATAGGACCCAGTGGTACAGCCCAACGCCACGCGGGGTATGTCATATTCCCTGGAGGGTCTGGCTGAGTGCCTGTCCCTCCCGGGTCCTGTCCGAGGGGCAGAAATGAAAGGGAGAATTGAATTTTTTTCTACCTGCCTATCTGGTGAAAGAAAATTGAGCAGTGCAGATGGGTCAAATTGCTTGGTGGAATCTCTTCTACAGTGTTTTCACAGTGCAAGAAAATCAAGAGAAGTAGGTGGGATTTCTATGTCATTTTAACACCTTTTTGGGGTTTTTTCCTTAAACTTCTCGATTGCTTAAAATACCTCCAGTAAGGCTAGGGCTAGGTGTGTGGGGCAATGAATTCCTGCAGGCCTGCCCTTTTCCAGCCTGTCTGTCCCCAATGAGGGCCACTTGTGCTCCCGTGGCCCCTCAGTCCTCAGATGGCTCATGAGTATCTCTAACTGTGGTCCAGGGACCTGCTGCATCTGCGTTCCCTGGGAGCTCGTTAGAAGGGATGAATCAGAATCTACGTATTAATGAGATCTTCAGGTGATTCCCAAGCACACGGATGTTTGAGATTCTCTCTTCCAGGGGCAGAGTCTCCATGGAAGTAGATAGAATTTGTTACATGTGGGGTTACTCAATTGAAACTTTGGTGCAATTTAATATTTACTATGTAGAAGTTTTTCTATTCAGGAATCAGAGGGGAAAATAGTGTTTGATGGTTGCAGGTTAGGGAAATTAAAGGAAGTGCCTTTAATGTCTTTACTTCCTAAATGGTTAGTTGGTAAATGTGGTATGCCAGATTGAAAAATCCAAACACTAAGATTCCTGTTTAGAATTTCACCTTTCTTCAGGTTTTCTTTTCTAGAAACATCCAACAAAATAATCAAAGTAAAAGCTAACATATATGCCAGACACCTGTTCTGAGCATTTTACATTTAACTCTATGAGACAGAAATATTATCCTGATTTTTCAGATGAGTAAACTAGGGCACAGGGAGGTTAAACAACTTGCCCAAGGTCACACAGTAGTAAATAATAAAGTCAGGATCCATACCCAAGAAGGTCTACCTGACTTTGCCATATCTCTACCTGTTTATGGCAAAGTCAACACCACGGGACTTAGATGATCACTTCAGGCTGAAGAACTAAATCCTGTTGGTGAAAATATGTAGTTAGAGGCTTCAAATAAAGAGACAAAAGCTCAAAGAGTTCACTTTCTTGCTCAAAGTCACCCAGATGGGCAAAAAGGTGAGGTGGGTCTTTGGATTCTTTGTCCCACTGTCCTTTAACTGAAAACACATGTTTTTAAGTATACAACAATGATTTATTGCTCAATCTCAATGCTGGTTCAAATTCTGACATTTTCACTCTATACCTCAAACATTAAGAGCTGTTCTTCTAATTAAAAAAATTTTTTTCCAGTAAATTTACCAAACAAGAGACAGCTGTGCATGAGTGATTCTGTCTCCCCCACTGACTGCTGCTGCTGACTCTTCAAAAGTTTGTGTTTATAGTGGTATGGGCTCTGCCTCCAAGTGGCCCAAGAACTTACAAAGAAGGCAAAACCCAACCAACCAACCAAACAAACAAACCATTGAAACGACCAAGGTAAGGAAGAATTGCTTTGCTTCCTAAGCTGCCCATCCAGAAGATTAAAAGATCACCAAATAATTTAGAACGGACAAAAGGATCATTTCATTTTGAGTTTATATTATTGAGAGCCAACCCTGAGAGAGGGTCTGCTATGTGCCAGGTAAGGTACAGGCTATGTTTCATTCATTCATTACAACGATGCAGTGAGGGAGATGCTGTTCTTAGCCCCGCTTCATAGATGAGGAATCTTTGGTTGAGAGAACTAAAGAGGTTGCCCAAAGTACAGGTAGTAAATGGGCAGTTGTTCTCACACCCTTTATGCTACATGCCACAGATGAAGCAGTTGTAGGCCAGTGAATAAAGCATTTGTGCAGAGTCACAAAGCCAGCTTAAAGGGCAGTGCTATGCCCAGAATCTTCCTCAGGATGCGCCAAGCTGCCTTGATGACAAATGGGAAATCCTATTGGAATTATTCATCTTTTAGCATGAATATTACTTTGAGAGAGGCTCATCTATTTCCTCAGGAAACATGGCTTCAGCAAACAAAATCTCTTCTCACAAAGAATGGAGGCAAAGGCATATTGCTTTTGAAACGTAGGAAGGACACTACGTTCAAATGAACAGGCTTATCTGATTTCAGCAATGGTCTGAGAACACCAATGCTTGGGAACTTGAAAGTCATGATCATTGGGGGAAAAATAAAAGCCACAGCTTGAGATACAAACACTTTTCAGCTTTATGAAAGTCTGGCTTATGACCAAATAATAACCAAAAGAAGAAGCAATATTGTGCTGTTAGCAATTACCCTGTTGTCTGGGACATGTCTGCAGATGACAGCTTCTTGCAGAGGGAACTGTGCTCCCAATGTGGGGGTGTCTCTGCAACCCGAACATGGCCCGTTCTCTTGTGCGTTCTCATTGGAACACTCATTTAGGACAACGTGGCACAGTAAGTGGAAGGTGTCATAAAATGATTCCAGCTTGCTCCCTCAGGCAACATGGGCAGTTTACTTCTTGGGGCTGCCTTGTCTACCACCGTCTCCCTTTTAGAAATACGTTTGCCTGGAAGAGGAACACCGTGGGGACGAGGCAGGAACTCACCAAAGAGAGGAAGATGCTCTGGAAGAAAAACCCCGTGCCTTGCACATTACCTCCGTCTGAGGGTTTTATTAGGTGGATCGATATAGTGTCTCAGAAAGAGAGACAGAGTCTGAAGTGACCACCAAGGCTTCAAGAGCTGCCCTGAGGCTGGCAGTCCTAACCTGGGCTTTTTGCTTCCCTGAGGACAGTGAACAAGATCTGGAGACATTTTCGGCAGCCAAACTTAGGAGAGGGTGTGCGCACTGCCAGCATCTAGTGGATATCGGCCAGGGATGTTGCTAAAATTTGTACACTCACAGGATAGCCCTCTACCATCAGAATTCTTCCCCCTCGTGTCAGCAGTGCCGGAGGCAGAGACGCTGTCTGCAAAACTCTGGAGTGAGTGAGTTTCCTTCATGGCCTCTGCCTCCAAGTGCTCCTCCTCTGACCCTGCTAGTCAGTGTCACTGACTCCAGGAGGAAAAGTCTGATTAAATCAGCACACCCTGAGGTATGAATGGCCGATAGGGTCAGCAGTGGCAGGAACACCTGTGTGTTAAGTGATGCTAATTACACCTAAACTCACCTCCAATCTGTGATGGTTTAGGGAAGGTGCCATGATAACACGGACAAGTATTTTTTCCTGGATGGGGGAAGATGGTGAAATTTACGAAGCATTGCTCACCTTCTAAAGTCATAAGATACATAAGCAAACCGGTGATGTGATCCCATTGGAATATAATCATGAATACTTTTTTTATTACAAGCAATTAATTGCATTTATTATGGGTCACCATTGCTTTCCAGCAAGGGAAGAAACACTGTCAGAAGCCTGCTGTGCCCCAAACAAACCTTACTTTCTCTTCAGTGCTAATAGGGACCTGTGGGTTTTGATATGATCGGGCCCATTTGTTAGGTACTTGGAATGTCCCCGTCACGGTAAGTGCCAGGCTGTCTTCTCTCGGGACTGCTGTGGATCTATATTTGGATGGCAGGCTGCATAGGCTTTTATTTAAAGCAAGTGAAGCAGACACAGCATGAGCAAGATACTTAGCAGCAGGGAGGAGCTTCCGAGTCATTTCTTCTCACATTAAGGCTCAGAAATGGAAGGTTTTACTCTTCTTTATGCCAGTGCATGATGGTCCCAAAGCACAGGGATCCAACCTTGGCCATCTCACACTTGGGGGACTTCCTGAATCCCATTCCCTTGTCCTCCTGATGCCCAGCTACAGACGTGTGTGGGAGGAACATGTATGTGGCAATATGTCATGCCGAGCTCCAGGCAAATCAACTGGCTCAACTGCTCTTCGTCCAGCAGGGCTCTGAGGAGTACCGTTCAGAGAATAGTTGGGGCTAAGAGGGGTCTTAAAGCTCGCCCCAGTCCAAAAAACCTTTGACAGTGACAAATAATACCAAGGCTCTCTGCTGTCCGTGGGCTCCAAACACAAAGAATACCAGCAGGCCCCAGGAGAGCTGAGACAGTCTGGGGTGAAAGTGGGTAAAGGTGGGTGACCCTCATCCAGATGAAGCAACCTCCTTGTTTCCAGAACTGGCTGACTGCCTCTTCCATATCTCTAAGGCTCAGGCTGGCTCGTGTGGAGATCAAAAGACTTCTTTCCACCCATTTGTGGCAAATTCTTGGAAAATTCTTGTGAAGGGAGGGAGCTTGACAGGGTCATCTTGGAAACAGAGAATGTGAAGCAGGTCTCTATTTGTTAAACTTGCTATGGACCGTTAGTCTGAAAGGAGAGGAAACCTACCATGGCCGCAGCTGCCCCTGACTAAAATCAATTAAGCCCAACACAGGTCTGGTCAATATTTCCCGAGTTCTTCCGAGAGAAGGGACTACATAAGAACTAGGCACAAGAGAATCTTTAGGAAATCTTTGTCTAGAAAGGAGGGAACAAGACAGTAGGATGTATTATGGAGGCAGGCCAGCAGCAAAAGGATTCTAGAATATTTAGTAATGGGTTTTCAGTGTTGCCTTATTCCATAGACATCTGAAAGGGGTATTTTAAATGAATGGGCAGTTCTCAAGGATCATTCCTAGAAAGTGGGACAGGAGGATCCATTTCTGACTCACACCAAGGATTCTTTACTTCTTGGGCCGTGGAATGGGTTGTTCACGAGAGCTGGATGGCATTTCATAATGGGATGGACCAGATCCATTCTCTAATGTGTTTGAAACAAGGTAACAAGACAGCTGCATTTCCCTTGAGACTTCCCGGCCGGAGTGGCACATTTGGCCTGGAGATATTAATGTAGTGGTCATGATGATGATGGTATCTGTCATTGATTACTTGAGGCTCACAATGCTCCAGTCACATGACTCACAACACATGGTTTCTTTTTGACCCTTAGACTAATATCAAGATGAGTAACGAGGGGCGCCTGGGTGGCTCAGTGGATTAAAGCCTCTGCTTTCGGCTCAGGTCATGATCCCAGGGTCCTGGGATCGAGCCCCGCATCGGGCTCTCTGCTCAGCGGGGAGCCTGCTTCCTCCTCTCTCTCTGCCTGCCTCTCAGCCTGCTTGTGATCTCTGTCTGTCAAATAAATAAATAAAAATCTTAAAAAAAAAAAAAAAAAGATGAGTAACGATCCTCTCCATTTCACAGATGAAGAAACTGAGTATTAAGAAAGGGAAAGCAACTTGCCATAGGTCCAGTCCAGCCGAACTGGACCCTAGGTGACTTTGACCAAGGGCCCTGCCCTTGGCCGTCCTGTTGCATTTTAATGGGTCAGCAATACAGATGTGGTTTGGGCAAGATGGTATATACTTTCCCGGTTTACAGACATGTTGTCCTCGTTATTTGCCTGCTCCCGCCACCCTATTCTGCACTTAAAAGAGAAAAGATAAAAGCAAATAAAGACAAATAAAACAGAGCTTCATGGAAAGGATGAAGCAAGAGAGTAAAAAAGCATAGGCAGGCTTTCAAGCAAAACGAGCATAAATCTCCTCTGTCCTATCTGGAAATCACAGGAAGCAATAAACAAGAGCTGAGAGACAAGGAGTCAAGGAGGGCCAGAGGTAAGGGTTCGTCCAGGTGGGGTCTCCGGCGAGAGTCTCAGAGAGAAGAGCAAGCCCTTGGCAGCAGCTCCACAGACACTGTGATCTTCTTGTGGGGGGCCTTGCACACTCTTCCTGACCTGTCAGCCTGCAGAATGGGCCGCTACTCCCTCACTGTCCAGTGCCCTCAGGGGCCCGCTCACTCCCCCGAAGGCCCTCTTTCTGTGCCCTCTTTCCTTCACAGTGTAAAGGCCACCAGCCTGGAAGAGGGTCCTCTGCTCTGATGTTTCTCTGTGTGAGGAGACGTGGGGGAACAGGTATCTGTTTGCCGTGCGTATCATTATTTGTTAAGCCCTCGCATATGAAGCATGCTTCACAGACTTCTCTCTGTGTCCATTCACTTCCCAACGACAGGAACAAGTGAAACATTTTCCACTTGACCTTTCCATCTCTCAGATGCATCATTATTCATTAATGTAGTCTATCTGGAATTTCTAGGGAGACGCCTGTCCTCCTAGCTTAGATGCATGAGGTCAAAAGCAAACAAACAACAATGGTAGTAAATTCACAGTGTGCAGGGGAGGTTGGTGAGGAGAAGCCGGAGCACTCCCATTTACTGACGGTCTGCTGGTGACCATGACTGTACACAAGCTCTTGATCTGAACTCTGAGCCCGCCCTCCTTCATCTCTGCTGTTTCCTTATGGTATGCCCTGAGACTTTTCGCCTACGGGGTTTCAATAGCTGTTCACTGACTGATTTAATTAGATTCTAGCCACAACTCCAAGGATGGTTTCTGCCCTCTTTTTTACAATAAGGCAATTTTACCTGTGAGAGCTTAAGCAACATGCTCAAATTCACAAGATTTAATAAGGGTCAAACTGAGGATTTGAACCCAAGGATACATGACTTCGGAATCTATGTTCTTTTCACCATATCATGAGAACTCCAGAAGCAACTAGACATGGTGGTCAAAACAGATCATCCTAGCCCTGCCTAGAGATGCTGATAGGACCCGGAGGAGCTTCAGAGGACTGTACCAAACATTTTTAAACAAAAAGATGACTTCAGTATGAAGCTGAGGTCCCTCCTGAACTCACTGACTTCCATATATGCTCCCGCATTGGTATTGCCCTTTGTGACACAGCCTCACCATCAACCTCTGTGTGCTGTCTGCTTCCGGGGCACACAGCTAGACTACATTCCCCAGCCTCCCTTGCAGTTCCACGTGGTTGTGGGACTGAGTTCTACCCAATGGAATGAATAAGAACCTTGGGCACTACTTCCAGGTCTGGCCCATAAAACAAGTCCCTACATCCTTTCATTTTCTTTTCTCCCTTGTCTTGTTGAATGGAGAAAATTATGAAGTCCTAGAGGTGGATGGGAATATAAGACGGAAGGCATGTGGGTCCCCGATGACCATGGGAAGGTTACCCAGCAACGAAGAGGACGTGGCAGTGGACTTTCACATGCATCAGATAGAAAGTTCTGTTGTATGAAGTCGCTGAGATGTTGGGGTTCTCCTTGTTGCAGCAGAGACCATTATTTACTAATGTCCTTTGTGATTCTGGATAGTTTTTATATCTATTTTATTATTAGAACTTTTATAAATGCAGCCAGAGCCCGTGGAAGCTCAGGGAGTGAGAGGCGTGAAGAATCATTTATGAGAAGATCCAAGACATCTGTGCAAAGCAGTACTGCACAGCCAAAGCATGTTCGTCAGAGTTCATGGGCTTCGTTTTTCCACCTGTAACTTCAGGGTGTTGGAACAGATGGTCTGTAAGATTCCTTCTAGTTTTAAACCTCTGCAAGTCTTCTTGGTTGTTAAAAAAGAGGACTGATGTGCTCAGAAATGGTGATCTCTTGACTGTGAGCAAAGGTAAAGACTATTCCTTAGTTATGTTTGTAAGCCTCAGATCCAATATCTTAGATGCTCTGGTGTTAAGTTTAATTAGGATTTTCTGTTGAAATAAACTCAAAGACTTTGTTAATGTTCTGATTTATGCCAGTGATTTCTTGATCTCCTTTGGAGCGCAGTATCAAATGATTGAAGTTCTCATGAATATTTTCATTATGGATTACTGAGTACGGTAGGCTATTTTATATTCATTTACATAGACTTAATCTTTGAAGAATGATTTTATAATAATACTGAAAGACTTTTTTGATTAAAGTTAGTGCCTGCAGTAATTGGTATTCTGATGGCTTCATTTATAGTTCTATTTAGCTAAATAATATAGGGATATAACTCTTAGTTTGAGTTGAGAAAATTGGAGTATAGAATATTCAGAATTTTCTCATTCAAATGGGTCTTAACTTGAGGTCCATAAAAGTATCATTGGGGGGAGAAACTATGAGCAATTTAAAAATTTTGGAAAAGCCCAAGGGAAACGATAAAATGATATGAAACAGTCTGTGCCACTTTCATGAAAAATCTAATGCCTTGTGGTTTTTGAAAAATATATAGCAATTTTTCTTTATATTCATGTAATGTGGGCTCACTGTTCATTTGATACTGCTCAAAAAACATTATGTTATGTATGTTTTGATTATTAAAGATAGAAAATGAATCCTGTTATTTAATAAATGCTGTTTGGCAGGTAAAATGTTTGGAAACCCAGGATTCAAGGGAGGTACATGAGGGTCTTGGCAGAAAAATGGGATCCACAATTTGACACTCTAAAAGTGGCATGAAATCTAATGATGGGAGACCCATGTTTTTTTCTTTCTTTTTATTGGCAGCAGCAGGGGTACCTGAATCTCCCTCTTGCCTTCTGCTGCCATTTCCTGTTTCAAATGCTTATATCACATTAGGTCCTATGTCCTGGGGAATGTGAAGCATCCAGGAAGATACTGTGTTAATACAGCCCCTTGGCTTTGACTGCATAGGAGTTTATGCCTATTAAAAAAAAATGAAGTAATAATAATACCAACAAGATGCTTATTTATCAAGGATTGCAGAAAGGAAGAGAGGATATTAAAAATTAGCTACTTCCTTTTGAGTGAATTGTTTGCTTCAAATGTTATGTTTACATTGCTCCTTCATTTTAAAAAAATCTTCCATAAAGTAATAAAAACTAATAAAGGCATTTCTTGTCTCTCAAGTTTTAGGAAAAGAAAGGCCTTGAGTCCTATAGAAAATTCTTCCAGGAAATCCTGAATAGGATGTTGAATTTGAATGAGACACTAAAGAGAAAACAAGAATTATAGGAATGAGCTAAACAAAGTGATAAAAATGTAAGCCAACCTACAAAACAAACTTGAAAGAAACTATAAACATTCATTTACATCCTTTTTTTTTTTTACCCCATTGTAATTCAGTTAATTGTATGAGTCATTTCTCACAATTAAGTTAACGTTAGTGATGAGTATGGTGTACCTGGAACTCTCTCAGAATGTCTAGGTTGTGTTCCAATGTGCCAAACCCTATGTTAAATGGTTTTTTATAAATCTTATATCCTTACCACAATTGTTTGAGAAAAGTTCAGTATTTTCAGCATCAGGATTTTTTTTAAAAGCTCCCCCAAAAAAGTTAAAAAAATTTTTTTTAAAAATCTTGTCCAAACTGAGAACCTGTGGATACGGCTCACCAGAGAGTTACATTCTTTTGAGGGTCAAAATGGAAGTCATTTAATTTATTTAAACAACAACCCTCCTAAGGGAAAAAAAAAAAAAAAAAGCACAAAACTCCTCCCATTACCAAACACACCTCACAACTTCAAAATGACCTACTAAAGAAGAACGTCCAATAAAGTTCCATTTCCTTGATAAAAAATGCCACGCTAGAAGTGCCATTCCTGAAGGTCTTTTTGATCATTTGAACTGGAGAGGTTGTGGTCCTGATGGGCTTTTTAGATAAATGAAAATGCTGGAGTCCACCAGCCAAATGCCCAGTTGCAGGGTCTGTCATCCATGGGTGGAAGTAACAATGAGCACCCAGGTAGTCCCTGGAAGTAAAGCATCTTTAATCATAATTTGGTTTGTCATCCTTGGTCAGGTTAGGCCTAGATTAACCAGTGATATTTTAAGATGTCTTTTGCAGGCATTCAGATGAAATGTCAGAATGACTGTTAGAAAATGAATATTTCCCAAAACACATCCAATATGGGAATACACCCTCTAGGTCAGTGTTTTTTAAATTCTGTGTGTATCAAAATCACCTAGAGAGCTAATAGGAAACCCAGAAGCTCAGGAACTTGTCATTAGGTAACTAATAGAATAGAGCTTATTTGGTCTTTTTTAAACCCAAAATCTTCATCAGTGATACTGATACCTCACTACCATATTTGAGGACATGTGCACTTTTCTCAACACTAGATACACATTAGAATCACTTAAAGAGTGAAATAGATAAATAAAAAAATAAATAAGGGAGGAAGGAAGGGAGGAAGGAAAGGAAGGAAGGAAGGAAGGAAGGAAGGAAACCATTCCACTTGCCAGAGGCTCTACCCTAGACCAACCCAGCTGGAATTTCTCAGAATGGAGCACAGACACTGATATTTTTAAATAGATCCTAGGAGACTGTAATGAGCAGCCTGGGCTGAGAATCTCTGCGTTCACATCATGGCTTTCAGAATGGGTTGTGCTATGGAATCACTTAAACAGTTTTATAAGAACACTGAGTCTTGCATTTATACCCAGAGATTCTGATTTAACTGGTCTGGGGTGGCCCGGGTATCAGTATGTTAAAAAGCTCCCAGGATGATTCTAATATTTAGGCCAGTTTGAGCAGGACAAGGCTAGCTCCTCCACCAAAGAGGGGTTTCTACTTTAAAAAGTTGAGCAAAGACTGTTCAGTTTATCTCCCTTGGCTGTGAGCATGATGAAGACTAACAAAGAAATGAGACATATCATGATTTAAATTCATTTAGCCTACAGTTTCCCAAGTTTTGAGTACAAAGACTCAACAGTCTGCTCTGCTGCCCTTAGGCAGGTCACCTCACCACACTGGCCTTTGCCTGCTGCTGGGTATAAGGAGAGGACTGAAGGGGATGGCTCCCATCTCAGCAACAGCACCACAATGGGAGTTATCTGCACTTGACAGGCTTGGGAAGCTGGACTTCCACACTAGTTCCCTAGCCAGGGACTTGTCATCTGGGGGTGGTACAGGTGGTGATGGCATAGAAAGATAACTCTTGACACTTTGCAAACAAGATAACATCACATATTCATTAGGACTAAATTTTTCGTGGGAAAGTTATTTTTGATTCTTTTGAAGGATCTTGCCCTTGCCTACGTTCCACTGTTATGGATCTTCACTGGCATCTTGGGGAACAAAGGAGATACTCCCAACATAGCAGAACCCTGTTATGTTATGTTTATTATTTGTGGCTATTAGCAGGAGCCAGATAGAGATATGCCTAGGCAATTCTTAGTTAGAGTAGGCTTGAAAGAGGTAGAGATGAGTTTATCAGAATTATGATGGCATGATGGGGGTGGTTGATAAAGGTACTGACAATGGGGCTGAGGTGAAGAGCAGGGTCAGTGGGGCTGGGATAAGGGGACACCCCTAGGAAAAGCCAAACACTGTAAAGTGTAGCTTCTTGAAAGAATACAGGAGTTGTTGTTAAAGAATTTTTTTTTTCTTTGCTCTTGTACTTCCATCTTTCATTCTCTATAAAGGCTTATCTTTTTGACCTTTCAACTTCCTGATCACCTGGCTGCAGTTCAAATTTGGAAGGTGAAGTTATTCTTGAAGCAACTATATTGGAGGCCCAAAAGTTTTGAGAAAAGATTTTCATTAATCTGGCTGAATTTGGTGAGAGTTAATTACTCTACTCTCTTTCAGAAAGTTCCATACTTATCAGCAGGAAGTTTGTCTTCCAGGAAAAGTTCAAGAAGTAAAAGAAGTGAGGGATGGGAAGACAAGCCATCAGAGTACTAGAGAGCCATTTTCTCTTTAGGTAAACTATATGTCAAGGTCCTTTACCTCTGTATGGTGCAAAGGGTCACCATTTTTTCTGTTTTCTGAGGAAAAAAAAAGAAGTATTTGCTTCTGTGTCAAAGAAAAGGGTTATGTCTTATTTACACAGAAATCCTGTCTCACTCTCTTTTGTTTTGTAGTTTTCTCAATTTCTCCCTTGTTACAGTGAAAACTGGAAAAAATGTCTTGAACTATGGTTCTGGGCTCCTCTCTTCATCAGACTGGATGCCATGGAGTGACTTTCTTCTACCAATTTGTGTGTGATGGGGGTGAGGGGGTGTAAAATTATAAGCATTTATGGTTTTCTCTTTTCTTACTTTCTAAGGTGAGTTCCTTAGGAAGGAAGATCTATTTATTTTGCTGAGTGGGGTATTAAAAGGGATGCAAATGGGAGAGGGGAGTGAAGAGGCCCACAGCCTTCAAAGGAAAAGAGCAGGTGGAGTTACAGGGTGGAGAGAAGAGAGGAAAGAGGGAAGAGAATCCTTACTGGCATGGGGAAGGGAAGTAGTGTGCGCAGAGCCACCACACCAGGATTTTTACCTAAAGTAGAGAGAGAGAAGAGGACAAGAGGCTTCAGGAGTTACCATGAGGTGTGATCTGGGGGAGAGATGTCTGAGGAGGAATTTAGAGATTTTCTATATAATATGGATATAATAGCATCCCTTCTGCCATCAAGGCATTTTGTGAAAGACTGATATTTCCTCTCTAGCCTACTTTCAGTGAGATTTTTGTTTTTTATAGAAGTGATACCATGTTGAGGAAGGAGCAAAATGTTCCCCATTGCTTCATGTGGGTAAATGCTCAAGAAATAAAATCAAAATCCCTTTTTGTAATTGGCTCCACCAACAGGAGAGCTAGCTATTTGGGCAAGTTGGTATTTTTCCTTCTCCAAAGCTATTTGTGGCAACATTTGTAATATGCATAGCTGGCTCTATGGAATCCAAGGCCATGTTTTATTTTTGGCCACAACCAGGGAAACAGGAACTTGGAAGAAAGTGAAATAAGCTTCTAGATGCTCTTTCAGAAGAATTATGTCAGGAGTGT
The DNA here is from genome assembly GCF_022355385.1 of Mustela nigripes. Taxonomy (NCBI): domain Eukaryota; kingdom Metazoa; phylum Chordata; class Mammalia; order Carnivora; family Mustelidae; genus Mustela; species Mustela nigripes. The sequence goes on along the minus strand of NC_081558.1, from coordinate 79,219,683 downwards.
ATAAATCAATATAAAGTCTTCCAGCTCTTCTATCAACATGGTAAAGGAAGCAGAGTGCCACATCAGGCTTCTGTGGTTGTGTTCTTTGTATGGGAACCAGTACAAAGACCTGGGGTTTGGCAGTCCTGACTTTGGGAGAAGGGACAGAAGGACCTCCAGCACTGTCAGTCTTTCCCTTCCTGCCCTCAAGGGCTAGGGCTAGGGTACTCTGGGTGCATGGTTGGTGCATAAAGGATAAATATGAGAGGGTGTTTACTGAGAAAATTTTCAACTTTCACCAGTCATCTCAGTGTCTCATTAAAAAGAGCTACATGTTGTACTGAGTCACAAATCAGGTCTCAACCAGTACCAAAAGATTGGAATTATTTCCTGCATATTTTCAGACCACAGTGCTTTGAAACTGGAACTCAATCACAAGAGGAAATTTGGAAAGAACTCAAATATGTGGAGGCTAAAAAGCATCCTACTAAAGAATGAATGGGTCAACCAGAAAATTAAAGAAGAACTAAAAAACTCATGGAAACAAATGAAAATGAAAACATAACTGTTCAGAATCTTTGGGATGCAATAAAGATGGTCTGAAGAGGAAAGTATAGAGCACTAAAAGCCTTTCTCAAGAAATAAGAAAGGTCTCAAATACACAACCTAACTTTACACCTAAAGGAGCTGGAGAAAGAACAGCAAAGAAAGCCTAAACCCTGCACAAGAAGATAATTAATAAAGATCAGAGCAGAAATCAATGAAATAGAAACTGAAAGAACAGTAGAACAGATCAATGAAACTAGGAGCTAGTTCTTTGAAAAAATTAATAAGATTGATAAACCCCTGGCCAGACTTATCAAAAAGAAAAAAGAAAGGACCCAAGTTAATAAAACCATGAATGAAAGAGGAGAGATCACAACCAACACCAAAGAAATACAAACTATTATAAACATATATTATGATCAATAATATGGTAACAAATTAGGCAATCTGAAGGAAATGGATGCCTTCCTAGAGCCATATAAACTATCAAAACTAAAACAGGAAGAAATAGAAAACCTGAGCAGACCCATAACCAGCAAGGAAATTGAAGCAGCAATCAAAAATATCCCAACAAATAAGAGTCCGGGGCTGGATGTCTTCCTGTGGGAATTCTACCAAACATTTAAAGAAGAATTTATACCTATTCTTCTAAAGCTCTTTCAAAAAATAGAAATGGAGGGGCAGCTGGGTGGCTCAGAGGCTTAAGCCTCTGCCTTTGTCTCAGGTCATGATCTCAGGGTCCTGGGACTGAGCCCCGCATCAGGCTCCCTACTCAGCATGGAGCCTGCTCCCCCCCACCCCGCCTCTCTGCCTGCTTGTGATCTCTCTCTGTCAAATAAATAAATAAAATCTTAAAAGATATAAATGGAAGGAAAACTTCCAAACTCTTTCTATGAGGCCAGCATTACATTGATCCCAAAACCAAGCAAAGACCCCACCAAAAAGGAGAATTGCAGACCAATATCCCTAATGAACATGGATGGAAAAATTCTCACCACAATACTAGTCAATAGGATCCAACAGTACCTTAAAAGGATAATTCACCATGACCAAGTGGGATTTATTCCTGGATGGTTCAACATCAACAAATCAATCACTCTGATACTACATTAATGAAAGAAGGACAAGAACTATATGATCTCAATCAATCAGAAAAGGCATTTAACAAAGTATAGCATCATTTCTTGATTAAAACTCTTCACAGTGTAGGGATAGAAGGAACATATCTCAATATCATAAAATCCGTATACAAAAAGCCTACAGTAAATATTATTCTCAATGGGGAAAAACTGAGAGCATTTCTCTGAAAGTCAGGAACACAGCATGAATGTCCACTATCACCACTGCTGTTCAACATAGTACTAGAAGTCCCAGGTTCAGCAATCAGACAACCAAAAGAAACAAAAGTCATGATCTGTCAACAAAGAAGTCAAACTCTCACTTTTTGCAGATGACATGATACTCTATGTCGAAAACCCAAAAGACTCCACCCCAAAATTGCTATAACTCATACAGGAATTCAGGGAAGTGCGTTATAAAACCAATGTGAAGAAATATGTTGCATTTCTATAGACTAATAATGAGAGAGAAGAAGGACAAATTAAGGAGTCAATCTCATTTACAATTGCACCTAAAACAATTAAGATACCTAGGAATAAATCTAACTAAAGAGGCAAAGGATCTGTATTCAGAAAACTATAGAACACTCATGAAAGAAATTGAGGAAGACAAAAAGAGATGGAAAATGTTCCATGTTCATGGATTGGAAGAACAAATATTATAAAAATGTCTATTCTACCTAGAGCAATCTATACATTCAATGCTATCCCTATCAAAATACCATCAACTTTTTTTGATTCATTCAAATCCCTATCAAAATATCATTCAACTTTTTTCAAATTTGTGTGGAACCAGAAAAGACCCTGAATAGCCAAAGGAAGATTGGAAAAACAAAACAAAAACCAAAGCTGGTGACATCACAATCCCAGACTTCAAGCTCTGTTACAAAGTTATACTCATCAAGATGGTATGGTACTGGCACAAAAATAGACACAGAGGTCAATGGAACAGAACAAAGAACCCAGAAATGGACCTTCAACTCTATGGTCAGCTAGTCTTTGACAAAGCAGGAAAGAATATCCAATGGAAAAAAAGACAGTCTCTTCAACAGATGGTGTTGGGAAAATTGGTCAGTCACATGTAGAATAAAACTGGACAATTTCCTTAGACCATACACAAAAATAGACTCAAAATGGATGAAAGACCTCAGTGCGAGACGGAATTCACCAAAATCCTAGAGGAGAACACAGGCAGCAACTTCTGTGACCTTGGGTGCAGCAACTTCTTGCTAGACACGACTCCAAAGACAAGGGAAAGAAAGAAAAGAATGAACTACTGGGACTTCATCAAGATTAAAAGCTTTTACAACACAGGAAACAGTCAACCAAACCAAAAGACAATCTAGAGAATGGGAGAAGATATTTGCAAATGTCTTATGAGATACAGGGCTAGTATCCAAAATCTATAAAGAACTTATCAAACTCAATACCCAAAGAACAAATTATCCAATCAAGAAATGGGTAGAAGACATGAATAGACAAAGAAGATATCCAAATGGCCAACAGACACATGAAAAAAGGCTGAACATCACTTAGCATCAGGGAAATACAAATCCAAACCATAATGAGATCCTACCTCACACCATTCAGAATAGCTAAAATTAACAAGGTAAGAAACAACATATGTTGTTGAGGATGTGGAGAAAGGGGAACCCTCTTACATTGTTGGTGGGACTGCAAGCTATTTCAGCCACTCTGGAAAATAGTATGGAGGTTTCTCAAAAGGTTGAAAATAAAGCTACCCTACAACCCAGCAATTGTGCTACCAGGTGTCTAAAGAGTTACATGCACCCGTTTATAGCAGCAATGTACACAATAGCCGAGCTATGGGAAGAGCCCAGACAGGTGTCCATCGACAGATGAATGGATAAAGAAGATATGGGGTGTACACACACACACACACACACACACACACACACACACACACACAATGGAATACAACTCAGTCATATAAAAAACCCGAAATCTTCCTTTTGCAATGACATGGGTGAAACTGTAGGGTATTATGATAAACAAAATAAGTTAATCAAAGAAAGACAATTATCATATGATTTCACTCATATGTGGAAATTAAGAAATACAACAGAGGAGCATATGGGAAGAGAGAAAAAAATAAAATAAGACAAAATCAGAGAGGGAGACAAACCATAAGAGACTCTTAAGCATAGGAAACAAATTAAGGATTGCTGGTGGTATGGGGTAATTGGGTGATAGACATTAAGGAGAGCATCTGATGTAATGGGCACTGGGTATTATATATGACTGATAAATCACTGATCTTTGCCTCTGAAAGGAATAATCCATTATATGTTAATTAATTGAATTTAAATTTTTAAAAAAGTACTACATGTTGGAATAGGAATGCTGACTCATCACAAAGAATCCATTGAATTCTGTCCATCAATACTCACCAGAAGACTTTTATAAGCTTGACAACAAAGACATAAATTATAAAACAACACTTAATAGAGCTTACTATATAGAAACTAAGAACTTGCATATGTCAAAAGATGCCATGCCATCATGCTTACAACTAATTTGTGAATGGTTCAAAAGAAAAATTATACAAGTGAGATGGAAAAGAATTAAGCAAAGGTGATAAAATGTTAACATTTGAGGACTCTGGGTAGAGGGTAGCTGGTGATTCTTTGAACTAATATTGCAAACTTTTCTGTTGGTATGGAATTATTTCAAAAGAAGAAAAATATAGAAAAAAAAGAAGAAAAAACTTTAAAGGTCAAATATTGCCAAAAATGAAAATAAGAGACATATAATAGTATTGGAAAATAGTTGTATTATTAGTGATAGACAATGAATTGTTTTCTTAATGTGTAAATCATAAGAAAAATTAAATGGCACAACAGAAAAGTTAATTGAACAGGGAAGTTACAAAAGTCCTTTAAGTGGCCAATCAGTATGTGTGTGTGTGTGTGTAGTCAAATTCATTATCAGTAAGAAACATATAGTTTTGAAAGCTGTGATAACATTTTGTCTTATAAATGGCCTCAAAAATTAACTACCAAAAAGGATTTGTGGGAGGAAGCTGTTCTGCTGATGGGTATCTCAGCTGCTCTAATAATCTGGTTATAATCTGGCAATAGAAAACGTTTTTAAAGATGTTCATTCCCTTTAATTTAGCATTTTCTTTTACTTAGTAGAGTTTTATCCTGAGGAAATAATCAGAGGTATGAAATTATATACAATGCAATTCATTCTCGTATGATTTAAGTAACTTTATATTAAAAGTCTCACAATCAAGGACTATATCAGTAAATGTTGGATTACTAAGTAGCCATGACCAAGATCCTATTTCAGAAGAGTGTTTATTGACACTAGGAAATATTCATAATATGTACACAGTTCACATTAGTCATCTTTGAATGGGGTCATTATTTTGCAGTCAGCAACCTCCTGATTCCATGAAAAGATGATCTACTTAGGTCATGGGACATAAACACAACTGTGATTCTCTTTCTGAAGGAATGAAATGGTTATAAGGAGCATCTGGGAAGCCTAACGAACACTTGGAGAGCCACCTCTGAAGAGTGACGAGGGCTTGCAATAAAATACTGTTTTCCCAGCCTAAGTGTTTTGTTTAACTCTGAAAAACTTGTTCATTAGGATGGTCTTAGAAACAGAAAACATTTCTCCAGGATCCCTTTTTCTTAACATCCAACCTTCAATGCCTCCATGTCCTACTTTATGAAAATATGATTTATACATGTTCAAATGCAAGGTATAATCTAATTGTAAAAGTAGAAGGAGAACAAGAGATGAACTGGTCTTCCTTTCTCATTTAGTAAGGGATTCATAGGGGGGCACCTGGGTGGTCTATTGGTTAAGTGTCTGCTTTTGGCTTGGGTCATGATCTCAGGGTCCTGGGATCAAGCCCCACATTGGGCTCCCTGCTCAGCGGGGAGTCTACTTCTCTCTCCCCCTTTGTCATGCTCTCTCTCTCTCTCCCTCAAGTAAATAAAATATTAAAAAATAGGGAATTCTTAAAGAGATTAGGTGATATGCTCAGTTATTATCCTTAATATATAATAAACTGCTTATATATAATAAACCATTTCTCCACATAATGAGGAAAAATATAAAATCCACAATGAGCAGGTGGACAATAAGTATGAACAAGTGAGTGACAGATGAAGAAATACAAGTGGCCAGTAAGCATGTAAAAGAATTTAAACCTCAGAAGTAAAAAGAAATGTACTTTAAAAAAAAAAAAAACTTGTGTAATTCTTCCTTTTCCTTAACACATGACTCCAACCCCAAACAAGCAAACAATCTGACGATCATACAGAGGAAACCTTGGGTCAACAACTGAAAGCGGTCACATCCTTGCTACCATCCCTCTCCTGGTGCCTGAGATACACTCAACAGTAATATCTTGAGAAAGAAAAAGAAAAAGGCAAACATCACAACAGGGAAGTTAAATGGACAAGCAGGCCACAAAGAAGAGGGACAGTCCAAACAACTGAATGGGGAGTATTTTCTTCACATGGAAGGATTCACAAGACTTTGACTTTGACTGGGGGCTCAACTGGATGGAAACATCAAATACTGTGCAAACTTCATGACGTATCCTAATTTTATAAAGCCAGGTTCAATGCAACCAATGGATCCTGGCTTCTGCTTCTTCAGGCACATGTGGAGAAGTCCAAGTTCTTAGTTTTCTTTTCCACCAAGGCCAAAAGCCTCTAACTCCCGTATTTGAACTTTTAGGTCTTCATATTTTGCAACAAACTCCTCTATGCGGTGAATCATGGTTTTATGCAAAACCAAGCTCATTATAATGCCATAAGTGTTAGCAGAATTCCCCTCAGATTACTTAGGAAGCAGTGCTTAATTCCAGATTGATAAAATGCCATATTAAGCCACTTTCTTACTTTCTTCATTAAGAATCAGTATTTTTCAATGAGTGATTTCATACAGTCCCAATTTCAAACTAGGTAGAGTAAAGCAACAAGAAAATTTTGGCAAGATCTGACTCCATTGTAGCTGATATTAAATAACCCCAGAAAATAACCAAATTTCCATTTGAGTTAATGCAAAACATACAAATTTATTAAGCATTCTGGCTGAAAGAGACCGCATTCTAACAACATGGCTCTTTTATCTGAAAATGCTGGTCAGCTTGCTTTTAGGAAAATAGATTCAGTGTTCTTATTCTTGTTCATTTAAAGAATGGTCTTATTTTCATAAAGGCTAATTGATAGCCAGTATTGCGTAACAGCAATATTACCTATTATGTTTTTCAAAGAAGAAAATATGCATATTTGCCTTTTAATTAGGCTGCTAAAGCAAGCACTTAGTTCTGATGGCTTACAACTTTACTATGGTCTTCCACAATAAAATAAGCTCTTTAGGTTTCTTAAAATCAACACGAAGCCTGAGATCATAGCAAAAGAGAAAGGGAAAGGATGCTGTTTGGTTTCGTCCACAAGCAAGGGAGTCTCAAGTAATAATTTTCTCAGCTGAATCCATTAACATGCACTGAGCATATGTATATATGGAATAGACTGCTTTTGCAAATAGAAAACTGCTGTTAGTCTCTATACTAGGAAGCAAATGCTGGGAAGCAAAAACTCCCTCCTCTCCTGGGAGGCACCTGCAGATCCAGCTCAGCATGTGAGGAAGGATCTTGGCTTCTACAAGATCAGCGGAAAAGCTGGCTCAGTTTAGAATTGTCCTGGAGTAAGCCTAGATTCCTAGCTCAGTTCTGGAGATGCTGACTTGGCCTTGGGTTTCTGTTTCACAGTAAGATGGTCTGGACTACCTTGGACTCTAGACCAGGGGTCCACAAACTACAGTCCTTGGGCACAAGCTGACCTGTTGCCTGTTGTGTAAATAAAATTTTGTTGAAACACGTGCAAGCCATCTGTCTGTGTGCAGCCCATGGCTCTTCCAGCCGCAGGGGCAGAGCTGAGTCATCGGCAATACCAAAGATCTTTACTCTGTGGCTCCTTAAAAATAATTGCTGACGCCTGCTCTGCCAGAACCTGGGATGGACGCATATTCTGGACTCCATCTGGAACCCACCCCAAGGCAAGTGAAAGCCATAATGTTACCCACTTTTTCACCAAGCTTTGCCATTTTGGTACGTTTCAGACATGAATGTTCTTTGAGACTGTATCTTTGGAGGCCTTTTTGAGTGGGCGGGTTATCATGGAGGATAGAGCCACCCCCGTATTGCACTTGATCCCACACCATCCTGTGGCAGTGGGGGAGCACTTTCCCTAGGTTTTGCAGCATGGCTTGCTGCTGTCTGATATCTGTGCTCCCAAGTGCCTGTGCCTGCAAAGACTTAGGCTTCATTCCTGCTGGCTGAGATGCCCACTCCTCGGTAAACATGAAGGAGCTAGCTAAGCTTGATCTGTACCAATTTTCCATGGAACGACCAGGTTTATGACATAGAATGGGTGATATTTAAGTGGGAGAGGATTTTGGCTGGTTTGGCAGTACAATAGAAAGGGGGTGGGTATGTTCTGATGCCTGTTCATGAGTAAAAATAGGAGGAAAGGGCGAGCTGTGGTTCTGAAGCCCTCACTTACTGGTGTGAATCATTCTGGTTTGTTCCGGCACTCCATCTTTTGTGCTGCACCAAGAGCTCCAGTGTAGGTGGGTAGAAGGGCAGGGCAGTGATGCTGAGAGAGGCAGTTTATGGTTATTGGGAGGCTTCCAAAATTGCAGAAGGCTGAGTGGAGCTTTACGTCACTTCAGTTTCTCAGGACTACTGGGGAATGGATTCTTGGAGGAATTGTCCTGCATGTGTAGTCTGTCATGACAGGAATGGATTATCAAAAGTCAAGCTATACCCATGGCACACAGAGGTCTATGGGCGTCTGCCCTGCTGTCCTGGGAACCATATGAATGGGCAGGGGCTTGGTGCTAAGCTGGAAGATAGATTGCAGAGCTTATAAACTGATGGTGCCTGGGTTCATTCTAGTTGGCAGATGTATTTTGATGGGCCCATGAGTCTTTGACATTTTTTAATAAGTTAATTGTTAATATTTACAAGGGGCAATATTTCATTTAAAATCTGAATTTCCAACTTCTTTTAAAACTTTGAAATCTCTGGGCATTCTGGAGCTCATCCCTAGCTGTCAGTGATCACCTACAGTGGAAGAATGGCTACTCTTTAGAGGGAACCCAAGTATTCCAGTTTTGTTTGTTGTTTTCCCTTACACCCAACCCATTTCTGACATTGAGGTTATCCGCCTGGCACCTGGCGCCTTTGAGTTTGCAACCCCTGCTCTCCGTGTTGCACAAAGAATTCATGCTTTTGCGACCTTATCTTCCTTGGGGGTCATTCTGTCTCCTTTGTCCCTTGCTAAGAGTTTCTACCTCAATTACCTGCTGCAGTCTAATCATATTCCATTCTGACTCTACTGCTAAATGGAATAAACAGTCCATCTGGGGGAAGATGCCTGAACTGTAGTCATTAAGTGGGGAGAGCCATTTATTATATTGATCTAAGTGAATGTAAAGGGTCAACATATCTAGTGTACAAGGGTTATCTCAGCATAGCTAAAAACTAGCCTTTTACTTATCATTTCTTCTCCATATGTTTCTGGTGATGATGCCTCTCATTGTTTCTGAAGAAGATGAAAGCTCATTTGTCAGGACGCATTCACAGGATGTATCTGCATTAAGTGATACTGGAAATAAGTGTTGCTAAGACTCTTAGGTTGGTCTTTTAGAACCCCTGTATTTCTCTCTAGGTGGAACAAAAATGAGACGTGCAAAGAAAATTAAAAAAAAATAGATACCTGTCATACTGTTGGGAGTCATAGGTTAGTAATCATTCTGGACCTTTTTTTTCACTGACACCTCCTACAAAGAAAAAGACAAGAAAAAAAAATACCACAGGTTATAACCTGTATTTTCCATAATGTTTTTGTTTCAAACAATACCACATGCATTAATTAGCTTGAGGCAGTTTGTTACTCTCAACTCACAACTAGGGAAATTGAAGCATCGGCGGGCTCTGTGATACATGTAAATTTACAAGACGTTTTAATTATAATCTCAGGGTTCCTTCTATAGATACATCTTTAACATCATTATTTTTATTCAAGATTGCATGTGTGTTTTTCCATCTCAATTTCAAGAACGCTACTAGCACAATGACTTGCTGCTTTTCCTGAGAGGGGCTAGGATAGACTGGGATCTTCAGTCTAGATGCTTCCTTCTCCAAGTGAGGAGGGTCCATCTCAGATTCATGCAGTGGCCTCCATCCCTGCTTCCAGCTCTCTCTGAGGCCAACCTGTGTCCCTCCTGTCCCTTCGAGGGTTTGGTTCCTCAATCTTTCCTAAGCAAAACAATTCCTGTGTTTACATAAGCTGTCAGGTTTCTGCCCACTTGCAACCAAGAGTCTTGACTGGTAACACCAATATTAAAATAAAATATTAACACAAATGTGTCCAAATAGTTTTGTTCCCTTTTTATGATCTCAAAGGTGAAACTGTAAAATCCTAGTTATGTTCTTGCCATACCATCAAGTAAAAAAAAAAAATCTTTGCTTTCAAAATTTCAGTTGAATAGGCATATGACCTACAGAAAGGTATTGTGTATGAAATAGAAAGTACCCAGAAACAAGAGAAGAAATCTGATTAAGGCTTTAAAAATATTGTCACCACAAAATTTAGTACTAACTTGCCTACTCAGTACTATTCTCATTTAGTATTACCATTACTGTAACTGTATGATTACCATTGCTAGAACATTAATAGTATACTAGTACTGTTATTCTCATGGTACTTTGGCATTTGGTAGTATTTACTGCTATTTTCCTTCAATGACCTCTTGAGTTTTATAATGTAATTGCAGGAAAGTCCAATAACCCTCTTGTGTAGGCAGGGCTGTGGGGCCTCTTTTCCTGGCTGTCCTGTGGCATAGCGTGGGGTCAGCGAAGCGCCCTATCCTGAGGACTGGGTACAGAGAAGGTCCACCACAGCCTGGGGCTCAACAGCTGGTCATTGAGGTTAAAGGGGAAAACAAAGTCCAAAGAGCTTAAAAATTAAGAAAGGGGTGTGTGTGGTCACAAAAGGAAACAAACTCGGTGAAGGCTTGCACTTAGTAGGTCAGTGAGGAGGAAGTATCGGGTGACGATGTGCCCGAAGGCTCCTCTCCATCCCGGAAGGGCTGAGTCATGGTCTGCACATCACTTGTTCAGCAAGTCCCACTGCTCACGGGCAGGGAAGAGTCCTTAGTGAGACCCAATGTGGTCTGCGTCCTGGGACCCTCAAAGGTGAAGCTCCTCTCACAGCTTCAGCACCTCAGCACCAACTGAGGTGGAGAATGGCACGCAGTTTAGCCTCCTAGGCAAGCTCCGCTGGAATGGAGGACATTCCTTATATAGGAATCATTCATTTCTTTGGTTGGTCAGTCCAGAGGCCCTAATTGAGGGGCTACTCTGCTCAGGCAGTCCCCCAGGCTTTGCCCAAAGATAGCCCCTGGGCCTGTCCAGCAGGTTCTGCTAATGCAGCAGGGGGAGAATCATGTTAAAAAAGGCAAGAATGTACACAGGTTTCCCCTTGGGCCTGGGATACAAAGGGGACAGAGATCACTTTTACCTCTACTATCCAGTAGAGGTGATCTGGACCTGAAGGCTCTCTTCTTCACTAGGCCTTTCCACAGGTCATGATTTAATGCTTTCTTCTCATTTGAGTGCTCGAGGCACAGGGACTACTCTGGGTTATTATTATTTTTTTTGAAAGATTTTATTTATTTATTTGACAGAGAGAGACACTGTGAGAGAGGAAACACAAGCAGGGGGAGTGGGAGAGGGAGAAGCAGGCTTCCCGCAGAGCAGGGAGCCTGATGTGGGGCTCGATCCCAGGACCCCGTTATCATGACCTGAGCAGAAGGCAGATACTTAATGACTGAGCCACCCAGATGCCCACACGTAATTTTTTTTAACTAATGCAGTTTTAAGGAGAGTTTAAATACTAATTTGAGTTTTTAAAGCTGCATGGCTACCGAGCCAAAGCAGACCAGTCAGAGGCTACAGCAGGTATAAGGGAGAGATGAAAGCAGCAAGAACTAGGATGGTGACTGCGGAGGGTGAGGGACTCCAGTGACATTAAGGAAGTAGAAATAGTAAGACACTGGGATGGATGCTATTTGGGCATTTAATACTGGGCTAAAAACCAGGAATGCAAATAGGTTAAGATAGAGGCTATTGGCCCTCAAGGAATTTATAATCCATTTTACCAGCTGTCTGGGAAGGCAGAGCCTGCTGGCCCGGAGTGGCTAAACACACCAGGCACATACACGGTGTGCCAAGAGGTGGTATGGAGAATCGCTCAAGGCTGTGCCTTCTTCCGCCCACTTATCACTCTCAGTCCAATGCCCTGTCCCTTAGGTGAAGCTCGTTCCCCTTGTAAGAATGGAAAAGTGGACATTCACCTCCAAAACACCTAAAATGCATTTGTATTTAAAAACATACAAAGGATGGAGAAGTTGTTATTGAGTTATCTGAAACTGGAAAGCATACAGCATTATTACAAACATGTTGGAAGTAGGTCCACGGACTCTGGGAGACACTGAGCTCCATGCAACCTACTGTGAGCTCAGAGACCATCTTGGACTGCGTGGATGGAAATGTAGCCTATAGGACAACAGTCAGGCCATGTCTGGGCTGCTATATTTTAAGAGAAAGCCTCAAGTAGAATGTTCAGGTTGATGGAAAACACATCTTAAAGAAACGTAGAAGGCAGTCACATGAAGGTTAGGGGATGATCTTCGAATATCTGAGGAGATGTTATGTGGAAAGAGTTCAGGGTGTTAGAGGACAGAGGATAGCTGGAGAGGTGCTGCTGGGGACCCCTGAGGGGACAGGGGACTTTCTCTGTTCGACAGAAGGTGTACATCTCCAGGTAGGAGAAATTGCACAAAGGTGCACCTTCTCCCGACCTCGGGCTGCTCTTGTTCTTAGGACAGATCAAGCCTCTCTTGAGAGGCTTTCTGCAGCAAAGCAGGTGCCAGGTGTGTGACATGGTTCCAGGGATTTGCTAAAGGCCTGCTCCATGCTTCCCCTTAAAGTTCTTCTCTAAAGCTTCATTCCTTTAGCTCTGCAGATCTCAATTGCTCGGGGTTGGAGGTGGGGGGGGCACTCTGGTCTACTTAAAGAATATAATGAAAGTTATAGTCCCTTTCCCTTGAAAGATGGGTAGACGATTTGGCAAATATATTCAGACTTAAAATGGTAGTACAAATACAACCTATTGAATAGGATGAAAAGGAGACCCGCTGTTAGGAGTTAGTTGGACAGTTAGGTAGTCAGAGCCAGGGTCCCCAATAAGAACGTATGGAGTCAGGACAGCTAAAACAGCATTAACATCCTGCTTTGCAGCTTAGACAGGACCTCACTAGCATTCTGCTTTGCAGTCTTTGCAGAAATGACTTCTGCAAAATGTCCTACAATTAAGACAATTAACCACAAAGCACTTGTCACTATCACAACCAAGGGGCAGGTAAGACATAAGCTCTCAGATGTCAGCAGAAGAGACCATTAGCATATGGACATTAACCTAATAGGTAGACAGATGGGTGACCAAAGCCCTGATTTGCACAACACAGCACATCCTGATTGCTTAAGATAGTTTCACAAAAGAGCTCATAAAACCCCCTCAACATAGAAACTCCAAGGACAACCCTCTTGTGTCCCTTCCATCTCCAGGAGCTTTGCATTCTTGCTCAATACACTTTGTTTTGCTGCCCACCACTCTTCGGATCTACTTCTACATTCTTTGAAGTGGTGTGACCAAGAACCATGGGCAGTAAAGGCAGAGAAATCCTCCAGTGTGAGCTATTTTTGGTCAGGGGCAAAGCAAATGGGACCTACAAGCAGTAGATCTCTTTGTGGGTGGAAGAAAGATGGGTTTCAGAAAAGCAAGGCTAGAGGCTAAAGAGGAATTCTTTAACCCCAGGATTTGGTCTAGGGCTACTCCATTTATGCCATCAGTCACCTTCACAAACTCTAGATGATTTGAGATGAATTATTCATGTTGCCTGCTCCTGGAGGGCTTAGGTGAAGAACCAGCATGTACCTTAGCAGCAGAAGAGTTGACCAGAGGGATAAAAGATGTGGTTGGAAGCACTGAGGAAAGTGTGATTAATTCTATCTATATGAGGAGGACCAACAGTGACATTTGAGCTTGGCTTTGAAAAATAAGCCAGGATATTTTCCAGGAGAAGAATAAAGAGTATGGCCCATGATCAACAAAAGAACAAAATGTAGAGCATCTTGGCACAGGATACATGATTTGGGGTGGGGAGGGAAAAGAATATTCCCAAGAAAGAAGCTGCAAATACACTTAGGGGCCAGATGGTGGAGGGTCTTGAAAGGTTTGCCATGGAAATCAGACTTCATCATAAGGGAAATAGGGAGCTAGGGAAGGTCCTGAAAAGAAAGACCCAAGTTGAGAAAGGTAAGTCTGCTGTAGTGTGGAGAGGACTCCTCAGGAGCCAGACCCCTTTGGTGGCACCTCTTTGTGCAGAATCACTGCTATTTTGTTTTTTTTTTTCCTGTCTCAGTGTTCAAGGTCGCAAAGCTAGACTAAGGCCAGAGAGAACACCTCTAACTCTATCTTGGAAAACCCCAGTGCAGTTGCCCAGACTGCACAACATTTTGTCCCCTTGTGTTTCCTTTTTTTCTATAGAAATGACAACATTAAATGGACAACGGTAAAAATTATCCCTTGAAAAATCTTTCCATATGGACCCAGTGAGTCATTGCTTATATGGTCTGTACATAATTAACATGAAACCCCACATCTCCCTCTCGTCTTTACATCAACCTTTTTTAGGAGGGTGCTGGTAGCCTTTTCAAGGCCATCCTTCTTAGTGTGCTTCTCCTTGGACCTCTCAGGAGTGAGGGCACCAGAGTATCATGTGGTCTGATGCATCAGAACAGTGAGATAAGAGCCGCCTGGGTGGCTCCAGTCGTTAGGCATCTGCCTTCGGCTCAGACCATGGTCCCAGAGTCCTGGGATTGAGCCCCACGTCGGGCTCCCTACTCATCAGGAAATCTGCTTCTCCCTCCCTCTCTCTCACTCTCTCCCCCTGCTTGTGCTCCACCCCCTCTCTCTCTGTAAAAAAAAAACAACAAACCCCCAAACAAAACAGTGAGATATTTAGGACTTATCTGTTAACACTTGAACAGGGGCCTCATGGGCTGTCCAAGGAAGTCATGAGTGTACTGGGGGGTGGGTTGGGGTAACATTCACAGGCAAATCTCTTGATTCAGTTCAAAATGTCAGATACCTGTTACCACAGACACTAAGCTGTGATCCTTAACACCAGGAAGGCTCTCAAGGGAGGACACGCCCACCCTCTCATCTGACATTGGCACCGACACAAACATAGATAATCCATTCTTCCTAAATAGAAGGATTTTAGAGGTCATATCAACATGAGTGGAGGGCAATGCTTGCAGATGTGTCTTGAAGTTGTGTTTACCTAGCAAACAACTGTTTGTACTCTGTTTATTTGGTACTGTGGGGCATAGGGCACTATTGGACTTTATGGGATGGGACCAGAGGCCCCTCCCCGACTTGGTCCCCACTCTGGCCTTGTCATTACTCTGTGGCATCTGGAAACACAGCTGTGTGAAGGTAAATGGCTGTCCCTTCAGAGTGGTCTGCACCTCATGCAAGGAAGACAATGAGGTTGTGAGTATCCATCAGGAGCCTTGCGCCCCCATTTTGAACATCTTCTCCCTTCTGGAGTTTCCCTCTCTATCCTCTGACCCTTATAGGGAAGGGCCCATTTCCATCAAAACTTTGACTCTGTCATTTGGGAAACTATTTTTTTTTTTTTTAAAGATTTTTAAATTTATTTGTTTGACAGATAGAGATCATAGGTAGGCAGAGAGAGAGAGAGAGAGAGAGAGAGAGAGAGAGAGAGAGAGAAAGCAGGTTCCTTGCTGAGCAGAGAGCCTGATGTGGGGCTCAATCCCAGGACCCTGGGACCATGACCCGAGCCGAAGGCAGAGGCTTTAACCCACTGAGCCACCCAGGCGCCCCTGGGAAACATTTTTAAGAACAAGTTCAAGCCCAGGTATAGAGGAAAGACCTCCAGAGTGGGCATCATTGGGCATCATTCCAGACGCTTTCTCAACTCAGTAGGCTGGCCATCTCAGACGGCTCCTTACCTCTCTGAGTTTCATTTGTAAAATGATGTCAAAATTACCACCCTTCAGGGTTATGATGAGGACCAAGGGGATTTAAAAATGCTTTGTAGATTTAAAAGTAGGACATCAACATAAGGTTTTGGAAGATTTCACTACTATTGTAGTCACTATTATGATCTACTGATCTCTTAGCCAGGCCCAATCATCCCTATGTTGTGAGAAATTGGAACTTCTATCTGGCCTCTGCTTTGAGGTTACCCTGAGATGGTTTAAAGACTTACAACAACACAGAAGTCCACCTCCCTAGATCCCATCATCACCAAGATAAAATGGAGGTGAAATTTCTCCTTTCTTTCATCTGCCATTCTCCTCTTTCTAGACTTAATTTTACCTTTGGGGAATTTTCTTTCCTTTCAAGGTTACCTTTCATGGTCACTTAAATTTGTTATGGGGAACAAAGAAGGTTGGGTACCCAGATGAATTTGTCCCCAAGTCTATAACTTCCTAAATCAGCCCCAGTTGTCCTTTGCTGAGGTCTTTGTATTTTAATAGTAAATCTAGGTTCCAGTGAAGTGAATATATAATGGTTGAATATATGGTGATAGTAATAAGAGGTCAAATAGAAGAGAATAGAGGCAAGGCGTAATTCAAATCATACCACACGGTTATCCACCTTTTCTACCTGGTAAAACTAACCCTACTTGGCAGTGTTGTGTAAGAAAAAAATCAATAAGAGGAACAATTGGAAAAGCCAGCACAGTTAGACTGGGAATGGGCTGATTAAAATGGAACACAAGGCTGCAATATAGATGTGGAAAAAAGTAGTAGCTTATACTTGTGCTGTGGCCCAGGCGTTAGTTGGAGTGGATCACCTCTAGGGGCAGAAGGAAGGGACAAAATTCCTCTGCTGGATGAGGTGGGCAAGCAACTAGGGTCCCACATAGGGGATATCAGCAAATGACTATTGAATGGCAAAGCTATAATTTTCATTTGGCATTTTCGGCAGTCGCTGAGAAGTTTGGAGAGTGAGATAATACAACCAGGATCTGTGATGGAAACTGAGCCTAATTTGCTGCGGCTGATTTTTTTGTTCTTGGTAAAATGATTAGCCTTGATGTCTACCCCACCCACCTCTTTTAATTCATATCCAACAATCTCCTTGTGAGGCTCATTACTGCTCTTCGTTTTAACCTATGTTCATGCTAAATACTTGTCCCTTTCGCTCTCTCTCTCTTCCATTCTTTTTCCTTCTCTCTCCCAGGTAAAGTCACTGCAGCATGGAAAGAGTGTGGGTCCTGCCAGTTACCAACTAGAGTAAGTCAGGGGATGTTCAAAGTCAAGAGTCATTGTTCTCAGGGTGGGACAAGGTCATCCACCTCAAAGTGGAATGTTGACCCATGGTGGTATTCTTCAATTCTGCTAGGTTCTGGGGCCACAGCCTGAGTAAAATCCTGTTTTCTGCTTTGAGGACTAAGTGGTAGGCAATGGTAGGAATGGGGTTCTTGGGCTTAGACTGAGGTTTAAAACAAAACCCGCCTGTGAATCTAAAATCATCTGTTACATTCACTTTATCATCACCTTGAATGGAACTCGGAACAATTTGTAGCCACATAACGTAGTGACAGAAAAGTCAAGAAGAAAACAGCCAGTAGAAGTTTTAGGATAATCAACTTGACGCCGCCTAGGTTTACAGAGTACTTGCCTCCAAGCTACCTTTCTCTGCAGGGGGACCATCATCTCTGAACGTTTCTCAGAGAAGAATTTTGTCTTTTAAGAGGAAGCAGATGGGTGGTTTGAGGAAACATCTGACACAGCAGGACAAACAGCTTCAACAGAGGCCTTGTTGGCCAAAGCAAGCAGTTAAAACTGCCTCTACTGACACCTGGTGGAGAATAGGTTAGCTTCCCTGTGCCAAGGGAAATAAAGTACGTGTGCTTGTGTGTGCGTGTGCGTGTGTGTGTGTGTGTGTGTGTGTGTGTGTTGAAGGCACTGGAAACGAATTCATCATGGCAGGAGAATTAAATAACTCCCGAGGAATGAGGATACCACGCAGAACCACCAGATGCTTGAATATATAATTGTGGTTAGGTGACTAACTAAGACACATGCATGAAAAACAACAAACGAGAATGTGAAAATAAAACATTAGGACTGAAGCAAATGACTTATTATTGATTTCTTACAAGTGTTTGATGATGAATAAGGCAACAACAACCAACAAGAACTTACTTCCTGCACCCGTCTCCCCACTCTCCAGACCCTGGACAGCGTTTGACAGAGGGAACATCTACATCCTGGGAAGATGGCGTCGCCCAGACTGGGCTTGTGCTCTCTGCCTCTGGAATATGCCGTGAGCTCCTTGTAGATATTTTTTTTTTTTTAAAGATTCTATTTATTTATTCTACATAGAGAGAGAGAGGGAGCGAGAGAAGGAACGCAAGCAGGGGGAGTGGGAGAGACGGAGGCAGACTTCCCGCTGCACAGGAAACCCGATGCGGGGCTTGATCCCAGGACTCAGGGATCATGACCTGAGCCAAAGGCAGATGCTTAGCGACTGAGCCACCTAGATGCCTAACCTTGCAGAATTTTAATCCTCAGGGAAAAATACTCATCTTTCCTAAGGAGGTCTTATGAAGACTGATTTGCCCCTGAAATTACTTTAAGAGGAAAACCGAATTTTCTCCTAACAAATATCGTTATCATTGTTTACCACTTCTTAAATGCTAAGTGGTGGGAGGTGAAGGGGGGACTATGTTACACAGTTCCTGCAGAAAGATAATTCACACACTTTACATTGTCTCCATTCTCCCCTTCCTTGGGTTCCTGTTTGATGCTGCTTGATGAGGGTCCTTTGGGCCAACTTTATTGGTAAAGGCAATGGTTTCTTGTCCAGTGTCATGTGCATAGGACAACACACACAGCTTTTTTTTTTGGATTTTACCTTTTAACAATCTGTTTTAAAGGCGATTTTCAGGAATGCACCAGAGCAATTACTAGTTCAAATTTGTATGAATGAATCCATTGCACTTAAGTCATAAAGGAAGGGCTGGGGCACTGAATGAGAATTTAGCCTTGTTATTTCAAAATAACGACAGGAACCATAGGGAAGGATTGAGGCAGGGAGCTGGGAGGGCAGATCCCGGTGGGAGACAAGAAGGAAAAGCCCCTGAAAGATTCACGTAGTTCTAATTTTCTTAGGTTTTTTATTCCTTGGTATTTAGGTTAAAGTTAGAATGTATATTTCTTCAAATGCGCTGACTTGAATGGAGGATTCTGGGAAGAAAAAATGTGGAAGTCCACATATCCCTCCTCCTGGAGTTCTGGGACACAGAGATCCCGACTCTCTCCGTTCATGGCACCATTCCTGTTTCAGTGATTTGTTCACAGTGACCCCAGGTCAAAAGAAACAAACTTTCTATTTTTTTTTAAGTTTTTTTTTTTTTTTTTTTAAGATTTTATTTATTTGACAGACAGAGATCACAAGGAGGCAGAGAGGCAGGCAGAGAGAGAGGAGGAAGCAGGCTCCCTGCTAAGCAGAGAGCCCGATGCGGGGCTCGATTCCAGGTCCCCTGAGATCATGACCTGAGCCGAAGGCAGAGGCTTTAACCCACTGAGCCACCCAGGTGCCCCAAACTTTCTATTTTTTAAGTAATAAGATCCAAACAGCCTAACAGTAGTGTGTGGTGTCTGACAGGTGTTGCTGGGTTTCCCTTAAAAATCAAAGACATTCCATGGCATAATCACGGGTCTGCCATGGCACTCCCAGGGTGTCTTGAACATGAACACAATTGTGGGCGTAGGTCGCCATACTGTCACTCTCTTATCCCCTGATGCCATTCCCCTGCTACTGTGAGTGGCTAGGAGTCACTGGACAGTCCTACTCTTTGATATTTTGTCTGATTTCACAGGCCTGCAGAGAACACTCTGCCCCTGCCTCTTGCTGGGTGGCAAAATCATGGCCACCAAGGTTTATCCCAAAGTGCACAGCTAATCAAAAACCATTAGCTATGGACCAGAGAACCCATTTTAAAAAGTGGCAACAAATCCATTGCACCTTATCAGTGGACTTCTGGTACTCAAGCCACCCTCTTCCCCCTCTCCTGGCTCAGGTGCTTCTTTCCTCAGCTTCTCAAAGTGTGGCCCCCAGACCAGCAGCATCTCCCAGGAATGCTGTAGAATGTAGATGCTCAGGACCTAACCAGATTCACTAAATCAGAAACTCCGAGGGTGGGGCCAGCAGCCGTGTTTTTGACAAGGCCTCCAGGCGATGAGTCTGGTGTGTGCAGGAGTTCCAGAACCTCTCCTGGCTGTCCCGCCTCCCTGCACTTGCCTGCTCATGACCCAAGATCAGAAGCTAAAAGGTGGGGACCACCCCTTCCTGTCCCCACCCGCCGGCCCAGGGATCAGCACGCGGCAGGTACTCAAGACACACTTGTTAGTGACTGAAGCTAGGGTATTTCTCCTTGCTGATCCGGAGGGGTAAACACTCTGGCCCGGCCTGCACCTCCGAGAGGGTGCCGACGCTGCGTCTAAATCATCTCGCATTTCTTCTGGGTTGTATTTTCCATATTTATAAATCAGCTTTCCCTAAATCCTCTCCAAGATTTTTACATTCCTTCCAGCTCAGGAAGCCAAAAACCAGATGCCATGACTTAGCCAGTGTGTTTCCCGCTGGCGAGGGGGGTGGGCATTTCTGCATGTTTCTTAAATTCCATCCTCCGAGCATTGTGATTATTTTCTGAACAATAGAATGAGATTGCTGATTCATGCTCCGCTCACGGCGGCTCCAGGCACCTTTTTTTTCCCCGCTGTACTTGTGCCGATATAACACAGTAATGTTCTATTCATCTCTCTGAATTAAAAATGCCAACAGCTCAGATATGCAACTGAGGGGTTCCCCCCCCCACCTTATTTAAAGGCTTCCCACAAATAACACATTTTGAAATATTATACGGCATTCACTTTGAGCCATTTGGCTTGGGCAAGGATGGTCAGCCCTTATCTTTTCACCAGCCACTCCCTGCACAATGCCAGGCACACCGCAATTATACAGTTGAATGAGTCACCTACTCGCTTCCTGAGGTTCAAACCTTATCCTTCTATTCCGTCCTGATAGATGACAACAAACCCTCTGTCAAGTGTGGGGAGAAAGCCCAGTTCTCACATTCAGGCTCATGTTTGGATCCAGTCAAAGAAGGGGACCGACATCCTCAAGTTCATGCAGCCTCAGCCTGCTGGCACACTGCCTGCTCTTCCCGTCCTGGCCTTCCCGCAGCCGTGAGGTCTCTGGTCCCCTCTCTGCTCAGCCATGCCAGGAGTGGCCAGGGCCAGCTGTGAATTTTTGTTTCCCAGCTGCAGAGTGGAACTGCTGAGACGGCTTCGAGCTCCTAAAACACTAATATCAACTGGAACCTCGTAATGAGTCACCTGGGTGGGTTTGCAAAGTCCCAGTGCCCAGTGTGTATCCTCAACCAGTTTAATCTCAGACCTCAGTTTTGTAAAGCCACCCAAGGGGTTTAGATGTGCAGCCGAGGTTGAGCCCCACTGCTCTAAAATAGTGTCTGGGGGCACCTCCCTATTCTGCTCTTGCACCATTTCGATCTCCTTTCAACACGGTGGTCAGAGTGGTCCTTTGGGAATATATAAGTCAGCAGGTGAGCTCTCTGCTCGAAAAGCTGCTGCGGCGCCCATTATCTGCCCCATTCGACTCTCTGCCATTGTCTCCTACTTTGCTCCCTACTTCAGCTTCGCCAACCCCTTGTTCTTCCTGGAATATGTTATCCTTGCCCCCACCAGAGAGAGTTTGCATGGGCATTGTTCCTCTGCCTGAAATGCTTGACCCCCAACACCCGCTAAGTCTTGCAAACCTTAACTTCGCAGAGATGCCTACCTTGACCGCCTGTTCCTTGCTGACTTGCCCTTCCCTGTGCACTGGCTTCCCCACTCCCCTCATCCTGCTCTAGTCTTGCGTTTCCCACAGTATGTAGCATGTCTTAATATGCTGCACACCTTACTTCTTTTCTTCTTGTTACTTATTGTTCTGTCTCCCCATGCTAGGAGGTCAGCTCCTTGAGGCCAGTGGTCTTTGTCTTGTTCACCCATTTCCCCAAGTGCTCAGATAGTGTGTGGCACACGGCAGACCCTTAATAAATACTCGTGAAATGAAGAACGATGTTCTCTTCCGTAGGTGGTGGTGGAGACGGGGGCTGAATGGAGGAGGGAAGGCTCAGTGAGGCATGAAGAAAATGAATTTTCTCAAAAATGACAGATTTTGCAGGAACACTTATCATTTGATTCTAATTATAAGTCAAGGGAAGGGACTGCCAGGCGATGTCTAGGTTAAAAAAAATCACACAGAGACAGAAAGCTGATGGGTGGTTATCTCAGGTGGGGCAGTAGGGGTGGGTGGCGTGTTGGCTCAGGGACGGGAGTGCCTGCTAATGGAGCAAGTGCTCTTTGGGGGTGACGGAGATGCCCTAAGAGGAGATTAGGGTTAGAACCGCACGACTCTGTAAAATACTAAAATCCGCTGAATTGTACACTTTCAGTGGGAGGACTCTGTTGCGTGCGTGAATTATGTCTCAATAAAACTGTTAAAAATGCACACTTAACGGAAGCATCCTACAGTGTCATATCTAAAGCTCAAAAAGAAAAAGCTGTTATTATTTCTTATCAGTCATCTGGATTTTCCCTGGCTTGAGTTTGGAATCAGAGCTAGGATAGACTTCTTAGCCCTCATGGGTTGTCAGAGACATCTATTAGTCAGTAAAGAAATGCAAATCATATTTTTGAGCAAGGTTTAACGCAAGAGTAATTTATTTGGATTAAATGCCTTTCCCTTAATAACTTCCACACCTCCCCAAATTCTGGTCTTTTTCAGGACCAGCAGTTTTGGAAAGCAAGCAGCCACTTTGTGTGCAACAGAGCTTCGTACAGATGGACACTTTGGAACTTGTAATGCCAAGAAATACTTTAGCCATGTTGACATTTACCATCTACGGATGACCACTTATTCCACACAGAGTTCTGTTTGTCTGTTTGTCTGTTTGTTCTGTTTGTTGAAATGCTGCTTGGCCAGCAGCCCTGTGAACCTCTTTCAACTCATTGATGTTCTGGTTATCTATGAACATGTATGGAGCAATAACAGCATGTTATGATTAAAGTGATGGATGGCAACAGCTCAATGGGGACCATGATCCCTCCCCTGGGGAGCTCAAGAGCAAGCCCTGTTAGGCTAAGAAGGGCGAAACCTTCCTTCCGCTCACCTGACCATTTCTCTGCTCACGATCTTGACATGAGCTTGCTAAGCATAGAGCATCTGGTTGAAGGTCAGGATGTCAGGCTGCTCAGAGTCCTGCCTTCAACCATTTCACCAGGCAGTCCCTAAGATGTGAGTCAGGGTGTGGGGACTGCTTGGGGACTGCTAGTTCTCCAGGAAATTCCCGAGGACACAGCCAATATCTCATCAATAGCCAAGTGAAGGGAAGAAACATTTACAGCTGTTTTCTGTTCATTGATGAAACAATGGGTTAGAAAGTCAGAGAAACTTGCCCTGTTTCTCCCAGCTGGTGAGAGGAGGACTTGGGATGCGAACCCAGAGCAAGTGTTCTTGATTGCTGAGACACTGCTTCCCACCCGCCATATGCACATCGCTCAGCTGGGTGCCATGATGGGCACAGGGATGACTAAGCCCTCCTCGTTCCCTCTGCCAGCACTGCCCAATGACAGAGATGACAGAACATAATTTTAACTAGAGGATGTTGTGTTTGGTACTCTCCTAGAAGTGCAAAGGGCCATGGAAGTGAAGTACGTGTGGGAGAAAGAGTTACCAAAAAACCCCAACTCTTCAAAACATAGATGCTCTGCAAATCATTATGCCATCCTTGCAGTGGAGGTCACATCAGTCTTCCTGGTCTAGATTCAGCTGTGAACTGAGGTTGTGCATAGGGTGGGTGACTGGGCTAAAAGTATTCTGAACATGCAATCTGGATGCTTGGGCAGAGTATCTACATCAGCCTGTTTTAGTATCTTTTGTACGCTTCCCTATGGGGAAAAGACAGTATGTCTCTTACAGAGATGTTATGAAGATTAAATGAGTTGATGGGAGAGAAGTGTGCATTTACCAAGTGCCACCCACAAGCTAGGCCTGTGTTCATGTCTCTGGAGTTCCTGTCTCTGTTACATGTAGGATGGGCCCTTACGTGTAGTAAGTGCCTCAGTAAATGTGAGTTGTTCTTGTTATGTCTCATTAATCATAGATTTTAGAAAATTGGTTAACGGCATAGGGTTCCGGCCATTCTGTTGCACATTGAGAGAGGAGCTGGCAGGCTCTCTTCCTGAGGTGACTGAGGGGGATGGAAAGGGAGTCAGGGAGAAGAGGGCTCACTGAGTGTCACTGCCATCTGGGGAGAACTTGGTTTACTCCATACAATATTGCACATACTATTTGTCAGGGCAATTTTTTACAAATTTTTTACAGAACAGTTGGCAACATAAGGAAAGCATGGGCTTTCCATTCTCTAGCCTGCTACCGTATAAAAGATTTGATGAGAGGATAACTCCTTTCTCTGAGGGCAGCAGCATTTGTAAAACTGACTCTTTTGAGCAGCATTGAAACAATTAGTGAGTACCATTTGGGTATTCTCTGTTGGGACTTCAGCTAATGTTTTCTCTGTAAGGGAACATTTACAGCAATAGTTTACTACTTCCCCTCAAAAACATAGTTTTCATCTAAAAATGATTGTTTTAATGGCTGTGATTTGGTACCCTTCTGTTTTACCATCTCTAGGGTTATGAAAAAGTTTATTGTAAACAAGACCCACTTGGCTACCCATTTTCTTATATGAAAGACACTGGGCCTGGGTCATCAATTTGCCTTGTTGATTTTACCAGCCAGAGAGAGAAATGAAGCACAGGATTTTCAGGAGAAATAAATTCAAGGGATTGGAAAACTAAGATTTCCAGAAAAAGAGAAGTCCGCCAGTTGCTAAAACACCAAATAAATAATGAGATCCCACATGAAATGCACAAATGTGTACCAAGAGCTACTGGGAGCTCTTCTTAGCTCCAGCGCAAAGGCCAGCTAGACCCAACATGGGCCTTGGCTTTGTCGTAAAATCTATAACAAATAAAGAATTTCTATTTGTATTCAATGAAATGGAGTAGAGAAAAAAAGATTATGATATTTGTGTTAACATGTTAATATATGTCTCACCATGCCCCTGAACATGTCTGTATGGCTCCCTGAAAAGTAAGGATTATAATGACGGCAATAATACTGATAGCATGTAACATTTATTGAGCGCTTGCTGCATGCTTGCCATTCTGCAAGTGTCCTACATACAACGCCTCCTTTCATACTCCCCACAATCTATGATGTGGGTGTCCTCTCCCTTTTCCACAGTCAGAGAATCTAAAGCTATCAGATGTGACCCCTTTGCCCAAGGTCATAAGGACTTTTAAATGGGAGAGCCAGGAAATGAACCCAGGTCTTGTGGATCCAGATTTTAGGCTGTAAACCACTACACCTGCCTGCCTTTTGCAAGAATAAGAGTGGTTACATGCATTCAAGGTTTTTTTTTTTTGTTTTTTTTTTTTTTACATAGGTGATATGATCTGATGTTCACAACCTTTATTTTATTATATCTTTTTACAAAGGAGGATTCTGAGGTTTCGTTGGTAAAAACTGGAATATGGGAAAATCAAAGTTATGTCCACTGACCCCTAAGCCAAGTTTGTTTTTGAAGAATCTGAGCTTAAATCTTTTCTAAATGGAAGGTCTTCACCGTGATTTGTTGATATCGTTACCTATGAAGTTAAAAACGGAGTGACAATCGCACCTGTGGGGTATTTTAAAAAAAAAAAAATATATATATATATATACAATTTCTAGTTCAGAATATTAGGCAGCTGAAATTTTAATATCTACAACACAGGGTTTGGACAGGTTGACAAAAATGATTTGAAAAGTTCACTCGTGATGAGTCTGAAACTCTGTCACATGCCCAGCATCAGCGAGACACATATTACCTAAGAAGCAGGCAGACATTTCTTGTTAGATGTGAGACATTTTCTGAGTTCAATAAAGGTTACGTGGTTGTTCAGAAAATTAGAAGTTCTATTAATAATCGCTGCTCCGTTTGATTAAGGACATTGTTCCCATTATTCTGTAGTTGAGTTCAGGAGAATAGGCCTTACAAATACACCAAGTGGGAAGGAGAGCGTGAAAATGATCGGTCCCCGAGTCCTGACCCCTCTTATGCCGCCAAGCTCAGTCCCATATCGATGCTGCCAGAAACAATTATAAAGGGCTTACCAATGAATAGTTCCTTCATAAAGGAAAGGTGCTTTTTGTGAAATGCTGAGATAGCTGGAAATGGGACATTGGTAGTCGCTCAAAGGGAAAGTTTGGAACAGTACAATGGACAAAGCAGGCTGACAGCTCCTTACAGAAAGGGCCGACTTTCCCACCCAAAAGCTGAGTGCCAGCTGCTTCCCAACTCCCCCTCAGATCCAAAGCCACCCTTCTATTCTCTGCTCTGAGATTCTGGGGCTGGGGCTTTGCAAACTCTTTCCCACAGTCCCTTGCCAGAGGGCATTCTATTTGATTCTGCCAATAGGAGGCACTAGAGGGAGAGAGCAAGGTGAGAAGAGAGAAGGCACTTCCCTCTTTTTCATGACCTCATAACACCCCCCCCCCCCCACACACACACCTATCCTCTCTCGAACACCTGCCACCAGCGGCTACTGGCGGGAACCTCCTCTATCTTTCGGCATTTCCAGAAGCAGTCTCTGTGCGTCCCACAGAGGTTCTAGCAGCAGCTGGTCGGAGCCCTTTCCTAGGGCTTTGAGGGCCAGCACCCCAGGACCACTGCTTTGAGCTGGGTCCTAGTAAGCACGTCTCCATGGGTGACCGCCCCTTCTCACAGCTGGGTTACATCAGCCTTCGTTTTTGCTCTTTTGGAGCTCTAGCACCAGGGCAATAACCGATTGCTTGTACCAGATCCTGTTTGAACTGCCTAGTGGGATCCTATTTCCCCGCCTGCACCCTGGCAGTTGCATGTGGATAGCATGACTGGCAGCGTGTTGCGCGCTGGCTGGAGGCGCAGTGCTGTGCAATGTCCTGGCCCCAGAACCAGCAGCCCTGACCGAATTCAAAGCCGCTTCTGCTGAGTGTGAGACATCAGTATTTCTAGCCAAGAACAGAGCGGGTGTGAGAAATGACAAGCCCCGGAGCTGAAGTGTAGTTAGAGTGGAAGACCTCAAAGGACTACATTTCTTCAACTTTTTTTTTTATTTTTTTAAAGCATGAGAATAATACCTGTTCACACGGACATGCTTGCAAACACGGAAAGAATAAAGGAGATAAAAAACAATAGAAACCTGTCTTAGAGTTAACCACTGATATTTTGACCTGTTCTTTCCTGGTCTTCCCCCACATTGCTGCAGATTTTAAAAGACTTGTTATTTTTAACTGACACTTGGTCTCTAGTATTTTCACATGGCAACGTGAGGAACTCAACTACCAGAGGGATGTGACTTTGCTTCATCACGAGGACAACTTGTTTTTTCTGCTCTGGGACTGGATCTCTTTGGCAGGGGCTGGTTACCTCTGACCCAGAAACTTAGTCAATAGCCAGGGCTATAGGCACCCAACTATAGTATGCCTGTTATGCCTTCTCAGTGGGGATCATAAAGGAAATAAGAAATCTGTACACATTCAGGAAGAAGGCTTAGTATATTATGCCTCTAGGCAGCCCAAGGCTTAGTATATTATGAACAGGTTCCTAGGGCGGGCCTATGAAAATTTTTGAGGGAGTATAGAACATGACAGTCTGCTCTGTAAGGAATGGCATGTTTGGATGGAGAGGTGGGACAAATGCTGGTACCAGTTACGCTGGTCTGTAACACATATTTGGTATTTTGTACTTCTGCATTCGCTCATTCACTCATTCATTCATTCACAACTACTTCCCAAGTGTCTACCAAGGACAGGGCAGAGCACTGTGCTAGTTGCTGGATACATGGATATGACACAGTTGCTGTCTTTTCTCACAAAATTTATGGCAAGAAGACTCAAACTCCAGGAAGAGGTGGTTAGAAGATCAAGCATATAGCCTCATGCCACTTTTCCTGATTAATAAAACATCTTATTATTACATGCATGTGTCCTTTGCTCATTCACGGGTACACCTGTCACCAACTCCCTATACCTTTGAAATGTCTTTGGTTTTGAGATTTATTTCAATAAATTGAGGGTAGTATTAACCACATGGTGGCCCAATATTTCAGTCTCCATCTGCCTTAAAATTATTTATCTGGTGGAAAATATAACCATCATGAATCTTTAGGCTTCAAGCAACATAGCTTTGAAATATGAAGTTTAAAAACTGCAGAAAGTTCAAGGCAAAATAATTGGAAACAACAGCAGTTGAAGACTTTACCATACCTTGCATTCTTTGAAAGAGTAAGTATAAAACAAGAAAAAGTATCCAAATATTATTAATAATGTTAATCGAGGATTATCATAAAATTTTATGACCGAAAAACCTAATAATTACAGAATAATAGAAAGAAACCCAAATAACTTTAAAATGTGGCTGATAGGTGATAAAGTATCTTTCCCAAAGTTGAGGCAAAATAATGTTTCCACAATATAGCCAACTTAGAAACTTTAAAAAAGAAAAAGAAAAGCAGACACATACAAAAAGTAAAACTGCAAAAACTTGAAAACCAAGAAAGTCCTCCCCTAAAAACCTCATTTCATCAAGAGGATATAACAACTGAAAATATGTATGCATCCAACATTGGAACACCTAAATATATAAAGTAAATTAAACAGAATTGAAGAAAGGAAGAAATGAACAGGAATATAATAATAATAGGGGACTTTAATGCTCCACTTTCATCAATGGGTAGATCACCTAGACAAGAAATCTTGGGAGAAAATTTCTCAACAATGTGGAAGTTAAGTAATATGCTCCTGGACAACAAATTAGTCAAAGAAGAAATAAAAAGGGAAGTCAAAAAGTACCTTGAGATAAGCAAAAATGGAAATATAACATATCAAAAACTTATGGGCTATAGCAAAAGCAGTTCTAAGAACTTTAGTGTGATAACTACATTAAGAAAAAAGAAAAATCTCCAATAAACAAATGAACTTTATACCTTTTGGTATAAACTTTTGGTTAATTTACTTATAGTTCTCACAAGTTTGTTTTTCTTTCAAAAAAATCAACTTTTGGTTTTGTTGATATTTCTGTTGCTTTTAAAAAAGGTTTTATTTACTTAGAGAGAGAGATTGAGCACATGCAAGCAGTGGGAGGGGCAGAGAGAGAGGGAAAAGAAGACTGTGCACTGAGCATAGAGGGCTCCATCCCCTGACCTGAGGGCTCCATTATGACCTGAGCCGAAATCAAGACTTAGGTGCCCAACTGACTGGGCAATCCAGGAACCCCTCTATTGTCTTTTTATTCTCTACTTCATTTCTTTCTGCTCTTATCTTTATCATTTTTTTCTTTCTGCCAACTTTGAACTTAGTTTTTTTTTTTTTTTTTGTTTTTCCTTGAGGTATACGCATGATGATTATAGTTAATAATACGGTATTGTATACTTGAAATTTGTTAAGAGAGTAGGTCATATGTGTTCTTACCACACATAGACCTACACACACACACACACACACACACAAATAATAACCATATGAGGTGATAGATATGCTAATTAACTTGATTGTGGTAATTTCATAGCGTACACATATATTAAGTTATAACATTGTACACGTTAATATTCTGTACAACCTACATATATATAATTCTTTTTTTAATTAAATTTATTTATTTTTGTAAATAAACATATAATGTATTTTTATCCCCAGGGGTACAGGTCTGTGAATCGCCAGATTTACACATTTCACAGCACTCACCATAACACATACCCACCCCAATGTCCATATCCTCACCACCCTCTCCCATCCCCCCTTCTCCCAGCAACCCTCAGTCTGTTTTTTGAGATTGAGTCTTTTATAGTTTG
This sequence comes from Mustela nigripes, assembly GCF_022355385.1. NCBI lineage: Eukaryota > Metazoa > Chordata > Mammalia > Carnivora > Mustelidae > Mustela > Mustela nigripes. The sequence continues at coordinate 79,189,869 of NC_081558.1, read as the reverse complement.
TTTCCCTCCCAATCCCACCTTCTTTCATTTTTTCTTTTCCTACCCCCCCCCCCCCCCCCCCCATTGCATTTCCACTTCCTCATATCAGGGAGATTATATGATAGTTGTCTTTCTCCAACTGACTTATTTTGCTAAGCATAATACCCTCTAGTTCCATCCACATCATCACAAATGGCAAGATTTCATTTCTTTTGATGACTGCATAGTATCCCATTTTATATATATACCACATCTTCTTTATCCATTCATCTGTTGATGGACATCTAGGTTCTTTCCAAAGTTTGGCTATTGTGGACATCTCTGCTATAAACATTCGGGTGCACATGCCCCTTCAGAGCACCACGTTTGTATCTTTAGGATATATACCCAGTAGTGCAATTGCTGGGTCATAGGGTAGCTCTATTTTCAGTTTTTTGAGGAACTGCCATATGGTTTTCCAGAGTGGTTGCACCAGCTTGCATTCCGACCAACAGTGTAGGAGGGTTCCCCTCTCTCCACATCCTCACCAGCATCTGTCATTTCTTGACTTGTTAATTTTAGCCATTCTGACTGGTGTGAGGTGGTATCTCATTGTGGTTTTGATTTGTATTTCCCTGATACTGAGTGATGTGGAGCATTTTTTCATGTGTCTGTTGGCCATCTGGATGTCTTCTTTGCAGTAATGTCTGTTCATGTCCTCTGCCCATTTCTTGATTGGAGTATTTGTTCTTTGGGTGTTGAGTTTGCTAAGCTCTTTATAGATTTTGGAAACTAGCCCTTTATCTGATATGTTGTATGCAAATATCTTCTCCCATTCTGTCAGTTGTCTTTTGGTTTTGTTGACTGTTCCTTTGCTGTGCAAAAGCTTTTGATCTTGATGAAATACCAATAGTTCATTTTTTCCCTAGCTTCTGTTGTCTTTGGTGATGTTCCTAGGAAGAAGTTGCTGTGGTTGAGGTCAAAGAGGTTGCTGCCTGTGTTGTCCTCAAGGATTTTGATGGATTCCTTTCTCACATTGAGGTCCTTCATCCATTTTGAATCTATTTTCGTGTGTGGTGTAAGGAAATAGTCCAATTTCATCTTTCTGCATGTGGTTGTCCATTTTCCCAGCACCATTTGTTGAAGAGCCTGTCTTTTTTCCATTGGACATTCCTTCCTGCTTTGTCAAAGATTAGTTGACCATAGAGTTGAGGGTCTATTTCTGGGCTCTCCATTCTGTTCCATTGATCTATGTGTCTGTTTTTGTGCCAGGACCACACTGTCTTGATGATGACAGCTTTGTAATAGAGCTTGAAGTCTGGAACTGTGATGCCATCAACTTTGGCTTTCTTTTTCAATATTCCTTTGGCTATTCGAGGTCTTTTCTGGTTCCATGT
>NC_081558.1:79187275-79188414 GCF_022355385.1 Mustela nigripes | reverse complement strand
AGTTGACCATAGAGTTGAGGGTCTATTTCTGGGCTCTCCATTCTGTTCCATTGATCTATGTGTCTGTTTTTGTGCCAGGACCACACTGTCTTGATGATGACAGCTTTGTAATAGAGCTTGAAGTCTGGAACTGTGATGCCATCAACTTTGGCTTTCTTTTTCAATATTCCTTTGGCTATTCGAGGTCTTTTCTGGTTCCATATAAATTTTAGGATTGTTTGTTCTATTTCTTTGAAAAAAATGGATGGGATTTTGATAGGGATTGCATTAAATGTGTAGATTGCTTTAGGTAGAATATACATTTTCACACTATTTGTTCTTCCAATCCATGAGCATGGGACATTTTTCCATTTCTTTGTTTCTTCCTCAATTTCTTTCATGAGTACTTTATAGTTTTCTGAGTATAGATTCTTTGCCTCTTTGGTTAGGTTTATTCCTAGGTATCTTAGGGTTTTGTGTGCAATTGTAAATGGGACTGACTCCTTAATTTCTCTTTCTTCTGTCTTGTTGTTAGTGTAATGAAATGCAACTGATTTCTGTGCATTGACTTTATATCCTGACACTTTACTGAATTCCTGTACAAGTTCTAGCAGTTTTGGAGTGGAGTCTTTTGGGTTTTCCACATATAGTATCATATCATCTGCAAAGAGTGATATTTTGACTTCTTCTTTGCCGATTTGGATGCCTTTAATTTCTTTTTGTTGTCTGATTGCTGAGGCTAGGACTTCTAATACTTTGTTGAACAGCAGTGGTGATAACGGACATCCTTGCTGTGTTCCTGACCTTAGCGGAAAAGCTTTCAGTTTTTCTCCACTGAGAATGTTATTTGCAGTGGATTTTTCATAGATGGCTTTGATAATATTGAGGTATGTGCCCTCTATCCCTACACTTTGAAGAGTTTTAATCAGGAAGGGATGCTGCACTTTGTCAAATGTTTTTCAGCATCTATTGAGAGTATCATATGGTTCTTATTCTTTCTTTTATTAGTGTATTGTATCACATTGATTGATTTGCAGATGTTGAGCCAACCTTGCAGCCCTGGAATAAATCCCACTTGGTCGTGGTGAATAATCCTTTTAATGTACTGTTGGATCCTATTGGCCAGTATTTTGGTGAGAATTTTTGCATCTGTGTTCATC
>NC_081558.1:79185492-79186875 GCF_022355385.1 Mustela nigripes | reverse complement strand
TTAGGTAGAATAGACATTTTCACAATATTTGTTCTTCCAATCCAGGAGCATGGAACATTTTTCCATTTCTTTGTGTCTTCCTCAATTTCTTTCATGAGTACTTTATAGTTTTATGAGTATATATTCTTTGCCTCTATATTTAGGTTTATTCCTAGGTATTTTATGGTTTTGGGTGCAATTGTAAATGGGACTGACTCCTTAATTTCTCTTTCTTCTGTCTTCTTGTTAGTGTAAAGAAATGCAACTGAGTTCTGTGCATTGACTTTATATCCTTACACTTTACTTAATTCCTGTACAAGTTCTAGCAGTTTTGGAGTGGAGTCTTTTGCGTTTTCCACATATAGTATCATATCATCTGCAAAGAGTGATAGTTTGACTTCTTCTTTGCCGATTTGGCTGCCTTTAATTTCTATTTGTTGTCTGATTGCTGAGGCTAGGACTTCTAGTACTATGTTGAACAGCAGTGGTGATAACGGACATCCTTGCCATGTTCCTGACCTTAGTGGAAAAGCTTTCAGTTTTTCTCCATTGAGAATGATATTTGCAGTGGGTTTTTCATAAATGGCTTTGATAATATTGACGTATGTGTCCTCTATCCCTACACTTTGAAGAGTTTTAATCAGGAAGGGATGTTGCACTTTGTCAAATGCTTTTTCAGTATCTATTGAGAGTATCATATGGCTCTTATTATTTCTTTTATTAATGTATTGTATCACATTGATTGATTTGCAGATGTTGTACCAACTTTGCAGCCCTGGAATAAATCCCACTTGGTCGTGGTGAATAATCCTTTTAATGCACTGTTGGATCCTATTGTCCAGTATTTTGGTGAGAATTTTCGCATCTGTGTTCATTGGTCTATAATTCTCTTTTTTGATGGGATCCTTGTCTGGTTTGGGGATCAAGGTGATGCTGGCCTCATAAAATGAGTTTGGAAGTTTTCCTTCCATTTCTATTTTTTGGAACAGTTTTAGGAGAATAGGAATTAATTCTTCTTTAAATGTTTGGTAGAATTCCCCTGGGAAGCTGTCTGGCCCTGGACTTTTGTTTCTTTGGAGATTTTTGATGACTGTTTCAATCTCCTTACTGGTTATGGATCTGTCCAGGTTTTCTATTTCTTCCTGGTTCAGTTGTGGTAGTTTATATGCCTCTAGAAATGTATCCATTTCATCCAGATGGTCGAATTTGTTGGCGTAGAGTTGCTCATAGTATGTTCCTATAATTTGTTTGCATTTCTTTGGTGTTGGTTGTGATCTCTCCTCTTTCATTCATGATTTTATTTATTTGGGTCCTTTCTCTTTTCTTTTTGATAAGTCTGGCCAGGGGTTTGTCAATCTTATTAATTCTTTCAAAGAACCAGCTCCTAGTTTCATTGATTTGATC
>NC_081558.1:79080116-79185392 GCF_022355385.1 Mustela nigripes | reverse complement strand
GGTTGTGATCTCTCCTCTTTCATTCATGATTTTATTTATTTGGGTCCTTTCTCTTTTCTTTTTGATAAGTCTGGCCAGGGGTTTGTCAATCTTATTAATTCTTTCAAAGAACCAGCTCCTAGTTTCATTGATTTGTTCTATTGTTTTTTTAGTTTCTGTTTCATTGATTTCTGCTCTGATCTTTATGATTTCTCTTCTCCTGCTGGGTTTAGGCTTTCTTTGTTGTTCTTTCTCTAGCTCCTTTAAGTGTAGGGTTAGGTTGTGTATTTGAGACTTTTCTTGTTTCTTAAGAAAGGCTTGTACCACTATATATTTTCCTCTCAGGACTGCCTTTGTTGTGTTCCACAGATTTTGAACCGTTGTGTTTTCATTATCTTTTTTTTTTCATGAATTTTTTCAATTCTTCTTTAGTTTCCTGGTTGACCCATTCATTTTTTAGAAGGATACTGTTTAGTCTCCATGTATTTGAGTTCTTTCCAAATTTCCTCTGGTGATTGAGTTCTAGGTTCAGAGCATTGTGGTCTGAAAATATGCAGGGAATGATCCCAATATTTTGATACTGGTTGAGACCTGATTTATGTCCTAGGATGTGATCTATTCTGGAAAATGTTCCATGTGCACTAGAGAAGAACATATATTCTGTTACTTTGGGATGGAGGGTTCTGAATATATCTGTGATGTCCATCTGGTCCAGTGTGTCATTTAAGTCCTTTATTTCCTTGTTGATCTTTTGCCTAGATGGTCTGTCCATTTCAGTGAGGGGAGTGTTAAAGTCCCCTACTATTATTGTATTATTGTCTATGTATTTCTTTGATTTTGTTATTAATTGGTTTATATAGTTGGCTGCTCCCACATTAGGGGCATAGATATTTAAAATTGTTAGGTCTTCTTGTTGGACAGACCCTTTGAGTATGATAGAGTGTCCTTCCTCATCTCTTATTATAGTCTTTGGCTTAAAATCTAATTGATCTGATATAAGGATTGCCACCCCAGCTTTCTTTTGATGTCCATTAGCATGGTACATTGTTTTCCACCCCCTCACTTTAAATCTGGAGGTGTCTTTGGGTCTAAATTGAATTTCTTGTAGGCAGCATATTGATTTTTTTTTTTTTAATCCATTCTGATACTCTGTGTCTTTTGATTGGGGCATTTAGCCCATTTACATTCAGGGTAACTATTGAGAGATCTGAATTTAGTGCCATTGTATTGCCTGTAACGTGACTGTTACTGTATATTGTCTCTGTTCCTTTCTCATCTACTACTTTTAGCATCTCTCTTTGCTTAGAGGACCCCTTTCAATATTTCCTGTAGAGCTGGTTTGGTGTTTGCAAATTCTTTCAGTTTTTGTTTGTCCTGGAAGCTTTTAATCTCTCCTTCTATTTTCAATGATAGCCTAGCTGGATATAGTATTCTTGGCTGCATGTTTTTCTCGTTTAGTGCTCTGAATATATCGTGCCAGTTCTTTCTGGCCTGCCAGGTCTGTGGATGGTCCGCTGCCAATCTAATGTTTTTGTATGTTACAGACCCTTGTATGTTACAGACTTCTTTTCCCGGGCTGCTTTCAGGATTTTCTCTTTGTCGCTAAGACTTGTAAATTTTACTATCAGGTGACGAGGTGTGGACCTATTTTTACTGATTTTGAGGACATTCTTAGCATCCTGGATTTTGATGTTTTTTCCCTTTGCCATATTACGGAAATTCTCTACAATAATTCTCTCCAATATACTTTCTGCTCCCCTCTCTCTTTCTTCTTCTGGAATCCCAATTATTCTAATGTTGTGTCGTCTTATGGTGTCACTTATCTCTCAAATTCTCTCCTTGTGGTCCAGTATTTGTTTGTCTCTCTTTTGCTCAGCTTCTTTATTCTCTTTCATTTGGTCTTCTATGTCACTAATTCTTTCTTCTGCCTCATTTATCCTAGCAGTAAGAGTCTCCATTTTTTTATTGCACCTCATTAATAGCTTTTTTTTATTTCAGCTGGGTTAGATTCTAGTTCTTTTATTTTTCCAGAAAAAGCTTTTATCTCTCTGGAGAGGTTTTCTTTAATATCTTCTATGCCTTTTTTGAGCCCGGCTAGAACCTTGAAAATTGTCATTCTGAACTCTAGATCTGTCGTATTAGCAATGTCTGTATTGATTAGGTCTCCAGCCTTCAGTACTGCCTCTTGTTCTTTTTTTTGTGGTGAGTTTTTCCGCCTTGTCATTTTGTCCAGATAAGATTTACTTTCTCCTCCTTTGGAATTCCGCTGTTCTCCTTGGTGAGTGAAGTTGGTCTTGGCTGGGTTTCTTGTTGATCTTCTGGGGGAGGGGCCTGTTGTACTGATTCTCAACTGTCTTTGCCCCAGGCGGAATTGCACTGCCCTTACCAGGGGGTGGGCTGAGTAATCAGCTTGGGTTCGCTTTCAGGAGCTTTTGTTCCCTGAGCGCTTTCCGTAGAGTTCTGGAGGATGAGAATGAAGATGGCGGCCTCCCTGCCTCCAGCCTGGGGGAGCCGAGAGCTTGGTGTCCCGCTCTTCAGTGCGCCCTCAGAGAAAAGCGCCCAACCGCCCCCATCTCCCCAGCCTCTGGTCGTGCTTGTAGGAAAGCACTCAATCAGTCACACTTGGAGAAAAGCGCCCGGTTGCTTCTGTCTCCGTGGCCTCCGGCCGGGCTCCAAGCTCACCCAGCCTTGTGACCGGTTCAAGGTAACCTTGAGCTGAGAGCTCACTCCTCGGCTTTGTCGCTGTAGCCAGCTTCCCTGCTCTAACACCTGCGGGCTTTTTGACATTCAGACACCCCCAGTCCTTCTGTGATGTCCCATGGGGTTCCCCCCAGTTTAGCCTCTGGAGCGATGTCCCTCCATGGAGCTGACTTTTAAAAGTCTATATATATATAATTCATATTTACAAATCACACCTCAATAAAGGTGAAAGAAAACACCCAAATATATGTAATGTATTTAACATTAAGCATGTTAGAAAAAGAACACAGAGTATAGACAGAAAAAAGGCAGAAAAAGAAAGTTTATTGAGTAGAAAATACTGTAACAGGACTATGAATAAAGATATCCAAAAGTTAACTCTAAGGGTAAAACAAAGACAAAACAATAAATAGATGAAGTATCAACTGACTTAAGAGAAATAGTTATTTGCAAAATTAAGGATAGAAAAAAGAATTAGTTACAGATCTGAGAATTAGAACAATTGTAATAGATGACTTTGAATAATTTTGTGCAAATAAGTTGAAAACCTTGATTAATTTATTTTCTTAAAAAATATAAAGTAACAAAATGAATAAAATATATGTCCATATAGATTAGTAATCATGGAAAAAACTAAACACTGTCAAAGACTTTCCCTACCCTTCCCTGAAGGTATCAAATTCAGATGATTTCATAGACCAAAAAAAAAAAAAAAAAAAAGTAGCTTATGTAAACTTCTTGAAAGCACAGACGAAAAAGAAACATTCCCAATGATTTTTGTGAAACCAGTATAATATGATATAAGAAATATGAAAAAGACAGCATAAAAAAGAAATCTGCCCAGATCACTTATTTATATTGATGGAAAAATATTAAGCAAAATATCAGTAAATAACTCTTGGGAATAATCAAAAGAACCACAGATCACATAAAATGGAGTATTTTCAGGAAAGCAAGGATGGCTCAATATGAGCCATCATCAAAATTGCTAATCATAGTGATAAGTCCACAAAGTAAAAAATTATTTGATTTTGAAGGATGCCAAAATGGAATGTGATTATATTCATTCATTGTTTCTGACAACTTAAAAACCCACAGAGAAGCAAGACTTTATAAACATTATCTTGACATAATATTAAATATGTGCAAGATTTGGAAAAGAAAAATGAGGGGGAATTAGCCCTATCACATATTAAAGCATACTATAGTGCCTTCAGGAGTAAAACAATGCAGTATTAGTGCATGAATAGATAACAGATCAATGGAACAGGTCAGAAATTCAGAAAATAAAGTACAGAAATCTCACTATATGGAAACTGAGAGAATGATAAAAGTTGACTTATTCAAGTAATGGAGTTGGGGCAACCAATAAACCACCTTTGTTTTTTTTTTTTTCAGGACATTTTGACAATTTAATTCAGTTAGATTCACATTAACACAAAAGATTCTGGGTGCTATGAAAAAAACCAAGAGATGTGTGATGCCACTCACATAATTAGAGAATCAGGCAACAGAAAGAGTGTATCAGAACCCATTCATCAGATCTTGTCACAAGGACCATTCCATATTAAATATCCGTTTAAAGACTGAAATATATTAGGGAATGTACAGTAGATCTTAATTCCTTCCCCATCTCTGAATTTACTAATACCACACTAATGAGTCACTGCACAGACCCATGAAAACTGGAAACTTACAAAGCAATACTGAAGTATATGTGGGGCTGGCTAGACCTTCTCCGTGATTGATCAGCATATAGTAAATGCACAACAAGTCCTTGCTCAATAATGAGAAAGTGAGTGATTCATTCCACAAACCCACATCATTAATGAAAATGTATGCCTTATGGCAATGATAAACTTGTATGAACAAAGGACCCTTGGAGTTGTCTGAAAATAGTTAAAACTGTGAATCTTAAATCTACAATTTCTAGAGATCTACCATCACAGATACGAATGGAACTCCAGAGAATGGCATAAAAGTAAGATTGAGATCAAAAGACTCAACTGACTCCAACAAAGAACTAATAGCTATCAAAATTTTAGGGATAAAATACTTTTTGAGAAACGCTCCTTATAAATAATAGCACCCACTGTTCCTGCCTCTCTCTCTCTCTCCATGGGTGCTTTGGCCAGGATGGCGTATAATATCTCACATGGTCAGTTGAATCATGGACAAAAAGTCAATGTTGAATCCATAACTCATCTCATACCTTGTACTTTATAAGATAACTTGGTTAAATGCCAAATGGATGAAAGATTTAAATGTAACAAATGAAAGTCTTAGGAAAAACCCATATGGTAATTCATTCATAGCTTTAAAATGGGGAGACTTTCTAATTATGGTGCAAAGTATAGAAACTACCACAATCTTTCTTTTTACACACCTGTAACACCCATATCTTGAACACCTATAAAAGGAGATATGTAAATACATAAATATCCATCCATAGGGACCAAGTAAGTGAAGGATCTGATGGTCACCCAATAGAATACTACATGAGTGTAAAAAAAGAATGATGGGACTTCTTATGAGTTGATATTGAATAAACTTTAAGAAATATTATTAGGGGTGCCTTGGTGGCTCAGTTGGTTAAGTGGCTGAGTCTTGATTTCAGCTCAGGTCATGAACTCAGGGTTGTGGGAACAAGCCTTGAATTGGACTCCTTGCTTAGTGGAGTGTATGCTTGGGATTTCCTGTCTCCCTCTCCCTTTGCCCTTCCCCCCACCCCACTCACATGCTCATGCTCTCTCTCTGAAATAAGTATATAAAATCTTAAAACAAGCAATACTGTTAAGTGATAAAAGTAAAGTGCATAATGGTGTATATGGTATGAGGCATTTATGAACACAAAGAGAAAGACTACATAGGTGTGTATACAAAGGATATCTATGCATGGACACCCAAGAAATGAGCATCACTGCTGGCCTTGGAGGGAGACTTCACTGTAGTCTTGTTAGTGTAATTACACTTCAGATTCTGAACTATGTACATAATTTAGTATCTGTTCAAAAGAATGAGGTGATAGAATGCAATGATATGAATACAATAGAAAGGTAGAAAAACTTGAGGGAAAATTCAAAGGGAATTCATACTTTACAAAACTGTTGTGGAGACTAAATTCAACCACAGGACAGAAATAAAATGCTCTTGATTTTATACCTAAAATCTTCTTGTTTACTAAGTGTGACTTTAAAGGAGGAGTTGGAAATGGAAGTGCCCACAGGGGCTAGACATTCATTCGTTCAGCAGACATGTGTTAGTGTGAGCCCCACACCAGGGGCGGGGGGATATGGCAGTGAACAAACACAGGGGAGAAAAAAATCCCCTCCTTCATCTGCTTTCAATCTAGAGAGAGATGGCACAGGCAATTAAGCAAACAAATGTTCTATCGGACAATGAACAGTGAAGGGGGGTGCAGCCATCATTAGTGAGGTCTGGGCAGATAATAATAGGAGGGAGGAATGCAGGCTGTTTCCTTCGGAAAGGATGCAGCGGGTATTCTGATCCAGGAGCCGACTCTCCTACAGTGTTGTGGGAATAATTATACCAAAGCTTCAGATTTTCTGGAGGACATAAGAAATCCAAATTTGTACTTGAAGTCTCTTGATTTTTAAAATCTTGATTCAATTGTTAAAGAAAACCACCACATTGTCCAAATAAAACACATGTAGCTGGCCAAGGCTCTCCTGGGGGATGGCCAGTTCAAATCTCTAAAGAAATGAGATTGAGTTTTAAAACAAACACATCAGAACTTGTAAGCCCTGTCATCTGACGAAACTATGCATGTTTCCATTTATTCAAACATTTCTGGAACTCCTCATTGAGAACCAGTTGGCTCTTTAGATCTTTTTTTTTTTTATGTTCCCCATATAAAAAAAATCTGTATCATTTTGAATTTAAATCATATTTGGACCAAATGCTATTACTCTGGTTGATTCCTGACTTTGTTCACTGCACTTGATTCTTTATAACATTGGATTTTTCTAAAAATCAAATTTACTCTCAAAAGGCTGAGGATGCATTTAATAACATACTCTTGGCCTTGAAGGCAGTCCCAAAGAGGAGCTTCAAATAATTTAGAGTAAGGGCAGTGTCACTAAAATAAATGTGTTCCCTTCTAAGATCACTATTGAAGAGGATTGCACTTAAGTGTATAGGAGTCAACACAAAATTTCCAGTCTCAAAGGCATATAAGAAAATGCTCAATAATTTGAATTCAGCTGATTGTTATAGGGTGTTGTTTTGTTTCAAAAAGGGCTCAGTTCTTTGGACCTGACTGCATGCTATAAGGCCGTTCATTCTAGGGATCCTTGGCATCCATATCCCCCAAACAAAGGCTCTGTGCCAAACACAACCAGCACATACACCATTTTTATTTTCCTATGACCAATGGCTTAGTTTCTGTGGTTGGCTAATGACATTAGTCATGTAGAATCACAGTGAAGAAGAATGCAGAGCGTTTATGAGCCTGCGACAGCTTGGATTTTCCTCCCTAACAACATGTATGAATCAGAAGCCACAACTTTGCATTTTAGAAATATCTGTAGTAGTTAAGAAACACACACACTGCACTTGTTCTTATTATTATACTCCCATAGAAGTAGAGTGTCCCTGGGAAGAATGTAAAAGTGGTATGGAGATGTCCACCAAGATACTGACTCCTGCAATCCCATTGCTGTCAAGTGCTTATGCTTCCCTTGCTCTTAGTTAATGGAAAATCTACACAATTTTCATCATGTTGGCCTTGAACCTATGGTAAAGCATAATATCTAAGGTCAAAGATATCATAACTGTCTGTCCATCTGTCTATCTATCCACCCACTCTCTCTCCCCTTTCCTTTCTCACTATATTCTCTCACAAAATATTTATTGAGTACCTACTCTGATTACCCACTGGTAGGCACACAGTAGAAAACAGAAATAATACATGGTATCTTACTGCCTTTGGGGTAAGGACACTAATCAAGTTCATTATCCAATTCGAGGTAGAATTATAGCTCTGTCAAGTCTTACCAGGGATAGACTAACATGCAGCTTTGACTTAGTCAAGGAAGTCATAGAACAGATGATGTGTGGATGGAGATTCCTGAAAGTGCCCACAGAGATGATATCAAAGTATGAGTAGGGGTTTCTGGGTGAAGGGGACAGAAGGACAATCCCAAGCATAGGGATAGAGTGTGCATAGACTCATTCTCTGAGAGCCTGGACTATGTAATGGGTGAGAGAAGGCCTTGGCACTCTGAGGAGTGAGGGTAGGGAACGTGAGATGAGAGAGGGCTGGGGAGGCAGACAGGAGGCTAACAAAGCAGGGCCTTTTAGGCCACAGACATAATTTTATATTTATCCTAAATTAGTATAGGTTGAAGGCTCTTAAGTAGAGGAAGTAGAAATGATTTTAGATTTGCCTTTCAAAAATCGCTGTGGCCATTTGTGTGGAAGGATTCAGAAGAGGTCTACGTTGGTGTATAAATAAATGGTCACGGAGACATTGGCATGGATGAGATGCTTTACAATTGCAAAGAGATCAAAAAGGAAGAGAATCCACGATCAACATTTGAGGAACTCTAAGATTCCTCCAAGTCAGGAGGAAAATGTGAGCTCACATGGGTATCTGAGCAGCAAGTGTGCTAGCGGAGAGGGTCTGTGGGACACAAAGAAATCCTGGAGAGTTTTGTGTCATAGAGATGAGGACCCAGAGAGCACATTGATGACACTTTTGAGAAGTTTGGCTACAGATGAGAGAAGAAATCACTGAGAGTTAGCTGCAGTGGATATGTAGATGATAGGCATTTTTTAGGAAAAATAAGAGATATGAACATGATTAAAAACTGTTAAGAAGGATGCAATATATGAGAGAGGAAGGTAGAGAGAGAGAGAAGAGAAGAGAAAAGGGGAGAGACAGAGAAAGAAGGGTTGACTGATCCTGAAAAATTCTTGGGCAGGGCTGCTATCCAGAGGAGGGCCAAGTCTCCTATTGTAAGGGAAGAAGGGAGGGAGGGAGGATGGATGCAGACCCAGGTGGTCTATATGTTTGGTGTCAGGACGATTCAAGTTTGTGTGTGAAAAGTTTCATTTTCTCTAGATCAGGAAGTGAGGTTTTCAGATGAGAACAAAGGATGACGGGGATGGTAGAGGTTTCTGGAAGATGAAGTCTGAAACAGTCATTACAGAAAGTAGAAGAGAATGTTCAACAGAGACACTTAGTAGGACTTCAGGGCAATGTTGACGGCCCATCTGAGGTTGGTTATCTGAATTCATAGCAGCAACCATTGGCTCTGTTCAGTGACCTTCCCCCCTTTTTCCAACCTGGTTGGAAAAAGCCCTGGGCATGAAGTTAGAAGCCCCAGGTTATGGGTTGCCACAGCCATAACCTAATCATGCGACTTCAGGCATAGTCATCTTTAAGTTCCTAGTTTCTTTAGCTGATTAAATTGACAGGAGAACAAAGGCAAAAGAAGTATAGATAAAATTCAACTTCCTTACAACTTGCAACCTATTGACAAGTACTTGCAACACACACAGTAGGACACTCCTCAAAGAACTTACAACTGTCTTAATGTTAATACTTTGCCAGAGGCCAATAGCAACCTTAGCTTGACCATAGCCAGACGTCCAGGATCCTGTAAGTCTTTACCATATGAAAATCTTTTTGGAAACTCTTGTCTCTACCCCTCCCCACTTAAAAGTATATCATCCACAGCTCCTCATAATCCCAGTGCAGTTTTGCCCATGGGTAGTGTCCTTGTGCTTTAATAAAAACACCTTTTTGCACCCAGAACATCTCAAGAATTCTTTCTTGACCCTTCACACCTGGTCCGCATCACATCGAAATGATGATATCAAATTAGATGTGACCTAATATCTCTTTCTAGTCCTAAACTTCCATGAATGGTCTCCACATTCATAGAGACCCTCATAGTTTATCAAGATTTTTCTATTGAAACCTTCGGTTTTAATTTAAAAATGAAATAGATCTTTATAAAATCTAGAGGAAAATACATGCTTCACAGGGAACAAGTAATCTAGATAATTTATTTGGCCATATTCCATGGATCTTCATGTCTGGTGTCTTGACATCTGAAGCAGGGGTTGGCACTCTTTATCTGAATGAGGCCAGATAGCAAATATCTCAGGGGTTGGGGCCAGGGAGTCTCTTTGCAACTACTCCAGCATACCATGCTGTGTGGTGTGAAAATAGCCACAGAAAATGCCTTAATGGATGAACATCGTCCAATAAAACTTTATGAGGACAGGCAACGGACTGGATTCAGCCCTCAGATTATGGTTTGCTGACCCCTGGTCTAAACAGTAGGATACTTCTGTCTCTTTGATTGGGAAATGTTCCTTCTTAAATTGGTCCAAGAAGGAAGCACTTTGCGCAACTGACACGCCGGGAATTCTGTAAGGCACTGAAGGCAAAGGCAAAGCAAGCCTTCACTGTAGGGCACGGATGGGGCCATCTGACAGCAGGGATGGAGCCTGGGGAGCTCCAGAGGAGCCCCACATTCAGCAGCTTTCGCTCTGGCTTCAGCTCAGACCACTCTGCCTTAATGTGGTTTGGCCCCTTCCACCCGGAGCAACACTTCCCCACCGGCCAGGGCGCCGACAAGGAACCGACTGCGTGAAGAACATTTCTGAGATCAAGCAAACAAAAGCCTCTCTTTGTATGAATTTATTTACCGCAGGCTTGGAGAGGGGTTTTTTTTTTTTTTTTTTTGAAAGGAGCAGAGAGGGAGGAAGAGGAGGTGAAAGGCAGTGTTCTAGGCGCAGGCTTAGGCACCGAGACCGGGGCCTGGAAATCATTTGGTGGAAGCAGGAAAACTGAAGCAGGGCACCCAGCAACACGAGGGACGCCTGGGAGCCAGCAGGGCGGGAGGGAACCGCCAGTCTGAGGCTCGGAGACAGGAAAAGGCTGAAGAATCCGCTGCTCCGTTAGCTCCCCTGGGTGGGCCTGGTTGCAAACCAAAATAAACTTGGGAGAGGCGGAGGGGAGGAAGGCAAGGAACAAACAACAAGTATAGCTTCGGCTTACGTTTTTCTCCCCACCAACAGCCCCGGCCCTGAACTCAGCTGCTTGAAGCTCACGTTCTCCTGTGTGTTGTCCAAGCCTTTTCTGGACTGTTGCTGTGGGCCATCTGGCTCTCAGTCTCACATAGGCTCCACTAACAGCCTGTGCGGGCCCCATCTCTTCTGCTTTTGTGTCGAGTTGCGCAGAAGCGCCCTTGGCCTCTACTTGATGGCCAGCCCTGTGATCGGTCACCTACAGGCTGCACCGAAGCAGCAGGTTTCTCTTCTCCTCTTCTCTGACAGGAGGTTAACTGGGCCATAAATGTGCTAAAGAATTAGAACTAGGTGACTAGTAAGTAGCAACCCCAGAATTCTAACCAGGTCATTCTGACTCCGGGGCTCCAGCTTTTCACCTCTCTGTTCACTGCCTTTTCTAGACGTTGGCATTAGAAAGAACTCCGAAGATGCTTGATCCGGCTCCTTATTTTTAGATGTGGAAATGGAAAGTTAGATGGCGTGCCCAAGGTCAAGGAGCCACTGGCAGAAAAGCTAACTTGGCCTCCGGATGCTTCCTTCACGCTCTGACTGCAGAGTCCTATGCTGCTCAGTGAGTATCCAATAACTTCCATGAATATCTATCAAAGAAATCAAGGATGAATGATCAGTCGCCCTCTGAATTTATTTTTGGATACTGAAGACAGGACTCTGTGGTCTTAGGACTCTTCCCATATGAAGACAAATTGGCCAAGGGGAATGGTTAAGGAGTCACTTTAATTATTTATTATTCTTTTTTTTTTTTAGAGATTAAAAAAAATATTTAGAGAGTGTGTGGGAGAGCAGGAGGAGGGGTGGAGGGAGAGGGATGGAGAGAATCTCGAGCAGACTCCCGGCTGAGTGCAGAGCTGGGGCTCCATCTCACCATTCTGAGATCAAGACCTGCGCTGAAATCAAGAATAAGATGCTCAGCTGACTGAGCCACCCAGGCACCCCACGGAGGCATTTAAATCACCAGGAACTGAGGTAAATAAGTGCCAGCATGCTTTAAAACAGGAGCAAGTTGCACATTTCAATAATGGTATAACAATGAGTGTGAGTCCGTAAGCTTAGAGCAAAAAGGATAATGCAAGACAAAGGACACTGTTCATGCTTAGCCACGAAGCTGATGGAAGGCAGCAGTGAACTTTTCTTAATGGAAAATGCCATTTAGAAACGAAAGAGATCCCTATCACTTTAAGACTCCTAAAGCATTTGTTTTGGTATATCAGAGAGGATCTAGTCCTGAAGAGTAGAATTAATGGCAGCTTTGAGTCCAAGTTTTTTACAACAAAGCACCACAGAGTGGGAATTGGTGTTCCTTCTTACTTTCTTCTTCTTCTCCTTCTCCTTCTCCTTCTCCTTCTCCTTCTCCTTCTCCTTCTCCTTCTTCTTCTTCTTCTTCTTCTTTTCTTTTTTAAGGAGGAAAAATAGCTTAATTCCTGGAAGTTACTTTCCATATCAGAGGCTAAAAGGTGGGATTTTTTTTTTTTTAATATATCAGAAAGTTCTCAGCATTTGAAGGAAGCTCTTCTATTTAAAGATAGATGCAAAAGAATTCTGTTATAGGTTTAAATGATTTGGTTAATTTTCATCAACAAGTCCTTGATGTTCATCCATAAAAATAAGTAATTAAATGTGTAGGTGTGCAAGCTTTTTTTTTTTTTTTAACAGCTTTCCTGAGATGTAACTCTGAACCATACAATTTACCCATTTAAAGTATGCACTTTGATGGATTTTAGGATATTCACAGACACATGCAATTATCACCATAGTCAGTTCCAGAACATTTTCATCACCTTAAAAAGAAACCTCTTACCTTTTCTCTATCACTCCCGTCTCCCCATTTCCCCCTGCTCCATTCATCCACTAACCTACCGTCTGTCTCTATGGCTTTGCTCATTCTGGACATCTCAACATAAACAGGATCATGCAATATTTGGGCTTCCGTGATTGGCACATTTTTGTTTAAACAATAATTTTGTTCAAAAAAGGAAAGTATGGTGCACAGGGGAGTGAATGAAGAACAAGTTTTTTCTGGGCACTCTGTGGGTACATACTGTTCCCCTGACCACTTTGCCACGTGACTAGTGAGGCAGACTTGCCAGATGTCACACCTAAAACTCCTCAGCTGTGGCGTGATGGCAAGATTCCAAACATGACTCTTCTAAATTGCTCACAGGTCAGGCTTCCAGGCTGGACTTTGGACGTCAAGAATAATAGGTATGTTGGTCTTTAGGAAATATTACAGTTTCCATGCTGGAAAGCAATGCATACCTACAAAACTCCTACTTATATTAGTTAATATAGTCATATTACTCTTGTAGATTTCTCTTGTATCTTTTCAACTCCAGGTAGACATGGCTGGAGAAAACACACAATCAAAATGACTGTCTCAGGGGCGCCTGGGTGGCTCAGTGGGTTAAGCCACTGCCCTTGGCTCAGGTCATGGTCCCAGGGTCCTGGGATCAAGCCCCACACTGGGCTCTCTGCTCAGCAGGGAGCCTGCTTCCCCCTCTTTCTCTGCCTACTGCTCTGCCTACCTGTGATCTGTCTCTCACTCTGTCAAATAAATTAAAAAAAAAAAAAAAAAAAAAGACTGTCTCAGTGTAGACCCTGTGACCATGAGCCTCCCATGAGAACTTAATGTTCCTAGACACCCACACTATGTCCTGGATTGTTCACTCTCCCACTCTCCTAGACAACTATTTCAAACCTTTCCCATTTCATCAAATCTCCAACAACTTCTCCCTAATCCTCCCTCTTAGCTAATGTCCTTTCTTCCTATGTCCCTGAGAAAACTGAAGCAATCAGAGAGCATTTCCCACAATCCCAGGACCATATCTACTTCCTGACTGTCCTTTGGAGCTATATATTCTGTTTCTATAGACTAGTGGTTCTATAGAACTAGTGGTTCTCGGACTGTGAAGCATCAGAATCAAGAGGAGGGCTTGTTAAAAAAGGTTACTTGGCTTGACCCCAAAGTTTCTGAATCAGGAAGTCTGGGGAAGCGCCGGAGGATTTGCATTTCTAGTGACTCTCCAGTGATGCTGATGCTGTGGGGCTGGGACCACATTTTGGGGACCACTGTAGTAGATGCTGTGCGATCACCCTGACCAGACCCACCCCTTTGCGTGTGCATTCCATCCTTAGCCATTCCTCTCAGGGACATTGCTCCAGCAATTCTCCTTTTTGTTTTCTACCTCATCACTTGTCCCTTCCTTTTTGGGTCAACCCATTGACTAACAAACCTGTTCTTGTTTCTTTAAAAAAAAAAAAAAATATATATATATATATATATATATATATATATATATATATATATCTGGACCCTGCCTTAGTCTTCAACTTCCCCTCCATTTCTCTGTTCCTTTTTGTAGCAAACAGCTGTCTGTACTCCCTGATTCCAATTCCTCTCTGCCATTTTCTCTAATCAGCCCTGACCCCTATCACTCCCACAAAATTGTCCTAGTCAAAGTAACCCATGATACCTCAAATCACTAAATCCTCTGGTCAGTTCCCAAGTCTCTTTTTATTGGATCTATCATCAGCATTTGACATGACTCCTCTTTGAAACACTTCCTTCTATGGCCTTCTGGGATAAGACACTTCCCTGATTTTTCCTTTCAGTCTTTTCTGGTACTTTTTCTTCTACCCATTGAGCTGCTCCCAGAACTTATTCCTTGGACATCTTCTATTCTTCATCTGTCTCACTCCCCTGGAAGTCTTGTTCTGTCTCATGGCTTTAAATACCATCCATATGCTGATAGTCCTCAAATGTCTATTTACAGCCCAGACCTCTTTGCATATCTAATTGTGTACACTAATGGACATCTTAAAGTTGACAGGTCTGAAACTAGATCATAGACCATTCCCATGCCCCACCCCCCAAATTACCTCAAACAAACTGGTTTGTTGTACCCTTTGTCTATTTCATCACCATAAATGATGATTCTAAATGATTCAGAATCTAAACATTCTTATTTCCATAGTTACTACCACCATATCTCAATTGGATCATTGTAGTAGTCTGGTCTTCCTGTTTTTATCCCTGTCCCCAATATTTAATTTTCAAAAAGCAGCCAGAAGTGATCTTTTTTTTTTTTTTTAAAGATTTTTATGTATTTATTTGACAGAGAAAGAGATCATAAGTAGGTAGAGCAGCAGGCAGAGAGAGAGGGGGAAGCAGGCTTCCTGCTGAGCAGAGAGCCTGAAGCGACACTTGATCCCAGGACCCTGAGATCATGCCCTGAGCTGAATACAGAGACTTAACACACTGAGCCACAGGCACCCCAGAGGTGATCTTTTTAAAACATAAATTATGTCACATGACTCCATCGGTTGAATTATATGTCGGTTCATTTTGCCTCTCTGCACAAATCCTGCAATGGTTTCCTATCACCCTCTGGATAACCAAGGTCCCCCATGACCCCAATTTCATCTGCCAGTCCTCCTCACTGCCTCCACTCTAGGCTGACCAACCTCCTTGCTGTTTCCCAGACATAACAGGCTTTCTCCTGCCTCAGGACCTTTGAACAGACTCCTGCTGGAAAGTTGCTCCCCCAGATACTATATTCTAAAAGATCTTACCCCCACTTTTTTCAAGTCTTTGCTCAAATGTTACCTTTTCAAGGTTTTAGTAAACTATCTATTTGAGGTTATACCTCCCACTCCTCTTTCCTTCTTTCTCTCCATAGAGAGCTTTTTACTTTTTCATGTACACTTGATTTACTTCTTTATATCACTTATTACCTATTTCTCCCCCACTAGTCTGTAAATACCACAAGGATAGGATGTCCCCCCTGTTTTGTTCATTGCTGTATTTCCAGTGCCTACCACAATGCTGGGCATGTAGCAGTGTTTTGACATATTTATTGGTAGTATTTATTTCCTGCAAATCTATTTTTAGCCAGTTTAGAAGGTGGGCTAAAACTGAACATGTTTTCTAGAGTATCTGGGCATAGACCTGAAAGATAATGGATATCAATTAGCATAATATAGAGGGGCAGAACATTCCATTTTTAGTTTCAAACATAGAAGAAAATGATACTACTCTTCAGTTTTTTTTTATGAATTCCAGCCATTTATATACAACAACATTAAGAAACATCGCCATTTTTGGCATCCTGCCAATCTCAACTTGCCTCCTGGACTGCTTCCAATTTTCCTTTCTCTCTTCCTGTTCTTTTTCACTCAGCAGCTGCCATATAGTTAGCATGTAGGCCAGACTCTTTGTACACATTATCTTATTTAATCCTTACAAAACCCCTGCAAATTAGGGAGCATTATCTCTGTTTATCAAGTGAGGGGACAGATGTGCAGAGAGGTAAGATAGCTTCCTCAAGATCACACAGCTAATAAGAGGTTGAAAAGAAATTTGTCACACTTGAAGCAGATGCTCTCTACCTATATTATGATACCATCAATGTGCATAATGTAATGAATATATCCAATTTCCTAGCATTTAAATCTTGGCGTCTTACTTCCCAGTTATTTTTGAGGATGACCCTGGGGAGGACTTCATGATACACTGGATGGTAGATTTCATGAGGACTGGGGTAACAGCTACATCTTTTGCTGATATTTCCTGCATACCAGCACCAGGGCAGAGTGGCTACTCAATAAATATTTACAGAATAATTTTCTGGTGAATTAAATATAGATGTAATTACATTAATACATAATAAATTGCATTATCTATTATTCGTAAGTTAAGGATTACCTCAGAAGCTTGGAAGAAGTAACTTTATTGCAAAACAAGACTTTTTCCAGTATTAACACTCAGTTAACACTACATGTAATACATACACAAGCCCTATGTCATCATCCAAAATGGTGTCTTAGTTCTTAGGATTTTGGATCCACCTATCCCAGGAAGGAGGAAGGAAGGATATTTTTGTCTCACCTTGGCATTGGACAAGCATACTTATTAGATTCCTGGGTCTTTCTAAAATCATTTCATCCTTGGAAGAACTCTCAACCTCATTTCACATTTGAGGAAACTAAGGTCTAGAAAAGACAAATAAATATCTAAATGACACACAATAATTAGGATCAGAGTTGAGCCAAGAATTCAGGCCATTTTGGTGTTGAAAAAAGCCCCTATATGCCATCTTTTCATTTTCCTCCCCTGTAAAGTTGCAGACAAACTTGGACATAGAGAATCTGCTTTGTTTAGAAGTTTAGGAAAGCTTTCTTCATGTCTCAAATTATCACCTTGTTTCCTCAGTGGACAATGCTTCAGCTAAATTAAAAAGATAAATGAAAATTCCTTAGCGCATTGGTTGGTATTGAGAAAACACTTGAGACTACTATTATTACAAAGTGATCTCACATTTTAGGTCTTTCCTGTTTCAGATAGATTAAACATTAAATCAGCTACCTGAAAATCAGTAAGTCTCAAGTATTTGATAGTTGAAGAGCCTCCCCAAAACAATAGGTCTGTGGTTGCAAAAAATGAAACTAGTTTTTGTGCCTCTAGTAGCACTATCCTAAAGGTCCACAAGAGGGCAGTCGCCCTCCCAGCAGAATGGCACCAGAGCTGTAGGTGGGTGGAAGGGAATTTTGGGTGCTGAGGTAAGCTAATAATAACATTAATCAGAGCCATTATTTTATCATTATTATTATTATTTTTAGAGCTACTATTAAGATACTTTTAAGTAATGAGAAGTAGTATGAAGAAAATAAAACAGAGTAATGGAACAGAAAATGACTTGAGGGGAAAGTTAATGAGAACATTAGCTGAGCAGAGAATGAACCCTTGAAGGAGAAAGGGTCAGCCATGAGTAGCCTGGGCCAAGAGTGTTGCATTTGAAGGAACATCAAGAGCCAAGTTGGGTAAGATCTTGGCCTTCCTGAGGAACAGAAAGATGGTCAGTGTCATTGTAACATAAAGAAGGAGGTGAAGAGGGAAGAGTGGAAGGAACATCAAATAATGCAAGTGACACAATTGGAATTAGATCCCAGGTCTTTCTGACCCCAGAATTTGTGTGCTGAATCACTATGCTACTCTGAACTCTGCAGGAAAAGCCAGAGGGCACTGATCAAGTCTTTAAGGGGGTACTTTTTGAAGACAGTTTAGAAAATGTCTCCATGGCTTTCATTAAATAATTCATCAGAATTCATGTGATTTTAGACCTTTAATTTATGAGGAAAAAGCACTATGACACATCCAACTAAATTTATTAAAAATTTTATCTCCCAAGAGTTAATCAAGTACAGGATTTCTCTTTCTCTCTCTATAACATTGTATAATAATAACAACCAAGATTTATAATGAATAGTACTAAAATGTTTTAAAGGAAATACATCCAAAGATTTATATAGAAAGGTGTTTACCTTGCCATTAATATTAATAAAAATTATAAATAGCATAGATATGCAATAGGGGACTATTAAAATATATCAGCATGCCTCCAAATGATTAAAATCTTTTTTTTTAAAGAATACTTAAGGCTATGTTAAGTGCTCATAGTGTACTGTTAGGAGCAAAACAAGCCACCAAATAAAAGCTATATATGAAGTATGAATCCAATTTTTTGAAACAGTACACAGGTAAATAAAATACTAAAAGAAAACATACCAAAATGATATGTGAATGATAAGAGAATAGCTATATGTTCTTTATAATACTTATCTGTATTAATTTTTAAAAGAATTTATGCTTTTATAATCATAAAATCAATAATGAAATTAAATATTTGGCAAAGAAGTTTTAATTTTCATTTAATTTTTCAAAATATGAGTAGTGCTTTTTAAAAAAAATATATCGACACTGATATGATTTTTGAGATGACAGAAAATATTGTGTAAAGATGGATCATGGGTATCCTTCTTAAATACATACAAATGAACAAAAATATATATTAAAACAAACCCAAGCAAAATATTGCCAGCAGCCACAAAACAAAGAAAGTTATGTAACTCCATATCCTCATCCTAAAAAGGATTAGTCACAGGATTAGGAGTAGCTGGACTGAAACACTGTAACTTTACTTCTCCCCTCTGTGAATGGACTGAATCCAGAAAAATTCGAATGATACCTTTAGATTCAGAAAGTAGTGATCTGAGGTAGGTGAAGAGGGAAAAGTCAAGAAAAAACCTTTAGAAAATAGTAGCTCAGTGTATGATCATGGGATGTTGGCAAAGACAGGACTCTGATCCAGACTGGATAAAGAGTGGAAGTGCGCAAACATGGAGTCCATGGCATTTGGTGGAGGAGACACTAATGGGATTTGGAACTGGTTTGGAACGTCTAATGGGATTTAGAAGAGGGAGTTAAGCCCAGGTTCCAAGGAAAAGCAACCTACTATACTGTGTTTCCTTATTTACATTTTCTTGCCTCAAAAAAGAGGTTGGCAAAACACCAACCTCTTTTTTTGGTGGAGGGGCACCTCTGTGGCTCAGTTGGTTAAGTATCTGCCTTTGGTTCAGGTCATGATATCAGGGTCCTGGGATCGAGCCCCACCTCCGGCTCCCTGCTTAACAGGGTCTCTGCTTCTCCCTCTCCTTTTGCTCCTCCCCCTTGTTCATGCTCTCTCTCACAAATAAACAAAGAAACAGAGGTTGGAAGCCACCAGTCATCCCACAAACTAGTCAGAAAGGAAGACAAAGGATTTTGAGATGATAAATGGGGAAAATGTCAAGAAAAATTCACCTACACTCTACTAGAGTAAAAAGAAGGTCTGGGTAGAGTTTCTCCATTAAGCAAGAACAAGGATATGCCCTCCTATAGAAGGAGGCAGGGAGATAGAGAGATAGAAATAGACTGAGAAAGGGAGAGAGAACTGAGAAACTGAGAAAGAACTGAGAAAGTTTAGTCTGTGAGGAAGATATAGCTCATTTCTTATATGAGACATTTTAAGAAAATTTAAGAAAAGTCATCCAATTTTTGAAATTAAAGAAGAAAATTTCCTTTAAGTACTCAATTTATAAGAGATTAAACAAGATACTAACACAAATTTATAAAAGACTAGAGTAATTAAAAGAGAGATGACAGAGCTAAGAAAACAAGCTGAGAATCAAAATGGCACCATGATAGAAATAAAAATATTGCAACAGCAAGGGTATAAAACTAAAATTATGACGAGGAGACAGACTTCATAAAATAGTGAAAAGAGAGAGGAGACAGTTTATTCAGGTAGGTGGATGGAGGCAGAGAACAAAGACAATAGAACATAGAGATCACTTGTGTTTCCAAAGAAGAGAAATACAACTGAAAAGGAATAGAATATTGGAAACTTTTCCTGAAATGAAAAAAGACTTCAAACTGCAGATCCGAGGAATATACAATGTTCCAGGAAAACAAAACAAAACAAAACCAAACAAACTCATAAAGAATGATGGACCACCAGCCATATCATAGTTAAGTCATGAGTTTAAAGATTTAGAAAATCATTTTTTAGTTAACTAAGAAGAAAAAGAAAGTTCCCTAGAAAGGCAATAATTTTGGCTAGCCTAAGATTTCTCTACAATGATGTTCAACCTTAGAGACAATGAGGCAATTATTTACAAAGTACTGAGGAAAATTCGTTGACCCAGCCATCATCCATGAGATGTAAGGGACGTGCATTCTGAAAGATGTAGGGGGGACTCAGGAAATTAAAGCACCCCAGAGGGATTCTAGAAAAACAAGTCCAAAAATACACTTGACAATGTATTCAGCCAAGCATGAGAGTAGCATAGAGAAACCTGGGAAAAAGGGCTGTGTGTGAGCATCACACTTTACATGCAGAGTATGACTGGACAATTTGTAAAGACAGATCCAAGTGTAATCCACCTTGACAAAGTAAAACTAACATAACCCTCAGGACCTGCGAGGATGGGAGGGATTGAGGTGAGAAGAAACACAGTTGCTTTTTTAAAACAGATTCAGTTAACTAATGTCATTTAAAATTAAAACAATAAATAAAAAGGAATGACCTTGTTAAAAAAATCTTTTAAATGTATAGGAATCTTTTGAAATCTAATATCCCTTGGGTGAAGAAACATTTAACCAAAATTCAGCAATTTTTCAGGTTCTCTTCAAATAAATTCAGGTAAAATTAAATGTAATGCTTATTTTAACTACTAGGTATCTGCCCTAAAGACATAAATGTCATAATTGGAAGGGACACCTGCACCTGAATGTTTATAGCAGCAACATCCACAATAGCCAAGCTATGGAAAGAACCTAGATGTCATCAACAGATGAATGAATAAAGAAGATGTGGTATATATACACAATGGAATACTATGCAGTCAACAAAAAGCCCAGAAATCTTGCCATTTGCAATGACATGGTTGGAACTAGAGGGTATTATGCTATACAAAATAAGTCAGTCAGAGAAAGACAATTATCATATGATTGCTCTGATATGAGGAATTTGAGAAGCAGGGTGAGGGTTCATGGGGGGAAAGGAGGAAAAAATGAAACAAGATGGGACCAGGAAGGGAGACAAACCAGCCCTCAGGAAACAAACTGAGGGCTTCTGGAGGGTAGGTGACGGATAGGGTGGGTGGATGATGGACACTGGGGAGGGTATGTGCTATGGTGAGTGCTGTGAATTGTGCAAGACTGATGATTCAGAGACTCGTACCCCTGAAACAAATAATACGTTATATGTTAATAAAAAAAACAAAAACAAAGACAAAAACATAACGCTTATTTTAAAGTAGCACTTATAACATGATTCCATATGTAGAAAATTATTTCTACATATCTTTCTATTGTCTTTTTCTCCTACTTTGCATTTATGCATAGAGGAATGATCTAGAAAAATTGTTCTCCAAAATGATAGTGCTAGTTATTTTTGGATCGTTGAACTTGGGGTTATAATTTGGTTTATTTCTTATTTTTTGGTTACATATAAAATTTTATAGAAAATTCTTTATTTTACTATATAAGTAAACTATTAAACAATGTACATCATTATATTTGATTAAAGCAATACTCTAAAAGGAAAATGAAGTCATTTCTTACACATTGTAGCAATAGCATTATTATGTAAATTCTAGTCATGAAACAGACAGTTAGCCATTCTGGCTGATGCGGGCGATATACTGAGGAAAGTACAGAGTGTGAGGCAGTTACTTAGTGTCACAGAAGGACATAACACTATTGACATATTGTTTCATGACATACTGTCTTGGTCATTTTTCTGTAAGTATGAGATCCTGCCTTCTTGCTAATTAATGTTGATTTCAAGTCAGGTGATAGAAACCTGTAATGCAGATGGGATAGGGATTAAAGTCTCCATAATTCACTAAAGTTATCTCCAGGGAAGAATCAACATTGCCCCTTATTCAACAAAGGCAGAAGTTCCCACAACTTATTAAAATGAGCATATATGAATTTAAACAGAGGAAATGAGGAAAAAACATAACATAGTGAAACTAAGAAAAATACAAAAAATAAAAGCAAAATAAAAGCAAAATGTGTTTATATGTATATTTAAATTATTTCTGGTTAAGTATAACAATATCAGTTCTGTTCCATCTCTAGTGTATTGGCCTTGATGAATAACTTGAGAGATGCTCCCTTTATTCATAAGAAATTAGGACTAGGGGTGCCTGGGTGGCTCAGTGGGTTAAGCCTCTGCTTTCAGCTCAGGTCATGATCTCAGGGTCCCGGAATTGAGTCCTGAATAGGGCTCTCGGCTCAGCGGGGAGCCTGCTTCCCCATTTATTTCTGCCTGCTGCTCTGCATACTTGTGATCTCTCTCTGTCAAATAAAAAAAAAGAAATTGACTAAAAATTTTTATTTTATATATATATATATATATATATATATATTTATGCTTTATATAAGAATAATTTTGATCCTTCCTAATTTGGCTTTTTCTGAATTATCTTCTCCTTAAAATATTAATTTGTCTTTCTTTTTTGCAACATTAACGGTATTTGAGCATTGAAGAATTAAACAATGCTATTTTTTTAAAAGATTTTATTTATTTATTTGACAGACAGAGATCACAAGTATGCAGAGAGGCAGGCAGAGAGAGAGAGAGAGAGAGAGGAGGAAGCAGACTCCCTGCGGAGCAGAGAGCTGGATGCGGGACTGGATCCCAGGACCCTGGGATCATAACCCGAGCCAAAGGCAGAGGCTTTAATCCACCTAGCCACCCAGGCACCCCTAAATAATGCTATTTAACTTCTTATAAATGGGTGGTATTTACTCTGATTGGGAAGTGGAAAAGAAATATTTAAAAAAATGTGATCATATAGATCAGCATTTTATATTTTGGAAACATAGAAGGTAACAGATGGTTTTGTTGAAAATGGCAAAAATTTTAAACTGCAACTAAGTCTGTCTTGCATCTTTGTTTTTAATAATTTCTCTTGCTTCACATCTCTGAAAAGCAAACAGGCCATTAAAAGTGTGCATGACATGCCAGACACTTAACCAGGTTTATTACTGAATGGAGTAAAATTTTATTAAACTTTAAACACATTTTAATGAGGTACAGGCATAGTTTACTCTGCAAAACTACAAGGAATTACTCACTGTCTGACTCATGTTAAAAAAGAAACACAAGTGTCAGGTCAGAGATGAGCTGGAAATCCCATCTAATTATCAAAATAACACAATGTAAAGGGATCCATGTTGCCATGTAATCAAGTGAATCTGCAGTCTTGGGTGCTAACATTATGAGCATCTACCTATAATGCTGTTACTCAAGCTGGCTAGAAATTAGATACTTCCCAGTCCTTCCAGCTGGGGCTTAATAGAAACATTGCTAGCATCCATGCAATTCTTGCAAGGGTCTGCAAAGGAACTGAAGTAGCAGCTAACGATGGGTCAATTACTCAGGACATGGAGACGTAAGTTGGTGTTCTGGAAATTGGATGGGACTGGGAGTTGGCAGAGGTGAATTCTAGCCTCTGCCTTCATCCTCACTCAGTCAGGGGCTCTTTTTCTCTTTGGCCTTTTGATTCCCTTTGTAAAATAGAATCTCAACTAGGTTATTGCTGAATTTCTTTCCTTCTTTAACATTCTTTGGTTCTTAAAAGCACGAGTTTTCATCTAATCTTGCATAGAAATGTTCAGAATAAAATATGAGGAGGAACATTGACCATAGCTGGTCCAGATGGATGAGATCCTTTGGAGAAGGAGGAGAACACACAGTGAAGTCCTTAGCTAGCAGACATTTACCCATACCCAACAGGGGGATACACTTGTATGGAGCCGAAGCGCTGTCTTTTATTTTCCTTCTCCCACTGGGCGCCATTGTTCCAGCTAACCAATGGTCATGCCCCAGCACCTTCTGGAATCAATGTGAAGTACAAGACAGGCTACCTATGTCATTGTCATGCACAGTTAAAATGCTGTAGAGTCAGGTCCTTCAGCAAAATGGTGAAAGGTATAGACTGGAGCAAACTTCTTGCTGGGCTGTAATCTGCATGTTAGATTCCCCTCTCACTGCCAGAACGAGTGGTTGCCTGTGAGAGATACCCAAGAAGGTATGCTTCCACTAAGCCAGTGCTCAAATGGGCATGATTCTAGGGAGACACAGAATAGCGAGTTTGGAGCTGTGCTCAGCAGGGACATAAGGGATCACCACCCAAAGGAAAGGTGATCACAGCAGATAAGTCTGAAGCACACAGAGTGCAAATGATCAAGGAGCAGATACTAAGGAGGGACCATAGGACCCAGACTAAACCAGCAGGAGAGAGAAGCGGGGGAGGGGAAAAGGGAAACACAGGAGAGAAGGTACTATGACACCGTGCACTCCAGAAGTTCCAACACTACACAGCCCATATAAACTCTGAAGAAGCCAGAGGATTCTGTTGGCCAACCTCCTAAGTCAAAAGAGAAAATGGGAGTCATTTTTAAGTGGGGTGTGGCAGAGTTAGGGCTAGAGGAAGGCATGACACAAAACCTGTTTGCATTTTATTAGCTAAAATGAGCCATTAGCAGATATTATTGTGAAAGCTACCTTTCAAAATGTTAGGAAAAGAAACAGGGGAGTCCAAATACAGACAAAGCACAGGGCCCTGGGCACTTTTTATTGTTCCGCTAGTGGCGATGGAGAGAGCTGACCTGCACTTATAATCATCACGGGTGATGATGTGCACAACAGCTGGCACATCTCGTGGTCCAGATTCTTGAGACAAATTTTTTGGTCATTTTTCCTCAGAAAGTAATAGTGTTGTGAGGTGATGGATGGTAGCTACACTCATGGTAAGCGGCGCATAGTGCAGAGAAGTTAAATCACTATGTTGTATACTTCAAACTAAAGTAACATTATGTGTCAACTATACCAAATAAACACATTCAAATAAGTAAATAATTTAAAGTTTTTTTTTTTAAAGTTCAGGGGCGTCTGGGTGGCTCAGTAGGTTAGGCAACTGACCCCTAGTTTTGGCTCAGGTCCTGATCTTGTGATCATGGGATCGAGCCCCATGTTGGGCTCTGCCCTCGGTGTGGAGTGTCCTTTAGATTCTTTCTCCCTGCCCCTCCTCGCTGGTGCTCTCTCTCAAATAAATAAAATCTTCAAAAAAAAGAAGCCTATTATTTCACTCTTCCTGGAATCGAGACATTACACAATTAGGAATCTAACAGGTTTTAATTGTTGTTTTAAGCATACCCGAGGTCCTCCAGTGAAACACAGTGTCATTGTGGGTGAACAAATAACCAGTCCTCTGGGTTGTGTGCCAAATTGTTATGGCTGAATGTCAGTCCTGGGTAATCTTCATGGTTATTCACCGTCACAGAATTTTGGTACAGGGAAGCTCTTAAAAGTTTTCCCAGTTCAACCCTCATACCTTCTAATAAAGGAAACTGAGGACTTTAGAGGGTGAATGAGATGGTCTAGTTTATATGGTTAACTGAAGGACAGGGGGCTAGAACACTGGTTTCTCAACTCCATTTTTTAACAATGAGCTTTGTCAGGGGTACTTGGGTGACTTAGTAGTTAATTGTCTGTCTTTGGCTCAGGTCATGTCCTGGGATCGAGCCCCGCATGGGGCTCCCTGCTCAGTGGGAAGCCTGCTTCTCCTTCTCCCACTCCCCCTGCTTGTGTTCCCTCTCTCTCTGTCAAATAAATAAATAAATAAAATCTTGGGGGAAAAAAAAGGAATGAGTGTTGCCAAATGTTACTTATCCACATATAACTTCCAAAATCTTGGCCATATCTGAATAACAATTGTATGTAATAATTCCCTCCAAATCAGCTCATACTTTTAAAAAAAACCTTAAATTTGTTGAAAAAGAACTATTTGTCACTATTCTAAATGAACAACCTGTATGGGTTCTCAAACATAGAAAATGAGACAATGCTAGGAATTGGTAGCTAGATACAGGCGTCAGGGAACAAGCCAGTCGCCTGAGGCCCAAAGCTGTTGCAGGGATGGGCAAGAGTAGAGAGTGAGTAAGGGTGAGTAGCCCAGCGGCGGTGTTGGCCTGGGTCTAATCAATCTTGAGGTGAACTAAGAGGTGAGTTCATGTCAATGCCTCCTCCTTTTCTGCCTACAATCATTCTGGGCCTAACTAAAATAATTTCCTAGACCACCAGGAGTGCAGAGTCCCCATCTTGGGAACAACACAGCATTGTAGATCATACAACTTTTGGACTGAAGGAACAATCCCTAGCCCTTTTTTTTTTTAAATGAGGATTCAGAGTCTTATCTCTAGCTGCTTTCAAGATTTTATCCCCATGTTGGCTGTTCTTCACAGTGTTTCTAGGCATGGATTCATTCTTATCTATCTGCTAAGGATTTCATTATGCTTCTCAGCTAATTTAGGAAAATTAACTGTGATTATCACTTTGAAAATCACCCCTTGCCTATTCTGTTTACCTTGCCTTGTTCCTTCTGAAATTTCGGTTCTATTTATCTTGGACCTTTTATTCTATTAGCTATATCTCCAGTCTTTCATATATTCCATCTCTTTATTGTTATGTGATAGATTTTTGGGAATTTCCTGCTACTTCACTAGCTCAACTCTTTCTGTTTAACCTGTTTATCCTAACAGTCCTCTAATTTAGAAGATACTTTCCCCACAACTTCTAGTTAGTTCATTTTCAAACCTATGCATTTTTCTCCTTATTATAGTGATAGCTTATTTCTTATGGCATTTATTCCTTATTGTGACTCTAATTATTTTACTCATTTCTACTTATGGTCTTTCCGATTGTTTCCATCATATAAAGTTCTCAGGGTGGCAATCCTTCTGACGACTCTCACTTGCAGTATTTGCTTTCCTTGTGATATTTCTGGGAACCCGTGGTTTACCTTTTAGTGTCTGCTTTCACTTCTGGTACCTGGTAACTTCCAGTGGTGTGCTTATCAGCTGTATATGAACAACTTTTTGTTACAGTTTACTTAGCTCCTCGAGAGTTTTGTGATGTAAAAGTTTCCATGTTGGCTAACCCTACCTGGTTTCTAGGACCAGAAGCAAGGCTGACACAGGGAAAGTGAAGGACTCCACAGAAATCTACTTTTTTCTCCTTTTGCTGCTTCTGTTCTTGCTAGGACCTGCACGCCCACCCCACTTTACACATGCCCGTGATCAATAGCTTATGTCTGCTTCAGAAGGGGCAAGGAGTTAATGATTTCTCTAGAATAGATCACATCTGAGGAAGGACCAGGTGAGAAGGACCAGAGGAAGCTATCATATGCCTATTCCAGACTGTCCTGATGCCAAGGCCCCCTGGCTCCAAGGACTAACACCTGTGCCCTCGTCTTTGTTCTACCAGTTGCTGGGTATCTGAGAAGGCAGGTACACCAAACCACTACACTCAGTAAAACTCCCCAGACCCCGAACAAAGACAAGACTCACTCCTTTCCTTTCAGAATCTACAGACGCTCCATCTGCATCTGCTCTCTCAATATCTTTAGTAAACTCTGCTCACTTTCTGCGGGCTCTTGTTTGATGTCCATCCTATGGGAAGCTAAGACCCTTCTGTCTGGTCCTGTGGGACCCCCTCTCCAGGTCCCTACCTGCTGGCATCAATGCTGTATGTTCAATATTAAAAAAACTTAAACATGTTTGTATTATAATTCTTGAATTGGTGAATTTTGCTGTTTTTACTTTTCTTATTTCATGTCCTCTCTCTTAACACTCCTTCTTAGTTCTTATGTATTTGCCTCCTTTTCATCTCTTACGTTCTGGTCTCTATCTATTGCTTTCCTCCTGCTAAATAAGTTTATCAAAAGATTTATGTGGGAGCAATCGTCTTGTTCGGTGAACAATATCTTAAAGGTTACTAAGCTTTTAGATATAGACAAGGACAGATGCCTTGGAAGATGATTGCATTTATGAGACATTAAATATTATTTACTAGAAAGTATTTTGTGTACTTATATAGTTATGATTAGAGACAAATTATTCTTCCTATATACTTTAGCTAGTGATGTGCCTTAGATGTCTATATTTAGAGTGTGCTAAATCAGAGCTTGGAAACCTTTTCTATAAAGGTTTAGATAGTAAATATTTCAGGCTTTGCAGGCCATACAGTCTCTGTGACCATTATTCAGATCTGCCCTTATAGTGTGAAAGCAGCCCTAGACAATATGCACCAAGCCCTTGCCTTTATGGTCTTTTCTCAAACATCAGTCTTAACAGGAATTTTTAAAGCCTCTTTTCACTTGAAGGGTCTCAGCGTCTCCTTATTAAATTGGATTTCAGATTCCTCAAAGCACCTACACCAATTTCTAACACGTACCGGGGCACTCAATGCATTTGTTAAATGAATGAATTGATGATTTATGGTTTTAATTACACTTGACTTCTATGGCAGTATTTTCTTACTTTGGTTTGTTCATATGTGGAATCTCTAGTTAAATTAGGTTGCATAAAATAGGAATTCTGTAATTCTTTTCTGGTGGTGACTGGCAAAACTAAAAGTTTCATTATTTAAGACATGACAGCACAAGATAACAATTAATTACACAACTATCATCCCACGAATCCATTTCAGAACGAGGCCATTTTAATAACCAGGTAAAAAACTAATGGCAAGTTGAGACCACCATTCGCTGAGATGAACGGCTCTTGACTTTCTGGGTGCGTTTATTGTCATAAGCAGCGGCAGAAGATGAAAACACTCAATGGAAGAAAGTCAATTACAGTAACTGAAG
The DNA here is from genome assembly GCF_022355385.1 of Mustela nigripes. Taxonomy (NCBI): domain Eukaryota; kingdom Metazoa; phylum Chordata; class Mammalia; order Carnivora; family Mustelidae; genus Mustela; species Mustela nigripes. The sequence continues at coordinate 79,156,610 of NC_081558.1, read as the reverse complement.
TGTTTGCTGTTGGGTGTCAATTACCTTTACATCAGAGGGTCACAGAGTTTTAGCATTTCACATGGCTGGAGTGGCTGGAGGAAGGCAGAGTGGTACAATGGGTGACATACGGGTAGATGCGTCTGCATCACAACCACCACTTTGCCACTTACTGGGGTATAAACTTAGAAAGTCATTGAAACTTTCTGAATTCCAACACCCTCAATTTTTAAATGGCAGTGGGAGGCCGTGACACCAATAAGTGTGTTAGATGAGTAGTGTTTATTGTATAGTGCCTGGCAAATAGTAAACACTCACGAAGTGAGAATCATTATGATCACAATGGTCCCAGGGTTGTTAATGTTTCGAAGGTAATGGCTATTCACTAAAATTTGAGCTCCATAATCTTTGGATGGATGGGATCATAAGCCATTTAAAAATTCACTATACTCTGTAGTTGGTACATGCCTGCTGGATTTCGTCTTAGTTCTGAAAAAGATTGCCAATAATTTATGATGTGCTAACATGTTGTCTTTACTTAGAAGATACTGCCTTTCTCTTAGTTGGGTAATTTTTTTCCTGGCAAAGAAGTTTTGCTCATTTAATCACACTTATCAAAACCATACCCATATGAGTCAAGGGAAGAGAACCAATTTAACTTCCTTTCTAAAAGTTGTGCTAGTTTCCTTTTGCCATCACATTTCGTCCAGCTGTAGTCATATTTTGTTGCGATCATAAAAATCAATTCAGATCCTTGGTTGCTAAGCAATTTCTTTTTAAAAATTCACTGTATTTTATTTTACTGAATTACTTTATTTCCACTGAATATTTCACTGTATTCATGGTCTTTTTTCCTATTAAACTTCATTGACCTCTCACCTATTTTTTGACCATCTGGATTCAAAATAGCAAAGAACATATAATATTCTGTTTTTAAAAAAATAACCATCAGGACCAAATACTTATTTCTGTTGACTCAGGAGATTCAGATGATTCAATATATGACATCATTATCTGAAACTTTCTTATTCACATTCTGTTTACAACTGAAGAACCAGTGGGAAGAACTCACATATACATATTTTTTTTGTAGAAAAATGTAGCAGATTGCTCTGAATTGAACACACACTCATGCATGCCATAACTCAACTCTATGTCCATGAGCTGTCAGTGATAGTTTCAGTATTTTCATGGGTTGTTAACTTACAAATCTTTCATTGATTTAGCAAACACTGAGCACCTATAATTTGCCAGGATCTCTTAAGTGCTTGAAATATATCTGTGAACAAAACAGACATCTCTGCCCCATAGAGCACGTTCTAGCAGGTGATCATTTAGAAATCTCTTCAATAACATTCAAGTAGACATGAATTAATACATATCATCACCACAGGGCTATGATTCTAAGTGGAGAATAAATGAAGAAATTATGATTAGAGGCCAGAAACACACTCCAGGTATCATCATTCCCATCAGGGATAGCATGTTTCTTGCTCCACAGCAAAATGAGAAGAAAAAGTGCAATTCTATATAATATATATGAGCATAATTCCTTATTTGTAATTTCAAAATCTAAAGCTGTCAGAAACTAAAAGTTTTTCATAACTTATTTGGTGATAAAAACTGACCTGATTTCATATGGGTGTTCTGTCTGTATTGATTCAACTTAGTGTGACTATTTATATTTATATGTATTTATCTATAGTGTGAATATTTTTCTGCAGAATTATGAATGTGCTTCACATGGTATGGGATGTTCCCTCAGAAGGTATTTTCATACCTTCTAGAACCCCATATCCTCCAAAACATCTGAATTCTGGGGCCCGTCTAACAAGGATTTCGGATAAGGGGCTGTTGGCCTATGGGTATGTGTCTCTGTAAGGTTGCCAACCATATTTTTGGGGGAAGGCCTATCCCTTCTTTCTGCTGTTGTCTTTCTTGCTTTTAGGGGTATGAGCATATTTTATCTTTTATTTGGTGATGGTAGGTTTAAATTTTTTTTGTTCTGTTTTAAAATATCTTTATTTGGCAAATTAGAAAACCTGGCAGTTCTTGATTTCTTTTTAAGCATGATGTTCAGCTGTGAAATGTGAAATTCTGGGTGATACTGACCTAGTCTAGCACACCCGCTTGCTGGTCATATTCCATTTTCAATACATCTGCCCCATTATTTAATTATTAGAGTTCTTTATATTGACCCACTTAAAAACCTGAAATCAATTTCTTTTCAAAGCAAATATTTTAATCACCACTGTAAATGAGAGAAAAAAAACCCAAAAACCAAACCCAGTGCCATTTGTCTTAAATAAGAGGTCACTGACCAAACAATATCCCTTGGGGGATCTAAGCCACCCTCCTATCCTAGAAATGGATCAGACAGAAAGCATTTTAGGTTTCTTTCTATCTGACCCTTCACCTTCATCTCTCCCAAGACAATTTCCATTTCCTTTTGTCCTGACTGGGACGGGTCAATCACGAGCCTCCTTCCAAGTATTTCACGTATTCCATCATGATAATCAACTTGCACCTTGAATTCTTCCCACTTGGTTGGTTGTGACTATACTTTGATCTCAAGTGCTCCCATGTAACCTTGAGTTTCTTTTCCCTTATAAGGGGATAGCCCACTGCTTCTCAAACTTTAACATGCACCCACATCCCTTGGGCGCCTTGATAAATGCAGACTGTGATCTGGGAGGTTTGGGGTGGAGATTCGCATCTCTTACAAGCTCCTGGGTGATGTCTATGTTGCCGGTCACAGGATCACACTTTAAGTGGCAACGGTGTCTTTGACAACGCATGTCAGGACTGGCTGGCGGGGTGGGATGGTCTAGATGATCATTCTTCTTTGCCCTTTAATTTCAAGGAGTGTTTTCCTAAGAGTGATTTGGAGAGGGCAGTCTAAGTTATTTTTATTTCCATTCAGCAATTGAGTCTGTGGCAAACTGACTTTTCCCAATCTCTAATTCTCTGCATCGGATGGTAAATGGTATGTACTATATTGAAATACTGTTTATACGGACTTAAGTTATACAACGTTCAGAGCAAAAACCAGAGGGATAAACAGTTAAGGTTAACTGGGAAAGGAAATCAGTGTCAGCTATTTTAAAGTTTCTATGGACTCATTTGTATTCTTTTTCTTTGTGGGTTACATACATTTGTAATCTCATCTTTTCCCAAAAAACTACCTCAAGAAGCCAGGAATGAATGAATGTATGCATCAATCACGTATAAAGCCTTTGTACTGATCAGTTTTGATGACTCATTCCTTTTCTCTGTTTTCTTTTCCTCCCATTCTTTCATTCCCATTTGTCTATTTCTCTTCTATGATTATCACAATCACAAGCATTTATATCCTAATTGTGACAAACAAAGAAGTCGACATTCACAGGGCACCTGCCTAGAGAAAGTGAAGCAAGAATTCATCTTATTTTGTTCACTGCAAAAATACCAGATTGCTGCTTTCCCAGTTAGTGGTTATCGGTTAATCAATTTTAAGAATCACTAAGTCTGACAGAAAACTGTGCTGGCAGCCAAGTTTCCACTCAAACATCCTATACTATTTGCTTTTCCATTTATTTTTCTCTGAGAGAGAAGATTCTTGTACTCTTTGCTTGGTTTGGCCTTACTTATAAAGTATATAGTACCTAAACTCTAAATAAGTGCGTGTATATTAGAATTTAGGCATCAGTCTATTTTTTCTTTAGCTAGCCACTCCTTTGTCATTTGAAGAGTAAGACGAGAGAGAGCAGTTAAGCAAGTAAGCTTGGGCTGTGGGCTCACAAGACGGCTTCTTCCCTTGGTGGAGAAACGGCCGTCTCTTTCAGCGTCTGTTTACTCATCTGCGAGAGTGGAGCACCTACGTTACTGCGGGAGAATGAAATGATGTAATTCCTCCAAAGCACTTGACACCCAGCCCAGTTCATTGAGTTTAATAAAATGATTAATCTTCTAATATCCCATGGGAACAGATGCTATTGTTCTTCCAGTATGCTCTGGGGTTTTCTCCTAAGGAAAATTTGTGTCATTGTTTGTAGAATCATTACTCAGATTTTGGGAACAACTGAATTTTTAAAGGACAGAGCTGTTTTTTTTTTTTTTAATTTAATTTTCTCAATTTGTATTAAATAGGAGTGCAACTTTGGGCAAGTCACTTAACCTCTTATGTATTTATTTAATTTACTTTTATTTATTTATTTTTTAAAGATGTTATTCACCTGAGAGAGAGAGAGAGAGAGAGACCAGGCAAGTACATGGATGGGGGGAGAATGGAGAGACAGAAGCAGACTTCCTGGTGAGCAAGGAGCCCGATGCGGGGCTTGATCCCAGGACCCTCAGACCATGAACTGAGTCAAAGGCAATTGCTTAACGGACTGAACCACCCGGGCACTCCTAACCTCTTTTGGTCTAACTTTTTTCCTATCTACAATGTGCAGGTATTATAGATATTACTGGACTAGATGATCTATGATAAGTACATTTTGCATCTCGAAACTCCCCCCTCCACACACCGCCAAGCCAAGTTTCATGAAATACTACCCAATCTTCCAATGAGAGATTTATTATACAGCTTCTATTCTAATCCATTTTTTTTCATGAAAAAAATGCTGGATATGATGCACTTAATTCATTTCATGCTCACTACTTTTACAACTTGCAGTGTGAAAATCCTGGAGAAGATCATCTCCACTTTCTGCCTTTTAGCCAACAGAAACAATCTCCACTTCCAGTGGGTTGTGACGGGAACTTTTTCGAGGACTAAAGGAGCTTCGACTCCAATATTCTCAAACTGACTTTAGTGCCACCTTGACTTCCAGCTCAAGCACTCTGTTTTTCTGCTCTCACATAATGTGCTGTTTATGGATTGGTAAGCCAAGACTCAAGGAGTCTAAATGACACTCTCTTATCAGCACGTGTGTTCCTTCCAAGTGTGGTCCTCTGCTTGGCCCAGCACCTTCCTGGCACTTGGTTTCTGGCCCACGATTTCCTCTCCAAATATTTTGGAAACAAGAAGTTTGCATCTTGAGTTTTGCAACAAACATAAATGTGTGTTTGGAAAAGAAAATAGAAAGCAACATGTAACAATCATTTTAAACTCACGTACGGATACGGGATAGCCATGGACAGCTTAAGTTTAATTTTAAACATTATGCTTAAAAACTACTCTGTGAGTTTGCCCAGAATGTTAATAATCACTCCTAACTTTATGAAACTTTGAAAATTGGACACCACCACTGGTCTCGCTTTCTTCATCTATGAATGAAGGAGCTGTCATAGATCATCTCTGAGGACACTTTCGGCTTTTTAAAACACTGTTGTTTTTTTTAGTTTTTAATTTTTAAAATTTCCTTTCATTGTACCAGAAGTTATTGTTTATGCAGCACACCCAGTGCTCCATGCAATACGTGCCCTCCTTAATACCTACTCACCACCTGTTTCCCCCAACTTCCCACCCCCAACCCCTTCGAAATCCTCAGATCGTTTTTCAGAGTCCATAGTCTTTCATGGTCATCTCCCTCTCAGAATTCCCTCAACTCCCTTCACTGTTTGGTTTTAAAACCAAACAGAGATAGACTGTTCGGTCTATCTCGAAAATCCAACCTGTCGTTACGGCACCTTTGCTACCAAAAATTTCACTGTCTGATCCTTTCTCTTACGAGGGGAAAGAATTCAAGAGAAAAGAAACTGCCAATGATTGTCACACTGCTTTTGGGGCCCTATTTGTATTTTTCATTTGGCTCTGTGTCAAGTAGGATGGAAACGCGTGTTTTTGAGAGCAACCTAACTCTGTGACTGACTGTGGTGGGCTTTCTTTTCTGTCCCCTTTTTTTGGACTTTGGGGACCGCCTGGGAGAAGACAGTGACCTGCATTGGCTCTCGACCTTTGGTGTGAAGCCGAACCACCTGGGGACTTGAAAACACGACTTAAAAGACCAGGCTGTGGCCTTTGAGCTTCTGATTCACTAGGTCCCGTTGGACCTCCTGCGACCCTCTACATGCTGAAAATACTCTATCCAGGTGATCTGACAGATGTCAGAGGCTGAATAACTCTTGGACTTAGACACATCAATGGGCTTTGTACTCGCCCCTAAACTGCCACCTCCCCAGGAACTGAAATGTCCAGGGACTGCAGGAGACGAAAGGAGTCTGGGAAACCTCCCTAGATTCTTCTCTATTTGTTAACCTCCTTCTCATGCTAAGTTAAGTCACTATCATCCTTGGAGACTGAAGGCCAAAAAGTCCAACTGTCTTTATTGTATATGGCTTCTCTGAGTAGTAACTGGGGCAGTTTGGAAACCATTCTCCCAAAGGTGGCCGGTTAGCATTAATAATTGATACAGGCGTACCTCAGAGATATTATGGTTTTGGTCCCAGATCCAGGCAACAAAGTGAATATCATAATAAAGCGAGTCTATTTGGGGGGGGCCCAGGGTACTTAAAAATTATGTTTACACTATTCTACAGTCTATTAAGTGTGCAATAGCATTATTATCTTAAAAAACAATGTATGTACCTTAATTAAAAATACTTTATTGCTAAAAAATGCTAACCATCATCTGAGCTTCTTTCTACGGATGGAGGGTCTTGCCTCCACGCGGACAGCTGCCGACTGATCGGGGTGGCAGTCACTGAAAGGGAGGGCAACTGCAGCATTTCTCAAAACAAGAAAAATGAAGTTTGCCGCATCCAGTGACTCTTGCGCAAACGATCTCTCTGAAGCTTGTGATGCTGTTTAAGAGCACTTTACCCACAGCAGAACTTCTGCTCAAGATCGGAGTGAACCCTGGCAAATTCTGCTGCTGCTTCATCCGCTTGGTTTATGTGCTATTTTAAATCCTTTGTTGTCATCTCAACGACACTTCCCAGCATCTTCACCAGGAGTAGTTTCCATCTCAGGAAATTACTTTCTTTGTTCATTCCTAAGAACCAACTCCTCTCCTGTTCAAGTTTATCATGAGCCTGAAGCAATTCAGCCCCGTCTTCAGGCTCCACTTCTCATTCTAGTTCTCTTGCTATTTCCACCACATCTGTAGTGACTTCCTCCCCGGAAGTCCTGAACTTTCAGTTCATAAAACACACAACGTCTACGAAGTGCAGTAACGTGGAATGCAAGGAAACGAGGTGCGCCTTCATTCACACTGTACAATAGGCTGATGAATGAACTTCTAGGTAATTCATCTGAAAGCTTTCATCATTAGCTTTAAATAATCAAGTCAGTTATTCATTCATTGATCCTGCATTAAAGAGTGAATGCATTTGCTAGACATTTAAGTACTCAAAATAGTGCACTGATTAACAGCCTGAGATCAAGTTCTCCCTTGGTTCAAATCCAGCTCCATCATTTCTCAGCTTTTGGACCTGGAACAAAGTATCCAGCTCAGCAAATTTTTGTTTCTACAAACGGGAATAATGATAGGACTTGCCTTAATGGTGGCGGTATGAGAAGACGAACTTAAAAACACTTAGCACTGCCTAGGAGATGATGGATAAGACTAAGGACAAGATGGGTAAGATCAGAGGATTTATGTATAGAAGTAAGGAGTCAAACTCTAATTAAAGATGGGGTAAATGTGCAGAGGACATCTGAGCGGATCCAGGGTCTATTGTGGGTAGGATGGGGTGGGAGCAGTGTGTGCTCTGGGAAGAATGAATGATACGATGCTGAAATACAGCTCTGAAGAAAGACCCATAATCAAGCACACTTGAAAAAAATGCATTCTTGGGTTTTCTGGGTGGCTCAGTTGTTTAAGCATCTGCCTTCGGCTCAGGTTCATGATCTCAGGATCCTGGTATGGAGCCCTGCATTGGTCTCCCTGCTCAGCAGGGAGTCTGCTTCTCTCTTTGCCCCTCCCCCTGCTCATGCTCTCTCTCTCTCATAAATAGATAAAGTCTTAAGCAAAAATTCATTCCTGTTTCTTATATAATTAATTGCATGCCATTTATAAAAATTTTATAGATACTCTAAATATATTTAAAATGTTTCAGTTTTTAGTAATTACATGTTGGGGTAGGGTTATTGAGTTTATGAGTTCCATAGATTCTAAGGGGAGAAGGAAAAGAAAAGAACTCCCACCTGTAGTAGAAGTATCTATCCAGAATGCTGTACAAGAGATTTCTGTATTGGGCTTGGAGGGTAGTCTAGAGCAGTGGTTCTCAACAGGGAACAGCTTGGTACCCCCCACCCAAAGGGACACTTGGCAATGTCTGGAGACATTTTTTATTGTCACGAGTGGGGAGGGGTGCTGCTGGCATTTGGTGGGTAGAGGCCAGGCATGCTGCTAGACATCTTGCAATACACAGGACAGCCCCTGACCACAAAGAACGATCTGGATCAAAATGTGGAGAGTGCCACCTGAAACCAGTGATTCTGAAACTGTACTGCATCAGAATCACACAGAGAGTCATTAAAACCCACACTGCTGGGCCCCACCCGTAGAATTTCTGGTTCAGTAGATCTGGGGTAGGACCTGAAAATTTGTGTCTCTAAGTTCCCAGGTGATGCTGATGCTGCTGGTTTGGGGGCTCTACTTTGAAGACCCCTGGTCTACATAACCTCCATATGCATTTTCAAATTCAAAATCTCAGAGTTATATAAACTTTTTTCACTTACACAAAATTTGAGCGGAAAGTTGCTGAGGTTATATTTATGTCACTTTCCAACAAGGCCCAGCTTATTATAGACATGCGTAGAATTAAACTAGTTACAAAATTTTTAAAAGTAAGTGGTCAATGTGCTGCCCCAGATTTCAGCTGCTGCCTTCTGGATGTCTTTTTCCTCAATGGCTTTCTTGGCCAAAAGTAATGTCACATTTAAGTTCCACATATGAAGAATTACTGACCCTTTCTCTAGAATTCAAGTAAATCAGTCCTTTGGCATTTGCCAAGTAATCAATGTTCCCAAGCGGTAGCATCATTAATAATCATTTGCTTGCCAATAATTACGCTATTTCATAACATGTGTGGATATATTTTTATTAAGCTTGATTTTTCCTTCCAAGTAGGCAAAAGTATCATTCCATTCTTCTCACCTTAAGAGGAGTTTGGAATTTAGGACCACTGAAAGGAATCCATAATGGTGCTGGAAACCAGAGGATAGTCAGAAACATTAAAGAGACCAGACTTCCAGAGCACAAAATAGAAAATATTCACAATGCTTGCACATACACTTATTCCATCTCTTACTAATTCATTATATTTTTATTCGGTAAACTATATGAAGTATATAAAAGCTATTATGGTATCTGTCTAATCTCCATTTCAGGACCAACAGAAGCAGGCTTGAAGTATACTTTAAAGAAACTGGAAAAGAAAAATGAGAAATAATTTGAGCACTGTTAAAACTACTAAGATTTACTAAGAGAGCTTGTGTAAGGTATAAAAAATCAGCAGAGTTCATTCAATTAGCAAAGTCCGAGTTCATCTTGCCCAAAGGCAGAGAATTGGAAGACTCAGCATTTGAGCCCTGCTCAATATCCCTGAAAAAGCCCATTTTTGCTTCTTGAGTCAGCAGGATAATGCCAGACTGTGTGCAATACATGATGCACAGAAATGCATTGTATTTTTCACTTAGTGAAGACCTAGAATTATGGAAAAGGGGGGCATATTACATCACAGCCCTCTATCAAAGTCACAGCATTTGAGAACAAGTTTTGAAATGTCAGTAGTACCATTGTAGTGAAAGTGTCTTTTTACTAGTCTCTCCTACCTCCAGACTCTTAACTTCTTTTGGGCAGGAACCGAATCTCAAACCATCTATAATTCCCCAAACCAGCACAGCCCCTGCTGTGGGCTCTGCTCAGAAGGGCTCACTCAATGAACAAGCACTACTCAGGTAGATGTCCATTGCACACTGACATTTAACCTTCAGCTTTCACAGGACATAAGGTGAAGGGTAACTTGATTCTTTAAGCAGAGAACTGGAAAAGAGTCCTCATAGGAAAAGTGAACCTGTGGACTGGTCTGAGAGAAAATTTAACACTTTTTTTCTTTTTTTTTTTTTAGGGATTTTATTTATTTATTTTGAGAAAGAGAGAGAACACAAGTAGGCAGAGCCTTAGGCAGAACTTCAGGCAGAGGGAGAGGGAGAAGCAGGCTCCCCGCTGAGCAAGTAGCCCGGTCTGGGGCTTGATCCCAGGACCCTGAGATCATGACCTGGCTTGAAGGCAGATGCCTAACTGACTGAGCCACCCAGGTGGCCCAAAATTCGACAATTCTAATATTGAAAAACATCTGGAAGCTCCATAAAGAAAGAAGTTACAGATTCTGCAGTCCCAGGGTCCCAGTTTTGGCTGCTCTCAAGAGCTGTCCTCAAACATTGTGATGGGCTCTTAGGCTACTTTGAGATCAAGGCAGAACTTTGTTCTTCATCCCTACAGTGTGAAGCAGTAATTGTAACGCACTGAAAATTCGTTTGAATCTGGAATCTGTTGACCTTACTGCTCTTTTTTATCCATCTTTGGGCTTCAAGTATGTGGAGTTCTTAATCTGTGGTCCATTGAGCATGGTCCCTAATGGGTCCAGGGATGAAACGCTATTTCAGTATAATTAGTTTCCTTTGTGACCCTATGTCTTTTATTTCATACACTTAAAAGCAGTATTCTGGGAAGGAGCCTATAAGCTTCATCAGATGGCCAAATGGGTCCATGGCACAAAAATGGTTACAAATAACCAGGTGCTTGTTTATTACTCTTCCTCCTCATAAGCTACAAAAGCAATTTCTTATGCTACATATATTTTATTTCTCTCCCAGAAGCCTCTCTAACCTTACCTTCCTGATTATTTCCTAGGTTTCAAGTGGAACTAACATGTACCAGAAAATAGTACTTCTGCTATTATTTGAAGAATTGCTAAATTATCACTCACAATTTACCTAGAGTAAAAGTAATTTTACATTACACTCACTATTGAAGTTAGAAGCTTTTTAGAATTTTTTAATGTTCATTTTTTAAAATTATTTATTTATCTGAGGGAGAATGAGTGAGAGAGAGCGTGAGAGAGGAGAAGATCAGAGGGAGAAGCAGACTCCCCAAAGAGCTGGGAGCCCGATGTGGGACTCGATCCTGGAAGTCCAGAATCATGGCCTGAGTCGAAGGCAGTCGCTCAACCAACTGAGCCACCCAGGCGCCCTTAATGTTCATTTTTAAGGCTATATTTATTATGGGATAAAGGTTTGTGTCTCCTCCAAATTCATATGTTGAAGCTCTAACCCTGCGACCCTCATGATGCGATTTGTGTCTTTATAAGAAGAGGAAGTCAGAGAGATCTCACTCTCCCCCAGGGCATCCAAGGAATGGCCTTGTGAACATGGCCGTCTGCAAACCAGGAAGAGGGCCTTCCCCAGACATTAAATCAGCTGGCACCTTGAAGTTGGACTTCCCAGCTTCTAGAACTGTGAGAAACAAATTTCTGTTGTTTTAGTCACCCAGCCTGTGGTATTTTGTTATAGCAGCCCAAACTAAGACATGTCTTTTCTCATTTACAAGTCTTTATCAACAAAGTAGGGTTCACCCATACCAACATACTTTTATAAAATAGCAACTTTCTAAAGAAAACATTTTTTTTTTAAGAAAACATTTTTTAACACTATTTTTTCAGCATGATTCAATAAGATGCTTACATGCACAATGAAAGAAAGGAATCCCAGACAATGCCATATTTCTTCACAGCTCTACTCTGTTGCCATCACTAGCAAAGAGGCAAAGGAGAAATTTTGTGTGCAGCTGACTTAATGTGAATGGCTTAATATTTTAGCTTCAACAATCAGGTTCCTCTCGTTTAAGCATCTCAAAAGCCTGCATTCGGACAAATGGCTAGATCATCTGTAGATAAAGCTGAAGAACATGAATCCTCTGTGAGGCTGAGCTCCCTCATGTCAGGCTCAAAGCATTTCACGAGCAGCTTTGTTTACCAGAACAGTTTCGAGATTTAAGATCATGGTGTGACTAGAAGAAATGGAAATTTTATATTGAGACACAACTTCTTCATCGCAACGTCTCTCTCTTCCCATGTAAACGCCATTCTTCACACCTCTTCTTGACCTTCATTTCTCTGGTAAACAACCATGTTTCTGTGAGGAAGCAACAATTCTACATTTCCTACCCTAGCCAGGAAGGGAAGGGACGCAGAGCCAGGAGGAATGCAAGAACGGGGCTCAAATGGCCCTTCTCACTTCAAACTTCAGTATGTTCCTGTAAGTTAAGAAGTTGAAGATCAAGTATGATGGAGGTTGAAGCTGGATAAATTCCAATGAATAATGTTCAACGTTCATGAGACATAGGACTCTCAAGCAGCCATTTAAAGGTCCAGCATTTGCGGTAGAAATCCAGGCTCTTCTGGAGAGTTTCTAGAATACGTGGTATAACCCCCAGATGTACTTTGGACCGATTTCCTTCTCATATTCTTTCTTTTGCTCCTGAACACCCCCTGACTAGCTCCCCCACCAGATGTCTTTGATTTAAGCCCCTCTTTTATTCAGATCTAAGCCCTGCACTTTCTTCTCTGTAACATCCAAACTCCTAGAGTGATGAGCACTTAAAAATACCACCCTCTTCCCCGCGTTAGGTTTGGACTAATGGAAAACAGAAAAGAACACAGCCTTTAGACTTTACGTTTGTCGTAGTGTTTTCATGTGTTTTATTTTATTTGACGGCCACATCTGTTCTATGAGCAAGGTAGGCGAAGAGTTTTCCTAGCTTAGAGAAGCAGAAAATCAGTTGTAGAGCAGCATAGACTTCTAGAATCTCCTGTTTGCAGGTGAAATGAGAATTATCCTCAAGGCTTCTGCTACCCTGCTGCCTACTCTTCTGGCTCTTCCTGTTCTGTTTGAAAGAGAGAAGAAAACTAACCTTCAGTGGGAGAGATGTCCCAGCTTTGTTCAGAATCCTCGAGAATGCCCAAGAATCTTTACCTTCAGGAATGTCTCTTGATGACTTTTAAAAATGGTTTCTGAATGGCACGGGGAAAGTGCAGAAGGTATGAGGCAGAACGCATGTGGTGGCCCCTTTGAAGTTAAACTTGATGTAGCATGGTAGGGAAACAAAAAGGCAGGCTCCTGGACTGATTAGATCTGGCCCACTTTCCGTTGTCATCTGATAAATTCCTATCCCGCTTCAGCATAAGCTTAAAAAGGACACATCCATAGCACAAGACCAGGAAGAGAAGGCAACATTTACTCACAGAACTAATGAAAATTGTCAAACACAGAATGAACGGCACGTATATCCCCCATCTTCTCTACACTCATGGTTTTCATGGAAGTTGCAGCTCTGAAGTGGAACGGACTAAGATTCTGATCTGAGACAGGATTACACTGTAGAGTAAACACACCTGGTAGACTACTGCCTTCAGGTTTCAAGAACAGCTTTTAATTTGCTCCAAATCTAGAAAACGAGTTTTCACCCAGGTGGTCAAAGTAGAACAAGTTGTGGTCCAAGGTGGTAAAAAGGGGGGTGGGGGAAGGCCAGGAGGTGGCTGAGACAGCCCGTGGCTGTGAGCCCAGAGGAGACTCCGGTCCTGGTCCCAGCAGGAAATGGGGCATGATGGACAGTCAGAGAGCCAGCCTTTCTGCATGTGAGGTACCCCCTACCCCCAGTGCTGGCTTCTGAAATACCTCCCTTCCCTACTACCTGGAAAATACACCAGCCCTCTTCTTCTTCTTCTTCTTCGTCTTCGTCTTCTTTTTCTTCTTCTTCTTCTTCTTCTTCTTCTTCTTCTTCTTCTTCTTCTTTTTTAATCAGCTGAAAGCTGTACTTGGAAGCAAAGTTCTAGAACCAGAGTCTGTGGGATTCTGTCTACCTTCTGAGAGTACATGACAGCCATTTTTTAACCCCTTGCTATTTTCTGGCCTAGACAGTCTTCCATTAATAAACTTAATACCTGTTTATTCTACTGCTATTAAAAAAGTCTTCTGAAAGTTGCCAAAGGATGTTTTCACCATGTTCCTAGCAATGAATAGTCCTGCCTTTTCTGCCGATATAAGCAAGCCTGTGATTGACTGCCAAACTTAAAATTCTCGGGCTGAATCAAGTACACTAAAGCAGTGTTTCTCAAACTATGGGTCGCAATCCATTAGTGGGTTGAGAAATCAATTTAGTGGGTAGCAAGAAGCATCTTTTAAAAAACGAAATAAAGTTGACTGGAAGGAGTTCCCTGCATTTACTAAGAGCAAGGATTGTTTTGTGGAACTTTTGTTTGAGTTTGTAAACACACACCACTCGTAGGCTCAGGAGTTATATAAAATGTATTTTTTACTGGGGACTGCGGTCATCCGTTTAAAGCCACTGCACCAAAGCAATGCCAGAAACGCTGAAAGAAGTGACTTGCTTGAGGAAATAAAGCCCTTCTGATTTCTGACTGTCGTCCAGAGCGCTGGCTAAGAAGAGGGAGAGGAGAGGAGACTCACGAAAAATGGACCAGAGCCCAGTACGGGGTTTCAAGCCAGAGGCTTACTGGCCAAATGGGAGGGTTGGCAAGCAGACAAACGAGGGCTTTATTACGGCTGCTTATTAGCCGCATGAAGACTGGAGAATTTTTAAAGAAATCAAGCACATGGGGTTTAAAACACCAAAAAGAGGTCCAGGTACGCAACTTCACTTTGAGAGAGCTATTTCATAAATGGCATGCTTGACGGCTTTGCACAAAGTTTTAAATTCTTAGTAAATACACACAAATTTTGTGTGCCTGAGATGTGCATTCTATTTAGGTAGAAACATAAAACAGTGCCACAATCTGCTCATTTTAATTGCAGTTTTATATGGTTCTCACTTCAAAGAAACTGCATTCTAATTTTTGTTCAGGCAAAACAGCCAGCGTGTCGGTGTATATCCATCCATTCAGCAGTCTTTTTGGGGGGCAGGGGCGTTAGAGGTAGGGCGCTAAGGATTAAAAGACAACTTTGCCTTTCAGAAATAAAACAAAATTTAAATTAGCATTTGATTATCTATTATAATTGCACTTAGAGAAAACCCAGTCATCTTCAGGAGTTTGTTTCTTGGTGAAGGGTATTAAATGTAGCCTAGGCTAAAATGCCTATAAAGACGATTCCTTTTTTTTTTTTTCTTTAAATGAAATCCCTCTAAAATATTTTTAAATACCCTGAAATTTAAATCAGTTTCCTTACTTACTGGCATGACTAAAAATTCTCTATCTATATATAAACAGAAAATCAGAGTATTGGGCTGTTCCCCAGCATGCTGACGAATCTAAAATCTTCGCAACTTTACCTACACATTTCCCCATCTCCAGCAAAGGCCTTTGATGCTTTTCATAAACAACTTCCTTATTTTCAAAGGCAATGCTCAGCTTCTTCCTCCTGATTTTTAACTGTGGCAGATAGTATTTATTTTTCTGGATACTATTTCCTAGCAAAGAAGAAATCAACTAAGTTGTGCTTCCTTTTCATTCCCTCAGCCGCCCAGAAACGTGTCTGCAAGGCAATAAAGTTTTCCATAATGTCTGAGCTGAAAAAGCACGAGCCAAGATAAACCCCAAAACACTGGCAGAGGGAAAAATAGTTGGTGCTTAGTTACGTTTCTTTTTAGATATGAAGGAAGGGAAATAAATCTCCCAGCAAGTTTGCTTTAATTAAATGCAATGCATGTTTCTCTCTTCACAGACTGGGCAGTCTCTGAGAGCCGTGTGTCATGTTCTGGGCCATTCTGAAATGTCTGAGTTGACACCAGAGACATCTTGTAAACAGAATGTTCTTTCAGGGCAGCATCATATCCTAGGCATGTCCACTATAAACTTCAAAAACTATGTTCAACCGTTTGAAACAAAATGATTATGGATCAAATTTCCTCCTTAGATAGACTCAAAGGACTTCAGTTGTTAAAGGTATGATTTTCTGACAACTTAATTCTGTTCCTGCCTCAAGAGACAATGCACAATTAGGTGGTTAGAACACCCTCATTAATAAGAAATTGAAAAAAAAAAAAAAAACCCTTTCTGACAAGAGGAGCCCAATTTTTCTAGCAATTGTTGATCCTGAGCTGGTGTTTTAATCAGTCACAGCAGCCGAACTGCCTAGTAATCACTAACCTTGAAACCTTTTAGTTGGAGATCCCAAAGCAGTCTTCTAGGCCTAGAGGCTAATATTTTTCTGTGCTCTGCCAGGCATGGAATAAAAGATCCTAAAATGATTCTTGAAATTTTTCTGACTGACCTGACTGTAGGGAAATGGCATAGTTACTCAAGACATGTCTTGTTCCCACAAATTTCCATACCAAAGAGGAACAGTTAGGGCAGATCAGGTTCAAACTGAGCTTACTCTTAGGGCTTCCCCAGGACTGTGTAAGCAGAGGGAGCCGGGTGGTCATTTGTCCTGGTCACCTATGATTGATCATACTTTCCCTCCAGAGAGCCTTCCCCGACTAAGAGAGATCCACAAAATAGGTTCCTGTTTCCTTTTCCTCCTGCAACTGATCATGAGTAGCCAAGTTGTACCTGAACCCAAAGTTCAAGGAAACACTTAAATTAAATTCCTAAGATACAGCAGTTGAAAGACTTTAGAAGAAGGACTTTGGAAAGCAGAGGCATTTTGAATTGTGGCTCTGTCCTTTTCTCTTATTAGCAAATGACCCAGGACTTTGCTTACATCTGTCTCAAATATGAGGTGTACTTTTCTTGCTTTCAAAGCTCCTTTAGGCACTCTGTGAATGCATGGCTTATTGTATTTCATGTGAAAGAAAATGGTGGCTCTCTAACACACAGTCAATAAGGTGCAAATCAGTCCAGCATTTTGACAGTATGTGTCAAAATTCCATGAGCATATATGCCTTGAACTTACAACCTCACATCTTGGAATTTATCTCACAGACACGTTCATTCAGATAGAGGTAGTCACTGTGGCTTGTGTGAACGTTCATCAGTAGAAGACCCAATAATAAGTCTTGGTGCATTAATTATACTATAGACTAATATGTGACTATTAAAAGAATGAGAGGGACTAGAGTATATTTACAGTATTTACACAAAATCATAACACCTGTTACCTGTGAAATAGAATTATATGGAGAGGTATGGAAAAGTGTCAAAGTTTTGTTGTTTAAAGGGAGAATAAATCATGGCGTGATATATGAGTATGATCCAGTTTGTGCAAAAGGTGTATTTGCGGTATGTGTGTGTGTATAGTAGAAATGCTGGGCACACAAAATTTTTGATAAGGTAGACAAAATCTTACTAGTAGTGACCTGCAGAGAGTAGGGCTGGGAGATGGGGGATGGGAATTTTACATTTTATTTTATATTTTTCTGAACTTCTCAATGTCATTAATTTTTTTTTTTTTTTTTACTATAAGCATACATTACTTTTAATAAAACACTTTTTGAAGAACTCCATGGTCATAGTTTCTACAAAAATGATACATTTCAGGGGAGCCTGGGTGACTCAGTCATTAAGCGTCTGCCTCCAGTTCAGGTCATGATCCCATGGTCCTAGAATAGAGCCCTGCCTTGGGCTCGCTGCTCTGTGGGAAGCCTGCCTCTCCTTCTCCCACTCCCTCTGCTTGTGTTCCTTCTCTCGCTGTGGCTCTCTCTGGCAAATAAATAAAAATTTTTTTTTAAAATGTTACATTTCAGCCCTTAGGGGCATTAGGGATGTGTATAACTGTCATACTTGTATTTTGGACATAAGCAGGGCTCCAAAAGAGCTAGAGCTGTTGGCTCCCTTCTCTGAGTTCCCACACATTGCAGTAAGTGCACCAGTTTGCTCTTTGTCCTTCTTCCCAGCTGGATGGTAAGCTCCCCTGCTCAGGACCAGAAACCATCTTGCTCTCATTGATAAATTCCTGGTTCTCAGCACAGTACCTGGCAAATATTGGGTAGCCAATAAAAAAATCTGGTTGATAAAAAAGGTCAGTGGCCTCATCTCAACTACAGTTGTAACAGGATCATTAAATGTTAGGTTTAAAAATCAATAAAGGAAGGAGAGCAACTTGCTTTGAAGCTATTTGCAAAACTAGTCATCAACCAAAAATTCAGAGCACAAGAAGTAGAGCAGAGGCCCTTGAACCACTCTTTGGAAGGCTTTGTAGACTCTTGTTCTGATTCTCTCTCTCTTGTGTTAAAGGACAGCTACTTCTGCAAAATGCATTTCACCAAGATTTAAAACTGCTTGCTGGAATTTCTCCAGAAGTTCTGGGAAAAGGATTTTGGTGAAATGTTCATTTAGGTTGATTAAATTATTCCCTTTGTGGAATTCGATGGAGAGGTGGGCAGGGGATGGAGGAATCAGGAGTACATGACAAATCAACTAAAGACTACAACTGCTCTCTGGAATGGAAAACCAATAGAATGCTGTAGACATGGGCATCTGGCTTGGTAGCCCAAACTCTTCCAGAAGTCCTGGGCAGGCTAAGCCAAGGCTCTCCTTGGCTTTTCTTTGAGAGGCAATATTTTGTAGCAGTTTTGAAGTCAGGATGTCCTGGGTTCAAATGCAGCCTCATCACTTCCTAGTTGTGCAAGTAGTAAGTGGGTAGTTCACTTCACCTCTCTCACCTGTTTCCTTATCAGTAAAATAAGACCACATAGTTCCATCTCTTAGAGCATTTGTGAAGGTTGAGTGGGATAATAGCTGTAAGACGTTTCACATGGAATATCATAAGGGTAACAAGTGTTATGACTTTGTGTAAATGATACTATAACTACACTCTGGCAAAACAATACCAGATTACCACAAACATAGGCAACCAGCTGTAAATTTGGACCAGTTGCTTTGGCTTCCTGGCCCTTTAACTGATCTATGTCCACATTCCAAATAAATAGGGCCACATAAAACATCCAGGGTCCCATAAATTACACGGGGGCATTTCAATGCAAAAATGGAAGTTTTGCCAAAGTTAAATATTTTAATATATTTAAAAAACATAAAATTTTATGAATTTTCTAAGAAAAAATATATTATTTGATAGAACTTCTTAACAGCAAATTTTCTTTTGTTCCTCTCTCACAGTGTTTTTACACACTACCCCTCATGGGTCTGTCTCAGAATCAAGTATAAAATATTAGTAGTTTGAAAGTTCCCTGTATCACTGCATTGTGGGGCTCTGAAAAGAGGATCATGACTTCCAGATACTGTGATGCCGGAATGGACTGGAGAACGTGGAGACATGTTGTTAAATGAGCTAAGCTGTTGAGCTTTCCTTAGAATTTGGAACCACTCACGCCACTATCATCCAACCACACTGCAGGGTCTGCATTTTCAGTCAAATAACACAAATGTTCTGGACATGTGACTCCATTTACCAGAGAGGAAATGTCCCCTTCACACGAGCTGTACACTGCTTTCTAAGAAGTGACCGGTTCTCAGCACAGTCATCCAAGAATTGTAAGGAAACAGGATAGAGATGTTCTCCCTCAAAAGTAAGAGGGTAAATTATCTGCAAATTCAAGAAAATCCCTGTTGGCCTTCTGAAAAACCAGGACCAAAAATGTCCCTGTATATATGACACCAACTCAAATTTCTCACATAATCCTATTTTACATGTTGCCCCAAGTCTGAAAAGTTAACACTGTCGTACTTGGAAACCCAATTTTAATGTATAAAGAAAGCTGATATTCCCTTCAGGAGGGCATACATGGGCACATTATTATATTATTGAAACCAGCTCAAGATATGAGAAAGAAATTTGAACATGTATAAGTAACATTTTGAAAAGCCAAATAATTTATGTCATTGCATGATGTGTGACAGCTCTAGCCACAGTCATGTATACTTAGAAGATGTGAATGTGAATTTTTTGGAGGTAATATTTTATGGCACAACAATGCATAATTGTTATACAAAAGCAGGCGGTTAAAGAGCTACAGGTGTGTGCATGGAGTTACTGATTAGCATGCAACCTTCTGAGCTGATATTAAGCTGAGGGGCTAAATGATGCTTTTTAAGACCATGTAGCTTAGTGTTTTAAGTATAAAGACAAGCTTTGTTTAGAAGTTTTCCATTTTAGATAATTACTATACCTGAACTTTTTACTTACAAATCTTTCTTCTGTAAGTTTGCTTAGTATAACGGCACCCAATGGCTACTGTACTGTTGACTTGAACTGGAATTTGCCAGCCTTCCTCATTTTCTTTGACTTACACAGACAAAGAGGAGCGGAAGTGGGGTAATCTCACAGCATGAAGTGTTGGAAGGCCAGCCTTGGGTTCCTGAGGTTTGGGTCCCAGGCGTAGGCCTACTGTGTGTCTGTGGCTAGTCACCAGCCTTCTGCAGCTGTCAGGCTTCCCCATCTGCAAAGGGTGGAATTTATCCAACGACGTCTAATAGGACTTACTGTGAGCACGGCAGTGCTCTTCAACTGCACTGTCCAAAGTGGGAGCCATTAGCCACGTGTGGCTCCTGAGCACCTGAAATGTGGCTAATGTAACTGAGGAAATGAATATTTAATTTTTTTATCAACTTGCACTTAAATTAAATTGCCATGCATGGCTGATGGCCATAGTCCTGGACAGCACAGACTGATGATCTCCATCCCTTCTTACCTAATGTTATACACTCCTCCTACCCCAACTTAGCACTTGTTTTCCCTTTCGCACCTTCACCTCTCCAACTCCATTGTCTTTTTATTTCACTTAGAATTAAAGGTCAGATATGCCTCCATTGCCATTCCAGCTTCAGGTCAAGAGCTTAGAATTAACCTGTAGCATTAACCCACTACTTGAAATGGAGAAAAGGACCAGGCCTTAAAAGCCTCTTTGATCTTCCATTAGGGCCCCATTGGAGAGTCTGGAGTTATTTGGATGGAATGAGAGCCAACATTTATCAAGTCAAAAGGCAGCACTGATGTGGCTTCCTATTTTAGGATAACGTCAGCTTCAGTTAGAAGCTTTGCTGTCCAAAGCTTCTGCTAATAAATATGGCCACACCGTCGGGATGGGCAATTCATTTGCTAAACATCGTCTTCTGTAATTAGGTGGTGTGAGTCCTACCATGTGCCAAGGCCTCGGACTAAGTTCTGAGACTGGTAATTTGAGTAAGTTTCCCTTCTCTTTTAAGAAGAGCCCAGGTCTAAAAGAGGAGCCTGGCCTGAAGACAAATATTTATAACACACCATGACATATCCTATAATCAATATGTGAACAGTGTGTTGCGAGAATACAAGGGGAGAGCAAATCCTCATCCTCAACTCCTGGTCAGCTAGGGAAGGTTTCAGAAATGAGTTATCATGGGGTGAACAGGAGTGTATTAAGGTATCAAGGATGGAGGAGGGCATTTCTGACAGAGGGGCATGTTTACTTCTGGGATGGCCATTGAATAGGGCTGCTTAGAAGCTTTATGCTTAAGTTTATGAGAACAACGTAAGACATTAGAACTGATTTTGCTACCTCTCACTGAAGAGTCTCTAATAGACAAAATGACTCAAACTATGGGTTCTTAATTTTTGCTTGTTTCAAGCGCAACTTCCACTTTCTTGATAAATGACAAGAACCCTACTCTTTCTAATCCCACTTAGCTCCACCTCTTGGACATACTAAAGGAAATTCTAAGGCATATATGAGACAAGAAGTCTTTTTTTTTTTTTTTAAGATTTTATTTATTTATTTAGAGAGTGTACGAATGAATCTCAAGCAGACTCTGCACTGAGCGTGGAGCCCAATGTAGGGCTCGATCTCACCACCCTGATATTATGACCAGAGCTGAAACCAAGAGTCAGATGCTTGACCCACTGAGCCACCCAGGTGCCCTAAGAAACAGTCTTTTGAAGGGACTGAGTCCAAGGTAGGACCCATGAGTTAGAGAGGAGGAAAAAAGTTAAGAATTTGTATAAACATGCAGCATAGTCGTCTGGAGCGTTGAGTTCCCAATCAAAAGAGAAGCAGTTTTCATCACCAGAGTGATGGAATCCTGGAGTACGCACCTTACTTGGGACAGTCTACAGTGGGGAAGATGAGATATAAAATGCTGGTGTCTGCCTCTCTGGCGACCTGCAGAAAGCAACTTCTGCGTTTTTGCAATTGTCCATTGAATGGCTACACTCTGTTGTCTGTACAAGCAGTTACCCTGCCCTCTGCCCTGCCATTTAGAAATTTACAGGCTAGAAGGAGGACGACTCAAACAGGATATTAAGACCCCATAAACAAATACACACTCATTATAGAAGCATACAATAAATGTTTTCCTTATGTGGAAGCCACAGGCCAGGGCAGATGGTGGACAGTGTGGTGGCAGATCCGGCGTCTGCCAATTAGATGATGTTGAGATTTTCCCATGTTCTCACTGCTGTTCATAAACACCTGTAAGAGCTTTCCAAGCTCCTTCCCTCTGTTTTAGAGAGTTGTTCATAAATATTATACACTGGGATCATCTGAGAGGAGCTTTTAAAAATGCAGATGCCCAGAAAAACAAAAATCTGGACGTCCTAGTCACTTCCCAGATAATTAAATTAGGAGCTCTAGGGGTGAAATCCAGGCCTCAATATTTTTTAAACACCTTGGGTGATCCCCAAATGCAGCAGAGTTTAGGAACCTCTGCTTTAGACTTGAAAGCAGTCTAATATTCCTAATTTTGGAGTTAAAAAGTACAGATTCCCAGGCCCCACTCCCAGATCCAGTGACTCATTGTCTCTAGTGGTGGGCAGATCTTGAGGTTTACCTTTTTTTTTTTTTTTTTTTAAGATTTATTTACTTATTTTTTAGAGAGAGTGAGAGTGAGGGAGCATGTGTGTGTGCTGAGGGAGGGGTTAGAAAAAGAGATCTCAGGCAAAGTGCTTGCTGAGCATGGAGCCAACATGGGGCTTGATCCCACAACCCTGAAATCATGACCTGAGCTGAAACCAAGAGTTGGATGTTCAATCAACCCAGGTGCCCCTTGATGTTTACTAAAACAAACAAACAAACAAACAAACAAAAAAACAAAAACCCTCCAAAACCAGCCTGATGCTCAACCTTAGTTGAAAACCTCTATTCTGAAGCACTCATTTTGATTTCTTCTCTGATGTGTATATGAAATGTGAGAAAGATTAAAATAGAAGAATGAGGTCCATTCAAGATATATAGGTGATACTTTCTGGGAAATCCCTTTGCTTTTTTCTTTTTTTGGTTCCACTTTTTATTAAAGCATAACACACTTTGAGACATGCAGGGGATATAAATGTATGAAGTATGTAAACAGCACACAGATAAAAAATCTGATGCTTACCAGTCATCCGGGAGCCTTCCCTCACAGGCATGACCCAGGCCCCAGGGGAACCACAGACCTGATTTCTAATATCACTTCTTCTCATTAAAAACTTTTATTTGTTCCCGTGATCACATTGCAGTACAGTGCACCTATTTATTGAGCAATAATCAATGGCCCAATAGACTATTTTGAAGACAAATGGACTAATCCATCATGGTTATTTAAAACAAGGAAGAACATGATAAAGAGATATTTTCCTGGATTTTCATACATTATTAGTTATTGGGTGCAATTTTCCGACACTCTGGAACCTTAAGCCTTGTAACAACTCTGCAAAAGTAAGAATTATTGTCATCTCAACAAATGAATAAACAGAGGCTTAGAGGGGAAGTGAATCACCACATTTGGCTTTATGTCCCTCTTACACAGGCCTTTCCCCTGTGCTGCACACTGTCTCTCACGTTTCTAACTAATTGAGAGTTTAATCTTCCATAAACATTAGCATGAAAAAAGGTCTCCAGGCACTCATGCTATGAAATTCTGATTATGGATTGTATCTCGTTTGGCTGTTTCTTTAAAAATCCACTCCAAAAATACTTTATGAACTGTAATTCTCAAATCACATAGATGAGTTTTTACTTAATGTGGTTTTTTTTTCTGATTAGGAAAGTAATTTATATTCACTGTAGAATAAGATAAAAATATAGAAGAAAACTACGAATCGTGTCTTGTACCCAGTGTTCTCTAAAAATAAGAAGGGCTTTCAAGAGCTTGGTCAGGGTAGGTCTCTGGGAAGAGTTACCTGATCTTTGGATGCTTTTCAAGAGATCTGCTGTGATGACTTATTTTTGAATATTTCTAAGCCATCTGGAGTTAACACAGATCTGATGCTTTATACCACATAGTGTGCAAACAATTTGAAAGGATCAATAAACTCTCTGATCTCAGGTTTTCGCAGATTACCAGGTGTAACTGTATTTCCCCACTATTTTGAAAAAATAGTTCCTATGAACACACACACACACCATTTCTCTTTTTTCTGCTTGTTAATAGTATTGGCTGAAATTAAGGTATCAGTACATCTGAATTTTTAATAGAGATTCCAGGAAGCCTTGAGTTTTCTGGGCAAGTGTGCTTTTTTTTTTTTTTTTTTTTTTAAAGCAAACATACCAGAGTTTATACCTTTGAATGTGTGTGGGTTTTTTTCTGGAGGGAAAAGCTGTGTACCTTTTACAATGCATTCCCATTGCTCAAAATATTCTGGGGGAATTACAGGAAGCAGGGCCAAGGCATCTTTGACTGGACCGGCCCAATACTGCCTCTTAGTTCCTGGACTAAACGGCACAGGAACTTTCTCACCTACTCAGCAGTGATTCTGTCAAAAGCCACTGATTACATCTCTGCGTCTGTCCAGTCAAATCACAAAACAATATCCTCACTACACCTCAGGGTGAGCAGAACCCAAACTCTTTACTTCTTCTGGAATTTGGCATCTACTCACAGGATCAAGGAGCTTGAGAGGTGAGCAGGGGTGGCCTCTTACCCGAGGCTGACAGTCACAGATTCAGAGTGGCTGCTGACATGTCACTTTGCTCAGTTACACCAAGAATTAGGGAATCAAGAAGTTTAAACAGGATTCCAGGCATTGTGACTCAAAAGAAAGAAATCTTTTCCACTGAAAACCTCAAACATGACTTCTAGCATGATCTACCAATCACTCTGCCTGTAATAAAATCTGATGCTTATTCTTCCAGATAGTTCTCAAATCTCTTATACATACATATCCATGGTATAGGTGTACCACAATGATTTTCAGTCACTCCCTGATCGCTGGGCATTCATTTTGTTTCCATATTTGTCTTTCCTTCACCACAACAATGATGCAATAACATTCTTGTGTACAAAATCTTGCATACTGATGCTTTTATTTTTATGGGCTAGTTTCCCAGAAGCTGAGTCATATAATATATGATGTGTGCACATGTGTGTGTGTGTGTGTGTGTGTGTTGTGTGTTTGAATTAAGATTTTGCTAGATTGTTTTTTTAATTAAATTTATTTATTTTCAGCATAACAGTATTCATTATTTTTTCACCACACCCAGTGCTCCATGCAATCCGTGCCCTCTATAATACCCACCACCTGGTACCCCAACCTCCCACCCCCCCGCTACTTCAAACCCCTCAGATTGTTTTTCAGAGTCCATAGTCTCTCATGATTCACCTCCCCTTCCAATTTCCCCCAACTCCCTTTTCCGCTCTAACTCCCCATGTCCTCCATGCTATTTGTTATGCTCCACAAATAAGTGAAGCCATATGATCATTGACTCTCTCTGCTTCACTTATTTCACTCAACATAATCTCTTCCAGTCCCATCCATGTTGCTACAAAAGTTGGGTATTCAACCTTTCTGATGGAGGCAAAATACTCCATAGTGTATGTGGACCACATTTTCCTTATCCATTTGTCTGTTGAAGGGCATCTTGGTTCTTTCCATAGTTTGGCGACCGTGGCCAATGCTGCTATAAACATTGGGGTACAGATGGCCCTTCTTTTCACGACATCTGTATCTTTGGGGTAAATACCCAGGAATGCTATTGCAGGGTCATAGGGATTGTTTTTTCAAAAATTCACAAGACCACAGCAGTATATGAGGTCCACCTCTCCCTACCTCCAACTCTCCATTGACCAAAGTGGTGGATATATTAGTGATCTTTTAAAGTTTTTACCAATTTGATAGGAAGGTTAGTATCTTATTATAGTAGACGAATGGTAGCCCCCATCTCCCCAAAAGATATGTTCATGTCCTCATTCCCAGAATCTAGAAATATGACCTCACTGGAAAAAGGGTCTTTGCAGATATAACTAAGGATATCTAGAGGAAATCATTGTGGATTATCTGGTGGGCCCTAAATTCAACAAATATTTTTATAAGAGACACACAGGAGAGAAACACAGGGAGAAGAGAGCCAGATGGAGAAGAAGATGGAGACTGGGGTGATAGAGCCATCAGACACTGGCTGATGAGAAAAGGTATATTCTCCCTTACAGCCTTCGAGAGGAGCATGGCTCTGACCTTGATGTTGCACTTCTCACCGTCAGAACTGTGAGAATAAATTTCTATTGTTTCAAGTGACCAAGTTTGTTGTAATTCATTCTGGCAGCTTTATGGAACAAATACACTCATTGTTACCATAAACTTGCATTTTTCTGAAAACTACTGAGGTTGAACATATTTTCATGTGGTTTTTTGGCCATTTGGATTTGCTTTCATGTGAACTGACTATTCATATCTTTTCCCCATTTTCCAAAAATTTCCCCCCCTAATAACTCTTATAACCCCTATAAAAATGCAGATGTGAACATGTTGTCTGCCACATGTTGGAAGACATCTAGCATGTGTCTTTAGAGTTTGTTTATGGTATGTTTGGTCATACAATTAAAACAAATTACATGGTACAGCAGGCTCATCTTTTCCTTTAGCCTTTATGAGTTAGTTCCCTGTTGATTATAAACATTTCCCTGACATTTGGGTTATAAAAGTATTCTCTTAAATCTCCTTTAAAGTGTTTGCAGTAGGCACAGAGAAGGTCCCCTGAGATGTCCAAGTCTTCATCCCTGGGACTTAGGAAGATGCTACCTTCCAAGGCAGAAGGAACTACAGGTGTGATGAGGGGGCAGACTTGAGATGGGGAGATTATCCTAGATTATCCAGGGGAGGAATCTAGTCACACTAATCCTTAAGGGGAGAACACTTTCCCAGGTGTGGCCAGAGGAAGATGTGACTACAGAAGTATGGTTTGAGAGATGCAACATTGCTGGCTCTGAAGATAGAGGAAGGGGCCACAAGCCAAGGAATGTGGACAAGCCTTAGGAATAGCAAAGAAATGAATTTTCCCTCAACGCCTCAGAAAGGAATGCAGCCCAGCTGACACCTGAGCCCTGTGAGACCTATGTCGGACTTGTTTCCTACAGAATTGTTAGATAATACATTTGTTTTCCTGAAGCTACTGGGTTAGTGATGATTTGTTATGGCGGCAATAGACAACTAACATATATTAATTTCTCATTTAAAAAATGTGTGCCAGGGGCACCTGGGTGGCTCAGTGGGTTAAAGCCTCTGCCTTCAGCTCAGGTCATGATCCCAGGGTCCTGGGATCGAGCCCTGCATTGGGCTCTCTGCTCAGCAGAGAGCCTGCTTCCTCCTCTCTCTCTGCCTGCCTCTCCACGTACTTGTGATCTCTGCCTGTCAAATAAATAAATAAAATCTTTAAAAAAAAATGTGTGCCATTATCTATCTAGAATTTACTTTTGAAGATGTTAGCAAGTATGGGTATAGTTTTAGTTCCAGATGGATTCTTCAATCAGCAATGATCAGTTTTTTACTCCTTTGCCAATATCATGTTGTGTTGAAATGGTTGCTTCAGTATGCTCAACTATCTGGTAGGCAAGTTGGCTTCCTCTTTTTTTGTTTTTGTTATGTTTTTAAAATAGTTTCTGGGTGCCTTGGTAGCTCAGTCAGTCAAGTGTCTGCCTTTGGTTCAGGTCATGATCCCAGCATTGGGATTGAGTCCTGCATCGCCAGGTGGTGGTGGGGGGGATGCTGCTCAGGAGGGAGTCTCTTTAGCCCCCTCCTCCTGCCCCTCCCCCACTCCTTCTCTCTCTCTCTCTCTCTCACTCACTCACTCCCTCTCTTTATAAATAAATTCTTAAAAACATAGAATAGTTCCTATGGTTTTCACAGATGATGTTTTATGTTCTTCAAATCATTTCTTGTTCAAGTTTGTTCCAAAGTATTTTATAATTTGTACTGTTATGGTAATAGTTCCATCTCCACCTATAATTGATAACTCTTATAAATAAAGCACACCACATACTACACTGTCTCAAAGCATGGCAGGCTTCCTTATAGACTTTGAGCCTCTGTTCAGATGTTCACATTTTTTAATAGTGATGCTTTCCCTGATCACCCCGTAGACAACAGCGTACCATTGTCTGCTGCCCACGTACCCACTAAGCATTTGCTATAAGCTATTTGGCTTTCTATTTTTCTCCACAGCACTTGTCACCATCTGACTTATATTTAGTCAGTTGTGGTTCATTTTCCATTTCCTCCAACAGCAATGTCTCTTTTGTTTACTGCTATTATCTCCAGGCCGTAGATGAGTGCTTAGCGTTCATTCAGCCAGTGTTCAATAAATATTTGCCAAAGCAATGACTAAAAAGAAGACCTATTGATTTTTCTACATTTATTTTTCAATCTAGACACTTTCCCAAACATCATTACCAACTGTAGCAATTTTTTACTAGAGTCTTTGGCTTTTGTAGATATGCCATCACATCATCAACAACAAAAAAAGGTAAGATTAATTTTCTGGTTACATGAATTATGCTAAATAATTATTCAATATAAATTTACTGGACTCTCTGAAGCTATGATAAATAATACTGGTGGAACCAGGGATTCCTATCCGCAGGAGATTGCAAAGACAGTCTCCGATATTCCTGTATCCATGTCCTTTGCCATGAAACTTACCATTGCCCTCACACCCTGAGTCTAGGATGAGCCCCATGGGTGCTTTGGGCAATGGGATGTTAGCAAATATGATGCCAGCAGAGGCTTAGAAAGTGCTCTGACATTGGGCTTCCTCTTGTTTCTACTCCTCTGTCTCTACCGCGAAGGTATGCCTGGGCTAGCCTGCTGGAAGGTGAGAGCATGTTGTATAGAGTAGAATTTTCCCAATTGTTCTAGCGGAGGCCATCTTAAATCAGTCTACAGGCAGCCAGCCCCAGACACATGGGTAAGCCCAGACACGATCCCATAGCTGCCTAGATGACCTGTAGCTGACCACAGGCATGCACAAAAGCCCAGCCCCGATCCCTTGATCCCCACTGACTGTGAGTTACTCATATGTTATTATCATATGCCCCTGGAGTCTGATAGTTGTTTGTTCTGAGGCATTAATGTGACAATAGATCACTGAGACACTCCTATGCCTAAATTTAAAGAGTCTTAGGGTTTCACCATTTAGAATTTTGTTGTTTATTAGTTTTTGGCAGATAGTCTTTATCATATTAAGTAAAACAGAAACAGAAAGTAATTAAGGTTATCATATTTAAGTGAAAGAGAAATAGAAAGTAAGGTTTATTTAATATTAAAAATGGCTGAAATTTACAAGTGCTTTTATACATATTGTCATAATCTTTTTTTTTTTTTTTTTTTTGATGAGACAAACTATTCTGATAGCTTTTCTGATTTTTTGCTATGTTTATGCTCCAGGAACAAGTCCTTCTTGGTCATAAGATATTCTTTTGGGATCCTTCTGGGTTATTGTATTTAGAAGTTTGCAACTATATGTATATGTATATGTATATAATTAGGTCATAGGTTTTGGTTTGTATTTTGTTCCTCAGGTTTCAGGATAAAGGTAATATTGGCTTTGGAAAATTATTTGGGGTTTTCAGAATTGATCAAGGAGCCCAAATACAAGAAAGGACATGAAGATTTGAAACACATAAGCCACACAATCTAACAGATTTCTGCACAGACCTGCATCACAATTGAACATTAATAAAATAAATAAATTACAAGACTGAAAAGAAAATTTTAACTTACTTCACAAAGTAGATATTTTTTTTAAATTTTTTAATTTTTTATTTTTTATAAACATATACAGGTCTGTGAATCACCAGGTTTACACACTTCACAGCACTCATCAAAGCACATACCCTCCCCAGTGTCCATAATCCCACCCCCTTCTCCCAAACCCTCTCCCCCCAGCAACCCTCAGTTTGCTGGATTGGGAGGGAGACAAACCATAAGTGACTCTTAATCTCACAAAGTAGATATTTTAATAGACTATAATTATAGATCATAAGCTAGTAAAATTGAGATTAAATAAGAAAGCAATAGTTAGTCAATCTTAACTACTCAAAAAATTAAAAAAAAACTTCTTTTAAAATAACTCTATTATTAATAAGAAAGGTAAAATTTTAATGATAAACTACCTAGAACTATGGAAAGGAGAATATTTATTTCCTACCCAAACTTACAGGAACATGGTTAAAGCTATATTGAGAGGAAAATGTATAGCTTATAGTTATGACAGCTTTGTTACTGGGAGACTTATAATAAATGAACACAGTGTGGATACTAAGAAATTCCATGAAGAACAAAAGGACAAACCTAAGTAAGGTATGAAGACGTAATTAGTAAAGATAAATACGGGAATGAAGTGAGAAACAAGAATGGTAGAAAGAACAAATAAATTCAAAAGCTGTTTCTTTTATAAAATATAAAACCATTGCGTGAATATGATTAGGGAGAGAACAGAAGAAGAATTAGAACTGAAAAGAAGAAATACACACAAACATGAAAATACTTATTAAGAAGTACTACATTAAATCCTATTGCAATAGATGTGAAATTCTAGAGAAAATGGATTATTTCTTAATGAAATAGGAATTAACTAACCCAAGAAGAACTAGAAAAATTTAATAAAAAGAGATTGAAACAGTGATTAAAATTCTGTCATTTAAAAGGGTGTGTTGGGGGAGAGGGAGTGCCAGGATGAAGCAATTTCACAGCTGGGTTCCAGCTAACTTTTAAAGAACAGAGGATTCCAATGCTATTTAAACTGTTCTGGACCATTTACCCAAAGGATACAAGAATATGAATTCAGAGGAATACCTGCACCCTAATGCTTAGAGCAACATTACCAACATTAGCCAAATTATGGAAAGAGCCCAAATGTTCATCCACTGATGAATGGATAAAGAAGAGGTATAGATGATGTACAGTGGAATATTACTCAGCCATCAACAAGAATGAAATCTTGCCATTTGCAACAACATGGATGGAGCTGGAGAGTATAATGTTAAGTGAAACAAGTCAGAGAAAGACAAATACCATATTACTCCACTCATATATGAAATTTAACAAAACAAATGAACATGGGGGGAAAAAGGAGAGACAAACCAAGAATAGACTCTTGACTGTAGAGAACAAACTGACGATTACCAGAGGAGATGTGGGTGAGGGGACTGGTGAAATAGGTGATGAAAATTAAAGAGGGCACCTGCTGGGGTGAGCACCAAGTGCAGTATGGAAGTGTTGAATCACGCTAACGTATACCCGAAACTAATATTATACTGTACACTAACTAACTGAAATTTAAATAATAACTTGGGGGGGAAATTATTCTGGACCACTGAAAAAGATGAAAAGCTCCTAAATTCATTTTCGAATTATGTTAATCATTGGTTCTCAGACTGGTTTCCTGGACCAGCAGCCTCAGCATCATCTGGAAACTTGTTAGAAATGCAAATTATGTGCCCCACCGAGACCTACTGAATCAGAAACTCTGGGAGTGAGGGACCGGAAATCCAAAGGGCCTTCTGGAAGTCAAGTACATGCTAAAATTTGAGAGGCACTGCTCCCAGTGTAACTGGCATACATTTTACATAACAAAGGCTATAATTTGCTTTATATTCAGAAGTATGTCTTCTAAATCTACCCTCTTTCATTTCTTTTTCTCAACATCATAATCCATCTTCCAACATGTTATTGAACTTGCTCAAACAATCTCATCCTCCCATGTATATAAATATATATACATATATTTATGGGTAATGCATGAAAACAAACATTTATGTATAATATATAATAAGTTATATATAAATACTTTAATAATTTATATTTATTTGCATATATTTATATATATAAATAATTTATATATATATATATTTTTTCAAAACAAGTCTCTTCCATGTGTAGTTACATACAGGAATTTACTCCTATGACTGATTACCTGGGAAATCATTTGTATGGATTGCAAAGGATGCGGGGCTAGGAATTAGCAGATGGAGTGTGTGCTGGATATGGCTGTATTGGGTGGAAATGTGCATGTAACATCAATACACTGGTGTTGGGGTTTCTGCTGCCGATAGAAGTTGCTTGTGTGGGGTGAGGTGAAGGGCAATGGTGGTACTGGTATCGATGTAAGTATCTGTCTATAGGTGGTAACTGATCCCAAGTTAAGTCTATAGGTGGTAACTGATCCCATTTAACCATCCCGAATGGTCTTAAGTTAAGATCATTTGCATGCTGCATTCTAATTATCAAATAAAAAGAAGTACAGTTTCCTTGTAAGCACCAACTGATAACAACAGGTTGGAAGCATTTTGATATGCTTTAATCATGAGATAAAGAGGTATGTGATATGCACACCCCAAAAACCAGGTGTTTCACATCCATTATATTATTTCCCCTATATCACTGTGAAAAGTATTTGTTGTCAGCTCCATTGTTTAAGCGAGGAAAGAAAGGGTCGGAGAAGTTTGGGAAGTAGCCTAAGAACACCCAATTCTATGGGATTCAAATTCAGGTTTGCCTTGCTTTAATCCAGCTTTGGCTCCTTCAGCTAAATCTTTTAGAGCTTTTTTCTAAGACTGAGTTGGCGCCCAAGAAATCTGAGTCTATCTTCCTGATGGACTAACTCCTTCGGAGTCTTCCAGCAGATAACATACTTCCTCCCTTTTTCATTTAGATGGCCTTCAAAGTTAAAGACCTTCCGCGATGTTTTTATTGCACTGACCCCTGAGACTAACAAATGGTTACACAAACTATATAAAAGAAACTATTTTAATATTAATAGCCCAGTCATTTGGGGATTAAAGGTTTGGGGTTTGCTTTGGCATGCAAAAGAAATATTAGTTACCTGTAATTCTGGTTTGGGGGAGGCTCATAGCTATAACAGATAACAGCTCCCTGAATCTAAATTTTCTGGCACATGACAGGCCTGGGACAGAAAGCTCAGGTTTCCCTACCTCTGACCACCCACAGGGAGGAGGCATGAATCTGTCACCAGTGTGGGCTCTGTAAAGCTGCCTTCCACAAGAGACTCACACTGAGACACAGTACACAGGCCAAGATGATTAGGTTGTCATAAACAGAGACTCCCTGTGAGCAGAAATTATTAATAGGGCTGGGGAACAAAGGAAAAATTCTCCAAAACAGAAGAGCCTACGTTTTCTTAGTATGTGGCTGTATCCAGCCAACTAATTTGACCTGTGGGGATGGGGACTGCTCTACCACCAAATTTTCAAGGTCATCGGGATAGTAGCCTATCTCTTCCCCCCCACCCCGCAAGACATAGCAAATAGTTTGACAACAGGGTGAAGAAATAAAGTGTCAGGCTTAAACTCTCTTTTGCCAATATCAATATCCTTGAAGAGGTCCATTACTCTAACCTTGTAGATCATAAAATATAATGTTGTAGCTTATAACCATGCAGGGCTCTGAAGGCTAATGACACTTCCAAAGGCAACTTGAATCTGCATGTAAATAGTTTTCGCTTTACTAAAATTAATTGACAAAATTTAGTCATCAATATTTATTATGAGCCCATTAATTTCCTATCACATCTGGTTCTAAAAAAAAGTCACATTTTTATTTTTTGGTTTTATTTTTTTAAAGATTTTCTTTCTTTAGTTGACATAAACACAGCGAGCAAGGGAACACAAGCAGGGGGAGTGGGAGAGGGAACAACAGGCTTCCTGCCGTGCAGGAGCCCGATGTGGGGCTTGATCCCAGGGCCCTGGGATCATGACCTGAGCCGAAGGCAAATGTTTAACAACTGAGCCACCCAGGGACCCCAAAAGGTCACATTTTTAAAGAAAATAATGATTACACATCATTTTCTTTTTTCTCATAATAAAGAGTGGAAATCTCCTATGTTCTTATTTATTTTTAGATATGGTTGAAATCATATCATAAATTCCAATTTTTATCCTTTTCCACCGAACTTATAACTTAGCCATTTTGCTATACTATAATCTCTCTATGAATAGCCCTTTTAGTGACTTTAACTAGTCTATTACATAAATATAACAATATGTATTTAACATTCTCCTGTCGAATGATATCTGGTTGATTTTCAAATATAAATAATGCCACACATAACATTTCTGTGCCAAAATCTATTTCTGAATTCTGGATTTATTTCTTTAGGAAAGATTTTCAAAACCATTCCAGAAGATTCTCAAATTATTGCTTCAAGGAATATGAACATTTAGTGGCCTCTTGATACAACTACAAATTACCATGTTCCAAAACCTTTGGTTAAAGGATCCTTTAAGAATTTCCCAGAGGCTTTCCTGTGTCCATACTCACAGCTCTTACTAGATCCCAGCTGCCTTGAACGACAGTACAGAATGTTGTCTCGTTTCCAGACCACTTGCCAATGGCCCAAGATCCCACAGTCCACTGTAGTCAAGTCAGAACAGTAGGTATATAGCAACAATCACTGAAATAGCCTTTGTTGCTACTGTGGTAGCCTCTGTGAGTTCTTCCCACTGGCCAAGGAAGTGGGAAGTTAAGTTTTGAAGAGGTTGCAAGCTCTGCGTTTTCCGGAAAGTAGGGGAATGGATGCTTGGGTTGGTAGAAGGAGCTTAGGCAGCTAAACGAAGTGAGATAGGAAGGAGATAGAGCACATTTCAATAATAATGATAAAACTGAGTAACAACAACAGTAAATTTGATACAAACATGGGCATAAGCACTATCAAAATGTTGGCTTTAGAAATTAGGGTTCTATGAAAGAATTTGGGAATCTTAGCATGAAGGATTAGAGTGTTATGGAGCTCATAATTCTCTTTGCAAAGCTTTTTTTAAGGTCCTAGAATATAAAATAACCACTGGATACGGAGCATCCCTATCTTCCGAAATACAGATCAGGGCAGATAATCTAAATAGGCAGAAAGCATTCTGTTATCTAACTGGGCAGCAACCATTCTGGAATGAATTAAATCTTTGTTATAAAGCCAAATAGAGAAAAATAAATTTGGTGCATGTGGAGTAGGCCTTTTTAAAAAGGAGAATGACTGACTTTTATTAATAAATAAATTATAATCCTTGGTCTTTGTATATATGTGTGTTTCAAACCTTACTCTTGGTCATCTTCGAATTCACCATTGTGTAATTTTTTGTGATGGTAAAAAAATTAATAAATGTTTGCAGATTTCATTTGAATATGTGTTTTTCTCCAATGAAGATTTTGAGGATTTTTCATATCTTAGAAGTGAAATCTATCTATGTTTCCTGGAATAGGTTCATGCCTCTCTTTCGTTTTTGTTCCACAAACAACCAAAAATTCTAGAATTTTCCTTCCTAAGGAGGAACGAAACTAATTGTCCATTTTGTTTTTTTTTCCATTTAGGTTGTTGCACTGCTACACCCCAGGTATTCGGGCCCTAAACAGAATCTTTACACTCGTTATTCCCTTTGTCTGAAAGGCTCATCTACTCTCTCTGGCTGGCTTCCTCTCTTCAGAGAGGCCATCTCTGACCATACAACTGGTGTTGGTTCTGTCTCCCTGCGCTTGTTGTTTTTTGTTATTTCCTTTTTTTTCTTTTATCTTTCTTTTAAAGTGTGAAATTTAAATTGTATTTCATTTTTATATTATTATATTCAGTTAGTGAACATATAGTACATCATTAGTTTTTGATGTAGTGCTCAATGTTTCATTAATTGCATATAACACCCAGTGCTCATCACAACACATAATTTTCTATCTTAGCCTCTTAGCCTTTCATAGCATGTATTACAATTCAAAATTACTTCATTTATTTCTGTGTTTTAAAATTTCAGTATTTCTCAAGTTAAAACATGTAATATACATGTTTTATATTGATTCATGTCCTCATACGTGTGTGCACTCAGGCGCGCGTGCGCACACACACACACACACACAGCTGAAAGAACAGTTCGGTAAAATAACGTGCTTAAGAAGTATGGTAGAATGGAACCAAATTTCTCCATTCTATTCTAGTTTGTTCATTAAAGAAACAGCCACAAAACAATTTGTGAACCACTAAATTGATCCCATAGACAAGATATGATCCACAATTTGAAACATTAGGTTATTTGTCTTCTGCTTCCCCCTGCCTACAAAAAAATGTAAGCTCCATGAGGTCAGAAAATATATATTTGTCTTATTCACTGGTATATGGTTGATAATCAGTTAATAGTTTTTGAACAAATCAATACATGAAAAAATGAGTAAGTTAATGAATGAAGTCTTACTAAAATTATCTTCCTTATTTTGGCATACCTGTGCTCCTAAGAAAAGAATATTAAAAGGGAACATCATTTTTTTTTTCTCACAAAAGTGATATTCAGAG
Organism: Mustela nigripes; assembly: GCF_022355385.1. Classification (NCBI taxonomy): domain Eukaryota; kingdom Metazoa; phylum Chordata; class Mammalia; order Carnivora; family Mustelidae; genus Mustela; species Mustela nigripes. The sequence continues at coordinate 79,120,338 of NC_081558.1, read as the reverse complement.
TCCAATCTAACAATCAGAGACCCAATAGCATTTTCATGGGAGATGCTGAGATCACGGAACTGGCTAGCAACTCACAGAATGTGAAGATACATTGGAACAGTGGAACTTTCCATCTCAACTTTTATAATTTGTAGGATGCATCATAAAGCTGCAGCTTAAATAAACCAGAAAACCCCACTCCTTTATTTAGTGCTGTTTTTGGTAGAAAAGGGGTGAGTGAACAAACAAGTAAAAATGGGAAGCTAAGGAAGAAAACAAAGGGAAGTTCTCCTGTACACAGAAATCTGCCCTATCTTTCCAAATTCTAGTGACTGCTGGGGCAGACAAGTGGGCCTACTACCCTGAATGGAAGCTCTATATCAACATTACTATTCTGCCTGCAGAAAGTTTTTCCATGTGCTTATTTATTTATTTTAAGATTTTATTTATTTATTTGATAGAGAGAGACACAGTGAGAGAGGGAACACAAGCAGGGGGAATGGGAGAGGGAGAAGCTGTCTTCCCTCTGAGCGAAGAGCCCGATGCGGGGCTCTATCCCAGGACCCTGGGATCACGACCTGAGCCGAAGGCAGATGCCCAACGACTGAGCCACTCAGGTGCCCCTATTTATTTATTTATTCATTTATTTTTAAAGATTATTTTATTTTAAAATTATTTAAAAAGAGGGAGCATGAGCAGTGTGTGTGTGTGGGAGATGGAGAAGAAAACTCCTTGCTGGGCAGGGAGCATGAGGCAGGGCCTCTATCCCAAGACCCCCAGATCAGGACCTGAGCTGATGGCAGACACTTAACCAACTGAGCCACCCAGGCGTTCCCCTCCATGTGCTTATTTATAATCTCTCTTTGTCAATTGAATATAGAATCACTCTATGACTGTTTGATCTTTGTGAACTAAGGGGAATGAATTCTGTTTGGCATATCAAACTTTTCATTGGATTTAAAAATTGTTGTATATCTATAAGAGTTTCCATGATAGAAATGTATTTATCAAGAATCTTTGCCTTTCAGATACAAAATGATGTACTTTCATTTCCCTTGTTGAAAGAGAAAGGAAAAAGGAAGAGAAAAGACCTTCTTGTATTCAAAAATTTTTTTTGAAGACTTTATTTATCTAATTTGTGAGAGACAGGGAGAGCATGGAAATATACTTGAGAGGGGAGAGGGGAGAAGGCGAGAGAGAGGAAGAGAATCCCAAGCAGACTCCAAGCTGAGTGTGGAGCACAAAGGTGGACTTGATCTCATAACCCCGAGATCATGACCTGAGCTGAAACCAAGAGTTATATAGGTGCTCCCCCAAATATCTCTCTCTCCCCCTCTCCCTTTTTAAATATATATAACTATTTCTTGTGAAACTTTAGTTACCATTCATGTGTTCTGGAGGTGTGCTTCCCAAACTTCAGTGTATATAGGAATCATCTCGCAGGCTTCTTAAACACAGATCACTGAGCCCTATACCTAGAGTTTCTTTCTCAGTAGGTGTGGGTTGGGGCTTCACAAGTTCCATTTCTAACAACTTTTCAGGTGACACCAATGCTCCTGGTCTGAGCACCATATTTGAGAACCACTGCTCTGAAGCAATGATTCTCAACTGCGAGTGACTGTGTCCCCCCACCCCCACCAGTGGACATTTGGTGATATCTGGAGACATATCTGACTGTCACAATTGAGTGTGTGTGTGTGTGTGTGTGTGTGTGTGTGTGTGTGTGTGTATAGGAGGGTCTCTTACTGGCAATTTGTGGGTAGAAGCCAGAGATGCTACTAAATATCCTACAGTACATATGAAAGGTCCCCTATGAGCATTATCCAGCTCAAAATGTCCATAGCGCCAAGGTTGAGAAAATTTTTTCTAAAGGAACTCTCTGTCTCATGGAAGCACATTGTTTAATAAGAGTTTGAACAACACATAAAACAAGAGCCACTCATTTCAGAAGACTTCAGCTAAAGTGGGATGATGTCACAGAAATTAAATTAATTGGATGGTGTCTGAAGCAGATATCTACTGTCATCTTTCTCTGTGTCTGTTTCTCCCACATTCACATGTCCATTAAGCTTATAAAACACCATACAGTCCAGACGTTTACTCATCCAAAGTGTAAATGAGGACCTGTGTATGGCTGAAGAGAGATGTGAAGTCAGTTGGGATGAGGAAACACTTTTATTCCCCCCAAGGGGCTGCAATTGCCTTGACCGAAGCAGATAAGATCCTGGACACACCTTGACTATGGAAAATGTAAACACCAGGTACCACAGAATCACAGAGGTGGAAGGACCCTGACATTAATGAGTAGAGCCAATATCCTCTTTAATATTGTTTATTGACAAAAGAACTTGCTTGGCATCTTGTCCAGGGCTTAAACAAAATTAAAGAGGAGTTAATGGTTGTCTTAGGTACCTTCTGGTCTCTCCTTTCTATCTGTTGTGGACTCTACCAACCACCTATTTTTGGTATTTCCAGAGCCCATACCATGAAGAAAACCTGCTCTCAGATTAAAAAAAAAAAAGTATCTCACTATCAGGTGTGACTTCTCCCCATCTTTAGGAGCCTCTTTTTGCATGTGAGTAAATAGTACCCTGGAAAAGTTTTCCCAGGGTGGAAACATAAGAATGACTGTTTTTGCTCTTTCCTCACCCCTGAATTATCTAGTCCATCTCCTAAAGTCTTATGGATTATGCTTGCTACATTTCTTTTTCGGATTTCTCTCAATCATTTCTACCTCTATGTTGGTTAATATCGACATCTCTGCTGGATTATAGAACAGCCTTTCAAATAGTCCATCAACCTCTGGAATTGCCCCTGTAATGCTCTCTATGGAATGAGCTCTCCAACACACATATCAGATCTTGTCATCCCACTGCTTAAAACCTTTCATCTGTTACTGGTAGTTCCAAAGACCTTATGATGTTTTATAAGGCTCTATATACAAGGACAGCTGCTTGCTTTTCGTATCTCGGTCCTCTCCTCTCCCCTCTCCCTACTTTCCCATTGTGTTGCAGCAATTCTGAACTTTGCTGGATTTCACTAAAATGCCATGCTCTCCTTTAATACCATCCTTTTGCCTGTGCTGTTTCCCCTGCCAAGAATACTTAAATGCTTGCCCCTGCCTTGTGACCCACTATTTCAGGTCTCAACTAAAATGGCACTTCCCCTGGGAAGCTTTCCTTGACCTCCCAAGTTAGAGTTGGGTGCTCCACCCTTGTGTTCTCTGGGCATCTCGTAAACCATCTCATTTGTGATGATCTTCTGTTGTAATTGCGTCCCTCAGTAGGTTGAAAGCACTATGACGATAGGGTCTGCCTGGCTTTAAAACATGGTTGTAGCTCCTGTACCCAGCACAGTACTTGGTACAAAGTAAATACTGGCTGTACTTCTTGGTGGGAATTTAATAAAACTTATTATCTTGAAAAGAATTGAATGGAGATGGTAGGGAAATAAATTTTGAGGAAGCCTTGAAGTCAGATCATGCTGCTGACATCTTCTACTTGTATGTCCACATTTGCATGGAAGAATCATTATAAAACTGAGCTTTCCTACTAATTTTGAGAACTGATCTCCTTAGATAAGTTTCAGTAATTTTCACATTATTTTTTAATCTACTGTACATCTAACTGGATCGAAGCATCATAGGAAGGCAGTGCAACTGGACCATGCTGAGGAATGGGGGCGAGAGCAAGAAGGCTGGCCACGTCCCTCAGGGCCTAGGAGGCTAGGGTGAGGAATGAAGACTTCATTTTTAGCCCAAGGGGAATATTTTAAAGACTTTAAGTCATGGTAGTGACTTTCTCACTCTGGCTGCTTTATGGAAAACAGACTTGATGATGAACCAAAAGCAGAAGGAGGGACCAGCAAATAGACCCAGTGAAGTGTTTCCATGGCAGGACGCTGGCCACGGAGGTGGGGGGAGTGTGCCGATTGAAGACAAATTCTGGAGGTAGAAGATGTAGGAGTTGCTGAGAGTTTGGATTTTGGGGTGAGGGAAAGAGGAAGCAAGTGTGATTTTTAGGTTTTTGGACAGAACACCTACAAGAATGGTGCCGCCATACTGAGATGGGAAGACAAGCGCCTACGCATCTTCACGGCCCAGCACGGTTCTCACCTCCTCTTTGCAGGCTGTCATCGACTTCAAAACCCTTCTCTCTCTCCTCTCAACAGCCCAGGAAATCGTTGCCTGCACAACCGTGCTTTTAGGAGGAACACTGAGCTCCCCAACCTGGTTTATGTTCCTTGAAGGTGAGGGAATCTCCCCTTCACATCCAGCGAGGCCTGTAGGTGGACCCCACAAATCTGCTGGCTGGGGGCTGCCAGGCAGTTCACACTGTGGCCAACACTCTGGAGCTGTTCCCTGGAGCTGTCAGCTGCTAAGAATATCCTGCCACCCACGGGACTAAATGTTCATATCCTCCAATTCATGCCCCAATTGGACATTTTAAAAAAGGCCATTATCAAAAGCCTTTGAAAATTATGCTCCTTTCTAGAATCTTAAAGACAGCCACTTAACTTCTATTATATACTCTATGATTATTTAGCATTAACACTTTTCACTTGATATATAGTTACTTTTCTTCCCCATTATTAAGTATTACCTTAAAATGCAACCTCATTTCCTCTTCTATTAAAGAGAAATTCAGGATAAGTTTCTCCTCATTGAAAATGTGTTGAATTATTTCAAGAACATTTCATTTCTACAATGCTCATTCACACTTTGGTTAGAAGGCTCTTCAAAAAATAAAACTTCAAGGTACCATAATATCACCTTTCAATTCACTTTTTTAAACGTTTTTTTTTTTAAATATAAATCTGGTGCATATTTGGAATTATGCATTTATTGTAACTTCCCACACAAAGCTAGAATGCTGTCTATAATATTCTTAGCAGTCAAAAAGGAACATAATTACGAAGAACTTATGCAGAGGCAGGAATCAAGTTTTTCTTGTTCTTCCTTTCAACACATGATTTTTGAGAATTACTTTAAAAAGTTAATTTTTGTTCACCATCTTCCTCTAACAGCAGGATATGCATTTTATATACCTTTGTCATTGAATTATCCCAACCACCCCGTGATGAATTTTTGCCTCCAATTCCCAGTGGATTGAAGGTATATTTAGGAGGGTTGAAAAATAAGTCTGAGGATGCACAGCTAGAAGCAGGAACCCCTGCATCCAGATCCGCGTTTTGGTGAGATTAAAGCTCACATGGCCATTCATTAGGGCTCTAGTTTGGGGGAGAGAATCCCCTTTTGCAAAACCCAGTTCCATGGGAGTACTTGCCAAACTACTCGAGAATTCTTCCTTAGATCAAGCCAAATCCTCAAATTCCCATCCACTGTTAGTCTTATCATCCCAAGCAGGAGTTCCTTAAATGAAACAGAAGGTTCCAGAAGGTTCCATGAAATCCCTGATGGTGAGCACCATTTTGGCCTTTATTTAAATGCATTTTCTGGGGAGTAAGTCTAAGTTTGTTTTTGCTCTTGTTTTTTTTTTTTAAGTCAGATTGCCAGTGGGGTCTGAAATCCCCTCTTCCCAAAGGATAAAACCCTTCTTCCTGGGGGAAATATGGAACAAGTAATCTCCTTACTCTGAATTTTAGGCCTTCTACTTGAAAATAAGCTGCAGTCATTTCTGCAGGCTTTTCTTCTCCAGTTGGACACTCACAGTTCTTCCCATATTTCTTGTGCAAGAGAGAACATCTCCAGAGCCTTAGCCTCTAGGGAACACACTGTGGTTGTCCCCTCAAGCATGGCACTTGGGGGAACTCAGTGCCACTCAAAGTTTAGCACTGGGAACTGATTACAACTTCCTATCCCTATATCCATTTAATATTTTACTTGAGAATAAGACGATAGTTTATTTTCTTCTTAAAAGTCTCCTTAAACTTTTCAATTTTATATCGTCAAATCAGTATGTTGTACACCTGAAACTAATATTACATGGTACACCAATTATACTTCCAGAATAATACTTTTTTTTTTTCCAAGTTCACATAATACAAGATTGTAATCTATATCCCTTTAGGATCCTCCTTCTTTTCCATTTCCCACCAAAAAAGCCTGAAATACAGGAGTTATATTTTCTTTACTTTGTCTTTTAACTTCAAGAAACATGAGAAATTTTGGAAAAGCACATTTGTGTAATCTCATCCTTAGCAATAATACATTAGTGTTTTAGGAAAAGTTGTCCATTGGAAGCCCATACCCTGAATATGGACAACCCTTGACCCATCCACGAATTGTAACAAAATCTCTCTTAGCATTCACACAGAGAGCATCATAGGGGCGGTCAAGCACTCACCCTGCCATCCTGCCCGCTTCCAGAACCTGCTGACATCTCCACGCCTTCCGCATGAGCTGCTCCTAGTCCACTTCCACGTCAGGTAGAACGAAGGCTCTCTAAGCAAATGACCTGCTCGGGACCCAACTCCGCCGTCCTGCGCTTCTGTGGCTGAGCGATCCCAATTATACATTCTTGAGACGCATCTTAGATGAGCGCGTTGACTGACGCTGGGCTGGCGTCATGACTGCACGGGCTTGGCCACAGAACACACTCCCCAGACAGACGGCTCTCCACTCCAGACTGTTCTCTCGATCTGGGATTCCACACCATGCCTCCCGCCTGCTGCCAGCAGCCAGTCTTGCAGCAGGAAGATGAGCAAAGCTTGTGGAAACTGAAACCCCTAGTGAAACGGGACTCCTATGACACCAGGAGGCTGCCAGGACAGCTAACACCTGACACACTACCTTACCCGCGTTCTCGGGCCGGGGTCGATGAGAACTCTCACCCTCTCCCTCCTCCATCCAGCCTCATCATCAGAATCATGGAGAGAAATCGTTCACCCCACGGCTGCGGCTGCTTGTAACCGGCAAAGAGGATGGGAATCGTTTCTTTGGCTTGAGATCAGGCTGGGGAATCCCGCAGATTTGAAGTTTCCATGGGCTTGAAGCCATCCAGGTTCAGGCTTCTGGGTCAATTTCCAATGGCCTCCCCATCCTCCTCCTTTTTAAAAAGGCAGGCATGATTCTGAAGATGTCCCATAGAGCTGCCTTCTTACTGCCAGGGTACCTAGCAATGCATTTGCTTTGTTTTATTGTGCTCTTCAGATAACATGTTTTTGCTGGTGTGTAAGGTCTGGAAGCTGTCTGCATGCCAAGGCAATGCCCCTTAAATGAAGTCTTACATAAGCCTGACAAATTATCTTCAGATACAAGTAATCTCAATGAGCTATTACAGAGCCATGAAAGAACTGCTGGTGAACCATCCAAACAAAAGCTACCTGAGCAAATACATCAAAATGCCTGTCATCTGGGGATTTTGCCAGTAACCTTTCACTGTGAGTTTTTGTTGTTTTTTATTTTTTTAGGGTACTGGCACATTTTTTCTTGCCTCCCACCCTTTGCTCCGTTTTTCCTCCCTCCCTCTATCCCACTCTCCCTCTCTTCTTCTTTTCAGCAGACATCATTCTCTCTCTTTTCCCCATTCCTTCCTCCCTCTCTCCTTCTTCCCTCTCCTGTCTGTCCCCTCCCCTTGTACATCCCTGCCCCCCTCTCCGCACACTATTGTTGCGACTCCATATTTTATTGTTGCCCACCAGATAGTCTTAGATTACAAGTATCCTGCATAGCTAACCTTCACCCTCTCTTGGATTCTAGCAAGGAGAATGGTATATCACTTCTCGACTTGACAGCTTTCAATGTCTTCTTCCTGGGTCCAAGATAAAGCCCTACTCTTCAGCCTGCATACAATACCCCTCATGCAGTCCTGACCATCAGCCCTGTCTCCCACATCCACACTGGCCACAGCACACCTTACCACCTCACACGTGCACTTGACACCTCCTGGACACATTTTGCCTTGTCCTAACTCTGACAGTTGCCCCTTCTGTTCACTGCTTTTCACAAAAGGCAAAGCGAGCCTGTCTTTAACGTTCCAGCCCTTCCCTGAGTTCCTCAGACAGTCAGTTACTTTCCTCCTTGGGTTAACATTGCATTGCGATTTTTTTTTTTCCTGTCTCTTCAAATAGATTAAGAGCCCCTGGGGCAGAGGCGTTGCTGACTCAGCCACCAGGCAGTTGCTCAATAAATGTTTGCTGAATGAACTCTGTTTCTCTGAGTTTCTCCTGGATACTTCACAAGTATGTAGAAGCAGCAACACAGTATACTGTTTACAAGAATGAAAGTGTGGGTTCAAGCCCCATCCGTGATTTGAGCGAGTTACTTAACCTCTTGCTGTCCCAGCTTCCCTGTCTATAAAATGGGACTAATATTATCCAACTCTAGGTGAGTCATTATGTGGAATATAGTTAGAACACTGCCTGGAAAATGGAAAGAGATACATGCTACATGAGTGTTTGCTAAATACAGTGGTGGTAATTCAGATAGCCCACGGCTGCCTCAACTTTGCTCAGGGAGAAAGTTCAGACATGATCAGGGCTGACTTGATTTAGATGAGTAGATACTTTATTGGGAATGGAAATATCTGCCTCACTTCTCCAATCAAAAGGAGAGATGCTAGGCCAAGAATAAAACTGCATTCCACAAGAACACTCTTAACAGGCTTTGCCATTCCTAGGGTTCTTCTGTGAGCCAGGGGTTGGGGTCTGGATGGCATATAATAAAAAACTGAGTAAAGAAATTATAATTTGTAGACTGTTGTGTATGAAGAAGTACACACCGGTTGCAAACTGTTTAAAAGAAAATGTGTTTGTGTCCAGATAAGAAGTTAGAAAGAAGTTTGACATCTCCCCATTTAACATCAAAAAGTGAGGAAAAGTCAAAACTCAGAGACAACAGCCAAAGGAAGTCTTGCTTCCTGAGAAGATTTTCTGGGCTGAAATTCTGCAGAAAAGATTCCCACCTAAATATACCTGCATGATATGGCCCTACAGACATTCTAGGTGTATCTCTTGCCAGTGGCCTCCCACACGAACCTTAATGCTCCCATTGCCCTGGAAATCCTGGAAAAACCCATGCTGAAGGTTAGTTCCATGCCTTGGCTTTGCAGCTCCCTTGACTGGGATGCCCTCTCTCTGTTTTTTGTAACACTCAGGTTGTCACTCTTCCAGGGAAGACTTTCTTCAACTTTTTTTGCTCTCTCCAACCTCCTTTGCTCTGGGCCTCAGAGCTCCCCAAGCATACACACTTCTCAAAGCATGAACATACTGTATTACACTTGTATGCTCACTTTCTGTCTCCCTCACTAGACTGTGAGCCTTCCAAGAAGAGACAGTGCCTAGGTCCCTGTTGTTTCCCAATGCTCAACACAGTGCCTGGAACAAAGAAGATGCTTAATAAACGCTCCCTGGGGACTCACTGAACAGGCAGGCTGCCCTATGTCTGTAGGGACAGACTCATTGCCAGATGTCTATGGCAGCAATGCTAGGTGTCCCCTGTGCAGCACTGACCAGGGCCATCCCTGGGGTTATCGCATTAGGGGTGTGGCTAAGAAATGTTCACATGTGACAAAGCTGGAATGATTGCACAATTAGGCATCATGTCCCTCATGAAGGGGAAATAGGATTTCTGAAAAACGGTAAATAACAGTTGCTCACAGTGTAGCCTGAGATAAGAATTGAAAGGAATCTTGATGAAACTTCAACAATTTCTGTGACTCACTGATGTCTGGTGAAAATGTACATTAAAGCCATTTGGTGAGAAACTGACAGCCCCATCAGAATGACCACACTGAAAAAGACCAACATTGGAAGTACTGGAAGGGGTGAGGAGGAGCTAGAATGCTCTTGGGCTGGTGGCAGCATTGTCAGTTTACACAGCCAATTTGGGAAGCTGTCTGGCAATTTCTCATACAGTGAAACACACACTACCCTCTGATCTATCTCCTAGATAGATATCCAGGAGAAGTGCATATGCTCACCAAAGGATGGCCCCAAACAGGGAATGACCCAAAGGTCTACCAACCAGAGAATGAATAAACAAATTGTGGTTTATTCACACAATCACTGTTACTCTGCAGTAACAACAACGCCATACACACATGCACAGGAACGTGTGTGACTCTCACAGACTACCCATTGCACAAGAAGCGTCAAATATGAAAGAGGACGTATCGTGCAATTCCATGTTGAGCGAGTTCAAAAATGGGCCAAAAAAAAAAAAAATGAATCAGTGGTGATGGAATTCAGAATAGTGGTAATCCTTGGGGTGAGTGTTAGGTTCAGATAGGGGCCAGATGGGGTGGAGCGGAGCATGAAAGGACATTCTGGGATGCTGGAAGCGTTTTCTATCTCCTCATTAGCGGTGGCAGGGGTGTACACCTGTTTAAACAATCCATCGAATTTTACCTACTTTAGCATATGTGTGTTATACCTCACTGAAGAGTGGTAGATCGATCGCTTGACCAATCAATCGATCAATCACCAGAAATCTGGATGAGTACAAGGGAGGAAACACTCCATGATTCACACAAAACTCAGAGCATAGATTGCATAACCCCTCTGTGGTTCAGGGAAAGCAAGCATCACTGAACGTAACCCAGGAAATAGCTCAGCTGAACTGGCTGGGTTGTGGGACCGAGCATTATGGTAAACTCAACTTGTTCCCACGAGTAAGAACAAAGATGTGCCCTTCCCAAGAGGTCACACCTGTAGCACAACTTCCTTTAGGCTTGGTGGGTAAAAAGTTCAGCCAAACTCACTCTTGTAGAATTTTTGCAACAGGGATAATTCCTCAGTTATAAACCTTGAATCAATTCATCACCTTGGGGGTCATACAGTATGAAAGTTATGTTACAAAAATAAAGCTATGAAAACTTTATTATTTTTAGACTAAAGTCAAAACTCTTTGAAGAGTGCAAGCATATGAAGGCCAGAAAAGGGGAAATAAAGTTGTTCTCTAAAGTCTTTTTGCAAAGCTTCACCAAAATGTCAGGTAAGTGAAAGGTGATCAGAATCCTCAAATTCTTAAAACCTGCTACATCTGCCACACCTGTCTAACCAAAGGGAAATCGATGCCCTAGGAAGATGCACTTTCTTTTTATTACCAACTGGGGCTTTAGCCCCAGACCCACACTGAACCTGACCACACAAGATGGGGACCTGGAGAATGCCCATTACTCTTTCAGTGTTTTTCAGCTGGGATATGAAAGCATTTGGGACTCATTGTTGGAATATTTTGGATGTTGCATTATGCAAAATATAATATTAAAATAAATCTCACCTGTTATTTGTTTTTTTTTAACATGGTTGCCAGAAAATTTAAAATTAAATATGTGACTTGCATTCGTGGCTCACCCTACATTTTCTTTCTTTCTTTCTTCTTTTTTTTTTTTAAAGATTTTATTTATTTACTGGACAGAGAGAGGTCACAAGCAGGCAGAGAGGCAGGCAGAGAGAGGGGGGGGGGGGAAAGGCTCCCTGCTGAGCAGACGGCCCGATGCAGGGCTCGATCCCAGGACCCTGAGATCGGGACCTGAGCCGACAGAGGTTTAACCCACTGAGCCACCTAGGTGCCCCTCACCCTACATTTTCAAGGACAGTACTGGGTTACAGTATAAAGGCAGGAAAAATAAAATAGAACTTAGAAGTCCATGAGAAATTATAACTACATATAATGTAACAATAATATAGTCATATTTCATATGTATCTTGTAATATATTTCATACATTCATAAAGCACATTATCAAGCAAGATACTAGAGAGGAATTTGGAGAGAAAAAAAGAAACTTTGGTGAAATACTGATTTCCAAAGAAACAATGATATAAGTATAAATTTCACACTGTCTCCTTAATCACCTAGCCAGAAAAATAAACCGGTATCAGAGGCTTGAATACTTTTTATCTCTTCACATTAGAACCATACTGTCCAGACAGGATTGTTAAGCTCCTGGGAAAAGTAGGTAAGTGTGTTAAGTGTCATTTTTTTTTTTTTTGGTTAATCTAATCTACAAGCATCAAATAACAAAGAGTTTATTGTATTATTTGCCTTGGGCCAGGTCCAGCTTCCACCTCTGTCTTCTGACCTTTCCTAGAGGTAATTAGAGTGTATACAATCTTTTAGCAACTCTTGAATCTCCTGTCTTTGCCTGGAGTTTCAGGAAGGCATTTTCCCACTTTGGGTCTTCAGATCTTGGGGGCATCAGAATCTCTCCTCAGCTTTTTGAGCTGAAAGCTAATTCCTTCAGCATATAGCTGTCCAGATGCAAAGAAATATTACTGTAATTTTTTTCTCTTCTATGTTATTGTCAAGGTTTTGACTCATCTAGAACATTCTACCAAAGTCATGTATTTCCTATGAAAGGAGTTTATCTGCTGTGCTGAACAGTATGTGGGCGTCATTTCACGTTCTTACATAGTCCTGCATGTAATCGATTGTAGAAAAAATTTAAGCTCTTAGCTCCATCTCACCTTCCTACTATCCCAGCACGTTTTGCAGTGGGGACACTGTCCGGTTGAGGATTAGTGGGTCCTTCTCAGGTTGGCAGAGATAGGGAAATCATGGGTGAAGAGTCACAAGTGCATTTTTCTCATGAGCATGGCATTACCATACCATTCATTTTGATGACTGTAAGAAGTCCACAGATAAAGCTACCAACTTGTTTTCCTCTGCACGTTGACTTGTTTCAACAAACTCAGGCCTCAGGCAACCGCAGTTCCTAAGCATATTTTTTTGGATCCAGCATCTCTAACTTTTAAAATGGCAACTGCTTCCCTAGCCAAGACAGACACCCTTAAAAGCTCTGTGTTGTTTTCAGATGTTCTTAGGATGGCAACAACAGCAATCATGCAATGCAACCAGCCACATGGCAGCAAAGGCTCTGAGTATGGACTTCGCCTTGTCCCAGTGTACTGGGCCTAAGAATCCTCAGGGGAGCTTCTTAAAGAGTGAAGATTCTGACTTGTTAAATCTAGAGAAAGCTCTGAGATTCTGTATTTCCTTTTTCTTCTTTTCCTTTTTTTTTTTTTTTAAAGATTTTATTTATTTATTAGACAAGGATCACAAGTTGGCAGAGAGAGGAGGAAGCTGGCTCCCCGCCGTGCAGAGAGCCCGATGCGGGGCTTGATCCCAGGACCCTGAGACCATGACCTGAGCTGAAGGCAGAGGCTTTAACCCATTGATCCACCCAGGCGCCCCATCTTTTTTTTTTTTTTTTTTTTTTTTAAGACTTATTTATTTGAGAGAACTGTGCACATGAGCATGAATGGGGGTGGGGCAGAGGGACAGAGGAAGAGGGAAAGAGACTCTCCAGTAGATTCCCGGCCGAGTTCGAAGCCTGATCCTGGGACCCAGGAGATCATGACCCAAGTGTAAATCAAGAGTCTGATACTTAATGACCTGAACCACTGACGGCCACTGAGGTTCTGCATTTCTAACAAATTCCCAGGTGGTTCCAATCCCACAAAGCCTAAAGCACACACTGAGTAGAAAGGAGGCCCTCTCTAAGAAATCTTCCATCTATAGGATTCCATAATTCTGTGTGTCAGAAACTATGAGCTGACATATGCAGGGGCAAATTCTCTTAGGACCTTTGTTGGAATACTCCAGAAGTCATACTACCAGTTATAGACATATATCTAAATAGAAGGATTTAGAAATTAAGTCTGAGAGTCACCGAATCATTTTAGAATCTTGCAGTGGATCAAAGTTACTATTAGTTCTTTCAAATGTGGATTCAGCTACTTTGTTCCTAGAATATCTCTACAAATGAGTCCCTTTACGCCCCAGCTGGATCTCTGATTATGCTGGATGCAAAACACATCTAAGTTTATTCAGTAACTAGTTACATAAAGCAGCTCTCTTGAAGCGTTATGCAAAGAAGAATTTTGCTAAATAAATATTTGCTACTCAATTTATCTATTCTGTAAACATAGATGCTACAGTGTAAGGTTTGCTTAAAGGGGAACATATCGCTTTCATTCCATCTCTGATAAGAATGGAAAAAAATTCATATTCATAGCGCACACGAAAATTCACAGATGTTTCCATCACATCAATTGTTTATCAATTCCAAGGAAATATATATAACACCCTGTCTTCGATGCTGATATTAAATTCCTTAGTGTAGGTAAATTCTAAAAGAACGATGATGTAAACTAAGTGGAAGTGAAAATGAAACTTATATACGATCTTTATTATGTATGATTTTTCTGCCTCTCTTGACTCTAGGCAGATGCTGTTTCACCATATGAACTGAGTGCTATGCGCATACCATATGCCAAATACTGTGCCAGGTGCTGGCAGGTGATGGGAGAGCGGTAAGGGGTGAGAAGACAAATAATTCCAGTCTCTACCCCAGCCAGACTCAATTGAGTGGGGGAAGATAGGCACCTGACTAAATATTTACAACATAATATGCCTATAATAGCTGAAGCTAACAATTATATAGCTCTTTTATCTGTCAACTCACTGTTCTAAGCATTTTACATATATTAATTCATTTAATCTTCATAGCAATCCTATGAGGTATTATCTCCATTTTATGGCTGCAAAAACAGGCAAAGGCAAGTTAAATGGTTTCCTCAGAGTCACACAGAAATGCATGGCCAACTAGGATTTGCACCTGGAAGATCCATTCCGGAGCTGCTTTGTCGCTCCAAGTGTGGTCTGTTACCAGCACCACAGGCATCACCGAGGAGCTCTGTTAGGAACAGAATCTCAGACCCTGCCCTAGATCTCTGGGTTCAGAATCAGCATTTTAGCAAGACTTCTCGGTGCCTGTATGATTGTTAAAACTTGAGATGCACTACTCTAGATGCTCCCCCAGCTTTTATTCTCATTAAATTTTCATGGAAGAAAACCCTGCTCTCCCCTAACAACATATTAAATAAAAGTATGAACCATATAATTTAGTAAAATGACCATAATTAGTAGCTCACAGGTCCAAGATACAGATGAACTAAGGCCACCCTTGGACTAGAAAGCTCAAGGTCTATGTATCCTGTTGGTTGATAACCAACAATACACTGGATTGTCTCTTAAGCCCCATTGGGGAGGCAAATGCTCTTAGAATAAGCATATTCCAATGTTGTGTCTATCTGGCTGAAAAATATACATATTATATTATTTTTGATTAAATGGGAAATATAAAATATACATGAGAATAGCTGAGATTAAGCTGAGTTTCTAGATAAGGTGAATAAAATGGATGACTGCAGCGGGCTCCTAGTTAGTCTTGGTCCTTCTTTTCAGACTGTGGATTAAGTTCCCGCTTCCTACGTCTGTCCGTCTATCTTGGATCCTCTTCAAGGCAGTAGGAAGAAGCAGTAAAAGAGAAAGAAGCCAAATACTTATTTTAGCAGATGAATTCTGTTGTTTATTTACTGCTCCTATAAAAGGGTTGCTGCGAGAAAAAGGTTACACTAATTACCAAATGGTGGTCTCTAGATGATGTGAGAGGAACAGCTTCCTCTGATACATTGATAACTAATGATTGTCATGATACTGCCATATCAGATGTTTCCTCTCAAAGGAAGAAAACAACACTGAAAGAAGTGGCTGGGCCATCCTTGGCTCATAATAGCAAGTGGTTTTAAAAGAGGAGAGAGCATGCTTACTGCTGTCTTACGGTATCAGTCTAAGTTTAACCATCCCTGCTAGCTCTTCCTCATTGATTCATTTCAACTTCAAGCTATATTAGTGTAATAAATGTTTAAAGGAGAAATAAAACCCCGTTTCGATGTGTATCAAACCATAAGACAGCAATTGTCTGGTAATGAAACCACCTGTTGCTTATAACAACAGCAACAATGACAACACAGAACAAAAACACACAACTGCTGAATGACGGAAACAGGTTTTAGGACTAGCGACCTCTCTCTTCCTTTCTCCTCTTCTATAAACATGAAATCTTGCTTATTTGTTGAGGCCTGATTCAAATTCTAATCCCTGGAGTAAAGGCTTCACAGGTCGCTGCAACCACCATTATCTCTTTCTTGTAATATCTCGGCTATGGAGTCTGCCCCATTCATTTTGCCAAAAACATAAATAATAATGAATAACTAAGATTATTATTTACCTCTGCCTGCATATGTATCTCAACTCCCCAGTTAATTTTAAGTTTCTTTGGGGAATATAATTGGTTGTGCTTTTTGTGCCTCCCACTGGTATGGTCTGGTGTTTTGCATAGAGAAATGCTTAATAAATATTTGACAGCATTTTGCCCAAAGGGTGCTACTAACTAGCTGTTCCATCTATTATTTATAGAAAGCACAACCCAAACCCAGAAATTAATGTGTGTTGGTATGAGCTCACATTTCAAAAAAAAGCTGTCTAATCAATTGTGGTCTTCTTAGATGGTTGCCATTGAAGATATTAATAAAATAAGTCAACACAACATTAAAAACAGTTCTAGAAACCTGTGTTTAAACTAGATAATTTGTCCATTTGTGAAAGAGATGAACATTTTTTGATAATCTATTTTCTTCATCCAAGTGAAGACTAAAGAAACCCCTCCACCATTCTCCTACTTCTAATGAATGTATTTAGGAATTAAGAAATTTCAGTCTTACTTTCATATTTGAAACTTTTTGCATGTATTCTTTGCGATGATCTTACACACACTCTCCCGTAGTGAACCAAAGTTGTATTGCTATTAATAACTGAAACTATTTAAAAATGTAAAAAAAAAAAAAAAAGAAAGAAATTTCAGTCTTACTTCTAGTTCAACCAAATACTTGCTCTAAAACTGTTGGCAAGTCCTAATGGCAAGGGTTTAAAACATTCACCGGTGGAGAATGGAACTCTTCTAGGTTCTAATCAGACCCTCCTGTATGAAGTTAGTATAGGATTTTTTTAAAAGTAGTTTACAGGGGCACCTGTAATCCACTCAGTGGATTAAGCTGCTGCCTTCGGCTCAGGTCATGATCTCGGGGTCCTGGGATCGAGTCCTGCATCGGGCTCTCTGCTCAGTGGGGAGCCTGCTTCCCTCTATCTCCCTCTCTGCCTGCCTCTCCGTCTGCTTGTGATCTCTCTCTGTCAAATAAATAAATAAAATCTTTAAAAAAAAAAGTAGTTTACAAACCAATGTCAGAGAGATGAAGAAGTTTGAAAAAAATGAGGTGAAATTGACAGTTCTGGGGGAAAATACCTTGGTAGAGTCTCCTTCTACATTACACATTCTAGTGAATCCCGGGTGTCTTAAAGACTAATTCTTTTAAGGAAATTTTAAAAAATTCAAGAAAATACAGCTAGTTATATAATTGATTTTTATATGGGGAAAATATTTAAGTGTGAAAATAATGAAAGATATTAAAAAGGAAAGACTAATAAATTTATATGAATTAAAATTTGAAACTCTATAACCATAATACAAATATAAAGGAATTAATACTCACGTAGCAGATATTTATTAAGCATCTACTATTTGTCAGGCATTTTTCAAGGTGTTTGGGAGACTATATCTATATATAAACAAAACAGAAAAATGTTTGGATGTCTTTGCTGTGAAGGTGGCTATTTTACTGTATAAAGACTGACAACAAAATAAATAATCCCATTATATGGGAAAAGGTGGAAAATGCTTTGGAGAAAAAGGAAAGTAGAGCCAAGGGGGGGATTGGAAGTGCCAAGGGCTGTGCTGGTTTGGTGCTCAAAGTTTGAAATATGGTGGTCAGAGTGGACTTCAAGAGTGGTACAATTCAAATAAACATATTGCAGTAGGTACCATTACTGGCTACCTTGAGGGATATTTAGGGGTTCTAGGCAGAGGGAAGAGTCACCTGCTAGAGCAGAGACAAATGAGAATTTGGAAAAACTTCCTTGCAATGCATGAGATTGGCAGAGATAAAATCCTTAATTGAGAAAAAGAGTTCTTAAAAATCAACTTAAAAAAATCAATGTCTTATAGAAAATAGACAAATGACATGAACAGATAATCTTTGTATAGAAGTCAATGAAAAGTGAAATCTTTCTCACCTTATAAGTAATCAAGTGAACTCAAAGTAACCTCACTATTGGGATATCCAGTTTCTGAAGATTAAATCATGTTGGTGAAGATGTGATAAGATTCTCTTCTATATTGCTAATGGAGGCATGAAATAATGTAACCTTTTGTAAAATACGGTTATATTTATCAACAACCTTTATCCTAGAAATATCTCTTATGGAAATCATCAGATATTAAGACAAAATTTATGTATATTTATGGCAGCATTGTTTATAATGATATATAAATGATTAATACCTAGATATCAAGCTGAAATTTCCAGCCCAGGATGTATCTATGAGCATTTGATACCTCCACCTCCAATTTCACATGTCCCAATCAAAGTCACCTTCTCCAGCCCCATCCCAGCTCCCAAACCTCCTCCTGGTCTTGTCTTTCTTAATTCAGTGAATGGTTCAAATGGACTTCCATTGCATAAGACACAAACCCAGGAGCCATCCTTGATGACTTCTCCCTTGTCTCCTGAATTCTATCATTCCCATGTTTTGTCAGTTCTGCTTTTGTAATATTTCTTGAACCCATCCCATCCTCTTCATTCCCAGAACAACCGCCTTAGTTCGGCTCTCATCATAATCCACC
This sequence comes from Mustela nigripes, assembly GCF_022355385.1. NCBI lineage: Eukaryota > Metazoa > Chordata > Mammalia > Carnivora > Mustelidae > Mustela > Mustela nigripes. Next base: position 79,101,873 of record NC_081558.1, on the reverse strand, counting down.
TGGGCTAATTAGTAGCTGCTTGTGTGGCCCAAGAGAGGCCAAGTTCACTTCCTTCCCATCTGTCACACCCTTGCCATAGGACTCTTTCTGAAATAGTAAACTAGATCAAATCACTACCTTGTTGAATTTTTTAAAAATGGCTCTCTACTTCTGTCAGATTAAAACCCAAATATCTTAAGCCAACTTCTATGACATAACACCTGATTATCAGCTCTCTTGCCCCATCAGCTTGAATTCTTCCCTCCATCTGTAACAATGAACTTACAAATTACCTATTAGTCCCCATTGTCTTTTCACATGCTTTCTTCTGCCTGCCCCCCTACTCTTACTGTTCTTCAGACAACTCCTCTTTACTTTTCCAGATCAACTGACAACGTGAAATCTCTGCTTTTTGTTTGATCAATCTAAGTTAATATATCTCAAAGTTACATGTGCATCAGAATCCTCTAAAGGGCTTGTTAGTGTTTCATAGGTTCTACCTCCAGAGTTTCTGACTTAGTAGGTCTGGGGTGGAGCCTGAGAATCTGCATTTTCACAAGTTCCCCTCGTGATGTAGATGCTGTGGTGCAGGGGCCCCACTTTGAGAACCACTTGTCTAGAGAATTCTTTATCAAGGCATTTAGAGTTTGGTTGACTGCTCATTTTTTTCATTCATTAAACAAGTGTTTGCTATGTGAGTATGTGTCTGTTCTGCATTTGGACGTGGCAAGGTATTCTGCATAGGGCTATAATGATAGTCTCTGTCTGGGACAGAGAAGGCAGGTCTGACCCATACAATTGTGCAGGTTGAATATTGTGTAAATGGTGCTCACGGGAGTATTACAGCTCAGCCAGAGGTAATAGTCTTAGAAGTCAGAGAAACAAACCCGTGGCGTGCACAACAGTGTAAAACACACCATGTTACTGATATGGTATCTACCATGATACAAATATGCACAATGTTCTTTGATAAATGAGAAGAGCCTTCAAACCCAGATATGAATTGAAGGCAAGGAGATAGGCAAGGCCTCCTAGAGACTGTGATACATTGTGGAGTCTGGAAAGGTGAACAGGAGTTATTAGGGAAAAGAGTAGAGGGAGGCAGAGAGAAGTCACATATGCAAAGACACAGAAGGATGATATGTGGTTGTAAGTAGATAGTTAGGATGGAGTAAAGAATATGGAGCGCTCCAATCACTTTGTCTATGTGAAGGACTTAAATTTGCTTAAATTTTTTTTTAAATTATGAAACACTGCATGCACCAAGTGGTATATAAAACAATATTACAGATGCCCATTCACATTCGCTCTATTTCCTTTATCTCTTTTTATAAGAAACGGAACAGAAGAAAACAATAATGACCTATCTCCCTCTCTTTCCTCTCCTCCCTTGTCTTGCCAAGGTAGCCATGATTTCACAGTGGATGTGAACTGTTCCCATGTGTATTTTTGTATTTTTACTATGTAAATGTATAGGCATTCACTTTTGAGTTTCATTTATTTATTTATTTATCTTAAAAATATTTTATTTATTTATTTGTCAGAGAGAGAGAGAGAATGAGCGAGCGCACAGGCAGACAGAGTGGCACTCAGAAACAGAGGGAGAAGCAAGCTCCATGTCGAGCAAGGAGCCTGATGTGGGACTCAATCCCAGGATGACCTGAGCCAAAGGCAGCTGCCTAACCAACTGAGCCACCCAGGCATCCCAAGTTTCATTTATTTTTTATTTAAAAAGTTTTTTTAAAAGATTTATGTATTTATTTAAGTAATCACTAAATACACCCAATGTGGTGTTTGAACTCATGACCCTGAGATCAAGAGTGACATGCTCCACTGACTGAGCCAGCCAGACACCCTGACATTTACTTTTTAATGAGAGACATCTTCCATGATGTGACAGCAGAAATTACAACTTTCTGCCTCAGCAGCCTTCCTGAGAAAACACCTTGAGTAGCAGGCAGCCTGTGCCCAACAAAACTTGTTCTTCTCCAACCTTTGATGGGTAAAACAGGGTACATGTGAGCTTTATAAAATGCAATCAAAGAGGGTTAAAATCAGAAAATCAAGTTACGCTTATTCAGTGGTAGGTGATTCTAAAAGCTAAAATGAAATATTATTTTTGTTTTATAGTCAAGGTGTCAAACACAGAGGATCAAGAGAGTTGTACTGAGAGACTCGGTCATTTCTGCTCAGCCCCGTGGATTACATACACGAGGGATGTGGCATTTGTGGGTGTACATGGACACAATGGAGTTCCCAAAGAGCTATGCCATGAAGCTCTGGTTCCACCCTACCAGAGCCACAGATGTGCTCTGATTTTATCATCTACAAAGTGGCAAGATGTTACCTGCTATGTTCTGGTTTAACAAAAGGGATGTGATGACAACCTGGAGGCTAAATTCTTATTTGGGAGCTCGTAATGAAAAGTCTATGAAAATATAGTTACCAAAGATTCTGTTCCTCTGAAAGTTAAGGAAAGAAGGAAGTGGGGGTGGAGCGTGGGGGGAGGGAGGTGAGAAGGAAGAAAGAAGAGTTGAAAGAAAAACTGGTTTCCTTCCCCGTCCTGACTTTCCTACTTTCTCTAGCTCGGCTTCTTAGATAACTTCTTAGTTCTTTTTACAAATCCCTTTCTAAGCTATTGCTTAGCCCCTTTTTATTTTTCCTTTTTCTTTTCTTAGGGATGCCAAAGTTTGAAGATCTTCGTTATTGGTGTTATGGAGCCTTACTTAGAAAAGTTTATGTTTATGTCGTATGTGTGCATACATGTATTCATTTCTGTTTGCATGCGTGTATTATTTATCCATTGCCAAGAGGATGCATCATAAATTCCCAGCCAAAATTCTATATAGACAAATACTACGTAACTTTTTTTATCCAGATCTGTTTCTTAGAAATTCAGCTGAATGTCTTTCCTGAGTTGCCATTCCTATATATGCATTTGAATATACATACACATAAATAATGTATACACATATATACAGCCCCCACACACATGTTGTGTGTATTTGCTGAAACACAGTTTTGAACCATACAATTCATGAATACATTCTCTTTGGTCAGTTCACTCTTCATAAATTCTATCACATCCTTCTCTTCTCTCCTGTCCCTAATGCAACCTTACTAATAAGAAGCTTATCACCACAAACTGAAGTCCTCAAAACCTTTTTTTTTTTTTTTTTTTTTTTTAAGAGAGGGTGAGGGGAAGGGCAGAGGGACAGGAGAGAGCAAATCTTAAGCAGGTTCTACGCTGGGCTGATGTGGGGCTCCATCTCATGACCCTGAGATCATTAACTGAGCCAGAAATCAAGAGTCAGATGCTTAACCAACTGAGCTACCCAGGTACCCCTCAAATCTACTTTTTATTGCTCCCACTTTCATCCGTCATGGAGTTGGCTACAAGATCATTTCCTCTAAAGAACCCTGATCATTCTTCTCTGGAACTGAAAAGCTTCTCATATTTGCCTATCTGTGACTTGGTCTGCTAGGTGCCTCCATGATATACTTTTATAATCAAATTTCACTTTACTTCTGGGTAGCAAAGTACCCAACTATATTTTCCAGCTTCCTTTATACTTAAGAATTGTAGAATATAGGTAAAAGTTGTGGGGTGGGAGTTCTGGTAATGACTCCTAAAGAGAAAAAACATAGCTATTGATGGGTGCCTTTCACTTTCCTCTTCCCAACTTTTCTGCTGCCTGGAATTCATATGTGAGGGCTAGAGCTCCAGCAGCCATATTCAATCAAGAGGTAACCTTAAGGATAAAGTCATGTATGAAGGATAGAAATACAGAAAGATAGAAGGCACCCGAGTCCCTGATGATTACAGAACTACTCCCTGCTGCTGTGGAAAGAAAAATACTTTAGAGTGTTTGTCACTATTATTTATGGTTTTCTGTTATGGGCAGCCTCCAGACAGTAGCTTACTTTCTCCACCAATGTAGCTATTTCTCCTCTCCAGTTAATATAATATTTTGATTAGTTTTGAGCCATTGCCTCTCTTCTTAAGATGAGGTTTACAGATAGAAAGACCTAAGTTCAAGTCCAGCCCTGCCCCTGTGACAATTATGTCTTTAGGCATTGTTTCTGTTCATTTTACCCTCAATTATCTTGTCTGGGAACCCATAATAATAATAATAATCATCATCATCATTATTATTATCATTATTAATATGCACATTAAACTGTTACTTTTCTTTCATTCTGTTTTTCAGTTATTATCCCAATGGCACCAGTAGGAAAAATAGTTAAGGAAGGAAAGGGGAATAAAACTCAAATCAGGATATTGTCCCAGTTAACAGTCCTTATAAGGAGCTGAATTAGTTTGAAGTTTCAGGTTGCTGATTTTTAGAAGTCAATGGGAAAAAAAATCAATAGATTGGACTTCAATTATTAATATTTTACCCTCATTCTCATGAATTAATAGAATCTGACTACACACATGTTGCATTGTCCTAAGACCACTTGACCTGTAGATAAATGCATACGTACATACATGCATGCATATTCAGAATGTTGGCTCCAGGAGAAACACTTTCCCCCAGTCACTGGGATGGAGAAGACACACACCTTCTGTCTTCTATTTTCCATTTAGACAAGTTAACTCTTAATGATATGAAGAAACAGTTCCTTTCAAATGGGCATAAAATTGCAAAAAAAGAGAGCACATTCTCCCCAAACACTTAGATCATGTAAGTTCATTTCTGCTCTTATGAACATTAAATTAAATTGGTTAAATAAAAACCTTGCTCAGTCAAATTTGATTCAATTAGGAAATTTATATGTGCAAAGCATGGAATGTGTGGGTTAAAATAAATTCTGGTTATTTAAAATGTTATTTTTTATGGATGGTTCTTTTTTGCCATGGCTTCATTAGTGAACTAAATTTTTGTTAATGTGAATCAGCCTTGTGAGTTAAATAGGCCTTGGATCTTTGCTGGGAAATCACTCAAGTAGTAGAGAGTTTATCTGCATAGCCTCAAAGGCTGGAACATTTGAGCATCTTCAAATGCTTCTTGTGCCAGCTTCACCTGACCCTCTCTTACCCTTCTGAACAGTGTCATCATATCCTTTTCAAAAACATTTTCTGAGGCACCTGAGTGGCTCAGTCAGTTAAAAGTCGGACTCTTGACTTTGGCTCAGGTCATGATCCCAGGGTCCTGAGATTGAGCTCCACGTCAGGCTCTGGAAGCCCCTCTCCCTCTGCCCCTCTTGCCTCCCAATACACTTTCACTGACTATAAGACAAATACCATATGATTTGACTCATTTTTGGAATTTTTTTAAAAAGATTTATTTATTTATTTATTTATTTATTTATTATGATGGGGGTTTGTGTGGGATGGTGCAGAGGGAGAGAGAGAACCAAGGAGCCTGACACGGGGCTCCATTCCAGGATTCTGGGTTCATGTCCTGAACTGGAGGCAGCTGACCAACCGACTGAGCCACCCAGGCTCTCCAGTATGTGGAATTTAAGAAACAAAACAGGTAAACATAGGACAAGGGAAGGAAAAAAAAAATAATATGAAAACAGAGAGGGAGGCAAACCTTAAGAGGCTCTTAACTGTGGGAAACAGACTGAGGTTTGCTGGAAGGGTAGTAGGTGGGGGATGGCGTAACTGGGTGATGGACATTTAGGATGGCAGGTGATGGAATGAAGTTTCAGGTTGCTGATTTTTAGAAGTCAATGGGAAAAAAAATCAATTATTAATATTTTACCCTCATTCTCATGAATTAATAGAATCTGACTACACACATGTTGCATTGTGTATTGCATGTATGTAGCTGATGAATCACTAAATTCTACTTCTGAAACTAATAATAAAGTATATGTTAATTAAATGGAATTTAAATTTAAAAAACCTTAAAATCATTAAAAATGAATACTAAAAAAGAAACCAGACCGAACTATTTCCCTTCCTTCTGCCTGCTTAGTGTTCTCATCAGGCTCTAAATGCAGAGTTAGCTGCTGGGTCCCTCGGGCCAGCCCATGTCCTTAGCTGCACTTCAACCCAAACAATTACCTTTCCTGTTACTGCCGGAATTCTAAAACATACAAATAAAAAAATTTAAGTAGGGTTGGTGCAAAGTATTTCGGGGAAAAGAAAGTATTTTTTAAAGGGTCAAAGTGCCTACGGCAAAGGTACAGGTAAAAAGCCAATCGTTTGAGAGTCCTTGACACACATGCCCAAAGCAGAAAGACCAAACGTGGAATAGCCCTATTCCAAATCCCAATCTCTGTCACCAGAAGTTCCACTCCACTAATGTATGGGAAAGAGAATCCTGCATTTCATAGGTGATGGAAAAACATTGGGATGAGGGAGTAAAGGATTCACAAGTTCTGAAGTCTTTCTGGAACATTATTGATACATTGACGGTACATGTGAAATCAATTCACTCACCAAGTACTGTGCTCAAGATTTCCACGATGTGACTGCCCACATATCACCTTCAGCCACATCACAGTCTAGAAGATCCCAAAAGGCAGTCTGTGGTCCCACTGTCTGGTGTTGTATTCTCTGAGAACTTTTCCCCTGTCCTGGCTTTGGTGATTATTGAACAAAAAAATTCCTGAAAAGGAGCAGTCTCCTGTCCTCCAAAACTGCCTAATGATCTTAGAGCCCACTCACTAAATAATCCACATAACTCTAAGGAAGTTCATTAGTATTTTCAATATTTAAGGAAGCTCATAAGTATTTCTATGTATCCACTGCCTAATTCATTTATCTGTTGCCTTATTTTCCCTCTTTGTTTTTATATTTTGATGGAGGTATACTTTATAGACAGTACAAGGCACAGAGGGGTTTTGACAAATGCTGTGTAGCCTGTACTTCTATAAAGTTCTGCATTTTGATCGCTCCAGAAGATTCCCTTATGCCCCTTCCCAGGCACTCCCGTCTTTTTCTCAAGGTAACCACTATTTTGATTTCTATCATCATAGATGAGTTTTGTCTTTTGTAGAGCTGTATGAAAATGGATTAGTACACGGTGCACTCTTCTGTGGCTTAGTGTCTAATGTCTCGTGTTTGAAGCCTGTTAAAAATCACCTCTTAGTTTCCTTATCTGTAAGTGGAAGGGGTCGCCTTATAAGATCCTGAGGAGTCGGGAGGTCTCCTGGGAGCGATAAGGGGGACCTGAGGAGTCGATTTGATTGGAATGGGTGAAGAGGAGGCTGAAGGGTGGGCTTTGTGGCAACCCTCCTCCCCTTCAAACAGAACAGCTGTACTTTTCTGTGTCTTGCAAATTGGGGTTCTCTGGGAGATTTCATTTGGGAGAATGTTTTTTGTTAAAAAAAAAAATGTTAGAGACCTGCAGGCCCAGATGATCCTTACTGATACTTTTCCCTCGAACATTCTATAAATTGCAAATAGTGCTTTCTGATATGAGAGCTTTGAATAGTTCCCTTGAGGGAGGGCTGGGAGACAGAGGCAGCCAGACTGGGGGCCCCCAGGGAGGGCCTGGGCACTGAGCACTGTAATACTAGCCGTGGTTACCATCAGATAGCATCACCCCAACTGAGGCGCCCAGACAATAAGACAGAGGCCCTGGGCAAGGGAAGGCACAAAGACAGCATTCAAAAGACCCACTCTCATAGCCCGGGAGCATTTCTATAGACTCCACCAGACCCTGGCCCAGCCTGAACGTCACCTGACAGCCAGAAAGCCATTTTTCACGGTTAGCTTTTAAACTGCTAAAAATAATAAACACAGAAAGAAAAGTGCTGACATAATCTTTGCTGCAGAGACAAACTGAAACTGTTGTTATAATAATGTAAACAAACTGGGTTCCAAATTATAACCTAGCCTTCCAAACAGGCTGCTTGACATTACCAAACATCTGGGGACCAGAGGGAGAATTGAGGGCTTGCCCAGGAAACAAGGGAATGGGCGCTGCGCAGGTGCCGAGCCCTATCCCACTGGCTCTAACCCATAACCCACCGATTAGCTACTCCTGACACCTTTTTTTTTTTTTTTTAAGCACATAAGGAAAATGCAGTTGGAGAGGGCTGCTCAGTGTTCCTTGAGCACAACTTCCCCACATAACAAGTGAAATACAGCTCCTCTCTCTCATTGTTCAATTATTACCTTTCTCACCCCAAATTAATTCTTGCAGATTTCCTTTTCTCCATTATGTTTTTCCAGCCCATTTAATGTTTTATATTCCTCCGGAATGTCTGCAGATGTCAAAACTATGTTAAATAACAAGAGCAGCAATGCCACAAATTAGCAGGTAATTCCCCTTGTGCTAAAAAGTGACAATTAATCACAAAGATCATGAATCTGCAAACAGCCAAGTCAAGCCTGGTATCTGACCTTCTGATCCATTAAATCACGTGCAGAAGCTGGCACCCTCACAGGACGGCCAACAGGAGGGAAACCGCAGATCTGGAAAAAGGGAAACACAAGAAGTTAAATAGAAGTGTTTTGTTTTTGTTTTTCTTTTCTTTTTTTTAAGTTCCCCAACATTTATTTAATCTGCAACTGCTCTTCTTTCTATGTTTAAATAGGATCTGGTTTCAGAGCGGTCTCTGATTCTGAATAAATGCAAATAGACTGAGATAAAAATCTCATTCCAGAGGGGTGATGGTTTCAGAGAAAGGAACTTGAACACAGAAGTGTAAATAAGACATTATAGGCATAGGACAACGTTTGTGGATCCCAAAGATCTACTTTGCTGTGGGCAAGATGCGGGAATTTGGGGAAGACGGTTATAAGGCAAATGTAAATCTTAAACAGTGTAAAACTGTGGCCTATGGACACCCATGCCAGTCTATTAACTGGTTCTTACCCGTTCATAAGAAGAAAGTGCAAAAAATAAGAGGAGGTGTTTAAAAACTCAGATAGTAGCTTGATGTCACACTTATAAGCATGTTGTCAGTGGATTCCTCTCTCTGGATAGGAGGCAAAACAGTTTGCATCCAATTTGATAGAGTTTCATTTTTTTAGTTTTTTAATTAATTCATTAATTTTTTAAAGTAGTCTCCATCCCAACACAGGGTTTGAACTCATAACGCTGAGATCAAGACCTAAGCTGATATCAAGAGTCAGACACTTAACTGACTGAGCCACCCAGGTACCCTGAGTTGCATTTTTATTATGTGCAGTAGGACCATCTAAACAGGTCTGCATGTTTTTAATACTTCTTTCTGAAACTATTGAAGCTTATAGAAGAGTTTCAGGAATCATATAAATAACTTCTATAGATTCCTGGCCCAGAAACCTTGTTCATATTCTTCCAATAGCAAAAAGATACAATTCTGGCTCATCTGTTCTACCCAACTACCTCATCATCCTAGCCTTTAATCTAGAAGTATTCCTCTGTCTTTCCTTGAATTTCGTACCCTCAAAAATTCTTATCAAGATTACAGAGCAGTAATAGCACATACAGAATGTCACTCAAATTGACTTAGTCTTTTTCATAATTAGGCAAAGAATATGTTTTTGAGAGGGATATTATAAAAATGATGTTTTTATTGCATTCTATCAGGTGACATCATAAATTGATTTGTTTTTTTACTGGTGATGACAAATTCAATAATTTGATTAAGTTGATATTTGGAAAACTTCTTCATTACATAGTTGTCTTTTTAAAATTTGTAATGAAGAAGTATTCTGTACAGAGAGGCTTTGTGATTATGCAAATTTCTTTTTCTCATTCTGTTTTTGCACCTGTTGGTCCTTCTTTCCTTGATTATTATTATTATGAATATTGCTGAAAGTTTCTTTTCTAATTCCACATTCCTAGTTTGCATATTATGGAAATAAAGAGCTTTAATATATTTAAAAAAAAATCTTAAACAGTGTAGAGATTTTGTGCTAATGATGGTATGGCTGGCCTCAGAGGACGTTTCCTAGGATCAGTCTCAACCAGCAGTAGCATCCCCCACCTGTGGTGAAATGACAGGTGTTCATCAGGGGATATAGCCAGGCTTGGAACTATGGAGCTGTCTAGATTGTATTCAGTGTGATTATGCTGGAAATACAGCTGGCCCATGTAAACAGATAAAAGAGAGAGCCAAATGCACAGGGGCAACTACCTGTTCAGCAGAGGACCACTTGGAGTATCTGTGTAAAGAGAAGTTGCTTTTCAGTTAACTATAGTCCCGCAATTCTTGTGGTTGTTGTGGGGAACTTAGAACTCAGAAAAACAGAGGTTAGCAGAGCTGATGTCTGCATTCCTGCTACCTTGGGGGGACCATTGGTAAATTTTGTCATAACTGCTTTTTTTTTTTAATTAAAAAATAGAGAGAATAGGTGTAATCTCTCTTTTTTAAAAAAAATATTTTATTTATTTGACAGACAGAGATCACAAGTAGGCAGAGAGGCAGGCAGAGAGAGAGAGAGAGGAGGAAGCAGGCTCCCCGCCGAGCAGAGATCCCGATGCAGGACTCGATCCCAGGACCCTGAGATCATGATCAGAGGCTTAACCCACTGAACCACCCAGGTGCCCCACATAGGTGTAATCTTGACAACTCTGCTCTTTGGCTAGACCATGAATTCGTTTGTCTTTTTCTAGTCCACTTTTTTTTTTTTTTACATTTATATACAATATGTGCATCCAGGACAATGAATGGTGTTTGTGTATTTCAAATTGATCTCTACGACATGAGTCTCTGGATGGGTATCTAATGTTCTCCATTTTTGACTCAACGTCGTCTGTGTGAGAACTAACCGTATTGGTCTGTCGCATTCCTTGCAGCTGCCATGTTGGATGAACATATGCTCAGTCATTGTCTTTTCACTCAACACCCAACATTATAGCACCATAAAAGCCCTTGTTATATTATTAAAGTGATTGTTGGGTGTGTGTGGGTGTGCACAGGCATGTGCGGATGTGTGAGTTTCCGCTGTGATGGACTCTGAGGTCCTCAGGATGCTGTTGTGTCTTGTTTTCACAGTGGCTCTTTTACTCCGTGACTCCAGGCAGAAGGGACACTCAGGGTGTTAAAAGGAAAAACAGATTTGTTTTTATTCGTTTTCCTCCCTTTTAAAAACAACACGATGGAAGACTTTGGAGTTGTATTTGTCTGCTTTTATCGGTCTCTGCCCACTGCTCTTGTAACAGACTTTAAATCTCCAGCCATCAACATCACCTCACTGTTTTCTAGAACATCAGAGAATCTGATAGCACGAGGCTGAAGACCAAGACATTTTTAGGAAGCCTATTCTAAAAGCGTTCTCAAAGAATAAATGGGCAAGCCCAGGAAGAAGCTAGTGTTTGTAACTGTCTTTGCGGTTTTATGGTGAGTATAAATAACTATACATCACTATCCTTGACATCGATATTTAAAAACTAACTGTGCCTTTTGTATGAAAATACTGGACCCCATTTATTTTTTGAGGGTAGAAGTCTGATTTGTATTTTGAAGAATGTATGTGAACCTGACTCAGTGAAAACAATCTAAAAATTCTCACATAATGATTCATAATAATATACATTTTATACATAACCTATATTAAGAACATTTTGTGGGCTGGGGTGTGCTAATGTTTTTATTTAGTTTAGTCCTCACAATGGTCATACCATCATTTTTCAGATGAGCCAAGGAGAGGAACAGGAGGATTTAACATTTTTGCCCAAAGCCAAACAGTAAAGAAGAGGCCAGCTAGCAATCTCATCCCAGTAGTAAGATGTCATGGGCCTCGTTCTTAGTCACTAAGAACAGGCCCAGGTTTTAAGATAAAACTTCAGAGGGGAAATTGAAAAACAGTGAGACTGAAGGTGCTTCTTAGTTTTGCCATAAACCCAACAGACAGTATCTCTTTCAATGTGTGCCTCAAACCAAGATCAAACCAAATTAGAGTACTTCAACCAGAGAAATTCAAAGTGATTCCTTAGCGAAGAAGGAAATTTCAAGTAGCAAGGTCAAGCCCCAGACCCTTCCAACTCAAACATGCCCATTTTTAATTCTTCTTCTCTTTAGAAAGCTGGGGCCATGGATTTGCTCATGGCTCAAAGGAGTCTGCGCAGTTGTGTTTACATGAGATCCCAAGCAAAAATGAGGATCACTCCCTGGGCCAGCTTTAGCCTAGAATGTGTGCTATTTACACATTTTTAATTGGGGCACAAATATATTAACAGTGTGGTTATTTTGTGCTTTCAAAAGAATCTGTTTTGTAACTGATTCGTATTTATATTTGGAATATATTTATTTCTAGGCATGAAACAGTTCATTTTGTTGAGCCATCTGACCTGAGGTGAAGTTGGCACAATTTCCCGTGACTGTTCCTAATTAATGCAAATTGAAGGTTAAAGGATAAATAAAGTTCTTTTAACTTGGTTTATTAATACGTTATTTATAAATGGCTCTTTACTTGGTCAATTTCTTTTTTAGTCAGTAACTATGTACAAATGTACCCAACAAACGAGCAAATACACCATGTGTATTTTATTACAAAGTTGTTTTAAAAGGGTTAATATGGCAAAAAAAAAAAAATAATGTCATCTGTCATCTACTTATCGATCTCTTTCGACTCAGTTCCGAAGTCCGAGGCAGACTATATTGCATTATGGTCTACATTCTTCATCCCTCCCTGTACCTACTGTTTGGTCATGTAACTTTGCACTAAAGAACAGCCTCTTTAGTAAAATCTAGTTTACTGTCCCCTTTGATGCTGGTTTTAGTCATGTGCCTTGCTTTGGCCAATGGAATGTTAGCAGGTATGCTGTTTGTAGAAGTCTGAAAAAGTTCTTGCTGTGCTTATGTTTTTTCTTGCTTCTCTGTGATTGCTATGAGAAGATGCCTCAACTAGCCTGTCACGGTTGAGAAACATGGAATGAAGTTGACTCACGTCAGTGGTCTCTGCCAAGGCTATCCTGGATCAGCCTAGACTAGTCAGGCCGTGTAAGTACGACAGCTGGGCAAGAGGAGCAGAGCCACCCAGCTGACCCACAGCTGACACATAGGAAGGAGGTTGAAAATCCACCCCACCAACCCTGAGACTCTTGAACTTATAAACACCAGTTTTGTCTAATTATTGAGTTTTGAGATAATTTGTTACTACCCCAAGTAACCCTATTAAATGCTACTATGTACTAGATAACTGATAGAGGACATACATCTGGTTCACTAAAAAAAAAAAAAAGAATGCTCACCTAGCCACCTAGAAGATGGTTTAAAATTAGGTAATAGAATCCAGCAAATATCCACCAAATGAGCTGTATTATTCAAGGTTCAACTGGGAAAATACAAGTTGGTCTAGGCATTTAAACAGAAGGGCTACAATGTAGGAAATTCATCATGCAGGTGAAGGGAAAGATGGAAAGGCCAACGGGAGAATGAGGCATCGAGGAGCTGAAAAATTGCAGCAAATCCTTGAGCTACAGGGAAAAAAAGAGTATCAGTACTGGGGTCCTGGGGCCAAGGTCACCCAGCAGAAGCTCGAAGGGCCTCTCTCATTGGAGCCGAAGCCCTAGAGGAGAGACATGGTCTTTATCTAAGATATTGTGTGAAGCAGGGAGTGTGGAGAAGAAATACCCTGACTTCTCTCTTCCTTCAGTCTTCCATTTCCCTCTGGGCTTCCCAGGGCTTGAACCCAAATGGAGGCCAGGTGGACTCAGGGACCAGACCAGCACAACCCACAGGAGCAAGGCTCTCAGTAATGCAAGGGAAGGATCTGATGGCAAAGGGGAAATTCATCACCACAATGTGCAAGACACTATACAAAGTGTTACTCAGTGCAGAGTGCTTACTCAGTAGCTGAGGGCTATATCTGAGAATACTAGACTCAGACTGTGCTTAAAGGTTAGAAAGGGCCTTAATAGATAAAAAAGTGAGGGAGAGGATGTTCAGGTAGCAGCAGCTGTGGAAACAAAGTGCAGGCAGTATTGTGAGAAATAGCAGGTGTACTGGTTCTCCTTAGAAGGTTGTGTATTTGGGAGGAGCAGGCAGGGGTGTGGAGAGGATAATGGGGCCATAAAAGGGAGAGCGTGAAGGAGTCTGGATTCCAGTCAGACTGGACTTCTGTTCCGAAGACAGCAGGAAATAAGATGGTTCTGAGCAGAGAGTTACATGATCCAAATTGCGCATTAGGAACGTTACTCTGATAGAGACTGGAGAGATGTAGATTGAAGGGTGGCAACTAGACTAAGGGTTTTTAACTAAGTACAGACCTCAGAGAGTTCACAACCCTTCTGAACAAACTGGCAGGTGTTTGTGTAAGTATTTGGTTTTCTGAGAGATGGTACCTAGCTTTCACATGGCTTTCAGGGGAGCCCATGACCCCTGCTCCTATCAAAACTGTAAGCACCAGCAGAAGGAACACAATCTAGAAATCTATAAATACTTCTTTTAATGAAGATCAAAAATGTAAGAGTGGCAGTGATAATGGAAGGAGGAAACGGACAAACATTTATAAGGTACTATCTAAACAAATAATCCAGATGAATGTGAACAGAAATAAAATGAGAAGGAGAGATGCTAAAAGGTTTAACTCTGGGCTAGAGCTGTCTGCTATTCCTTTCCCTCCCCTATAAAACAGAGAAAAGCAATCCATTCATACAAGATACTGCCCATATTCATCACAGGTATCACTAATCAAATGCAACATTTATTTATTACTGAGTATAAACACCATCTCCAAATCTTTCTCTAATAGCACCCCGGGCAACCACTGCCTTGTTCTAGAGCAACTATTTTTATTTATTGTATTGACTATTCTTTAGTTTCATACAGATGAAGTACCAGTGAATGGATATATTTGGCAAAACATACTATGTACTGATATGATCTGTGTACACATATTTATATGCATATTTCCCACATTTGGGAAACTTACTTATATACAGTTGGGCCACTAACTGGATCTTACCCAAGTTCATGGGTCTACTTAATGTTAACTCAAGGCAATTAACACAGACTTAAATAAAGATGAATTAGGGGGAAAAAAAACCTTTGATCCATGAAAACTTATTTTATTATGAAATTATCATCCTAAAAATTTGAAATTAAAACATTATTACCATCAACTACTAGTAACTTCATGGTAAATTCTTAACCCTAATCACAGGCAAGTAGGTGTACAGTATTACCATAAACAATCCTCTTGTCAGTCTGGTGACCTTGGGTTTGGTATTTGAATGGCACTATGGTGGTTTTCTCCCCTTGGGGTGTTTTCTAGCTGACACTTGAAAAGGGGTGTCATTATCAGCATTACTTTCTACATAGGACCATAATAAAGACAGATTCAGATAAGCCTACTTTTTTTCTACTTGGAGTTTTTGTTGTTGGTTGATTTTGTTTTGTTTCACTTCTTTTTAAAAAGGAGATAGAAGTCTATTGACTGCACGGCAAGGGAACAGCAGGCAGGACAGCAAAGGAGAAACCGTCTACCCTTTTCCTACTTGGAATTTTGGTCAGCAAGAAGATAATTACTGTCCATGTCAATATGAAAACTTTCTTTCCTCACCTCAACCCCAAACCCCCAAAGTCTGATCTGTTCAATTCCAAGCAACTTATGGAAAATTGTCTATATACAAAAATAATTCTGGGGTGGGGGGGAATCTCTAAATATAAAAAATTCCTGGCAGTAATTATTTGACCATGACACACAATAAAAACTATGTTTCAATCTGCAACACAAGTACTTACATATAGATGTGTGTGTATATATCTAAATAAAACAAAAGTTCTACTAAATAATATTCTTACTTGTGTGTTGCACTTGGACATTTTTTATTCCATTCAACTTTATCTTCTTTTATTCTATTGTATATACTATTTCATTAAGGAAAAGTTAGTAATGACCTGCTGCTAAATGGATTTCATTACCCTCTAATAGGGCACAGTCCACAGTCTGAAAACCATTACTGTAGCAAAATGACTAAAGCACTCTAACTTTATTCACCGATGTAAACATATTCACAAAAGACCAATCCTGAGCAACCACAGGGGAAAAAAAATCTCTTGGCTCTCTCCCTGGCATCCTGGATGAAGCCGAGGTTTGCGGGGCCAACTTTTGTACTTCGTGGTTGACAATGACTGCAAACTGAAAGGCAGAGATCAAATCCTCACTCTCCTTCTCGACACATCTCTTCCGCTGGGTAATTTATACTGTGCAAGTATCAAGCTATTCAATTTTGCTGTCATTTACTGTTCTTTTTCCAGCAGCAATGGAAACACAGGATCGGTTTACTGTTGTCTCTCTTTGGTAGAATTAGATTATTCTCCCTCCTGCCCCCTTAAACAAAGATGGCATTCATCACTCCAGAGAACCACCCCCGGAGGATCTCCAAACAAAGCATGGCAGGGAAACCGCTACCCGTGAAGGAGCAAACGCAGAAGCTGGGCATTGAGGCTGTCAGTCCAGATTCTATACCAGAATGAACTTTGTAATGATTCTTTCGATTGAGTGAACACAACTGTAAATGGAGCAACAGAATTAACCGTAATAACAAACAAGGAGAGAGAGAGAGAGAGAGAGGCTATATATCTTTAAATCCAATGGTATCTGCCAAAAGAAAGCTATGTATGAGAAATAATTAAAATCCATTTTCTCTTTCCAAAGGAAAAAATAACTATACAAAATAATCATATCAGAGATCGTTTCTTGCCTCTACTCTGGGATTCAAATATTCTTTCTTCTTTGTGACATCTCTGACATTCATTCACCTTGATATTCATTTGCTTACTGTGTACTCTCCCCTACCTCTTCACCCATTTAACTAGTAAAACATTAGTGAATGCATTAAAAGCTTCACATTTTTCGTGTTCTTTTATTCAGCATTTCTACTTCTCAGAATTTGCCTTAAAAAATGATTATGACTTTATAGAAAGCTAACAAAGTATTATCTATAATGGTATTATCTATAATGGCAAAAGACTCAAAGGATGCAATTAATTGCCAGAAGTTGTAATCTTTAGGTGGTTGGATTATTAGTGATTTATATTTTACTCTGTATACCTATAAATATTCCCCAAATTTTTCTCAATAAAAATAAACTAACAGATTAAAAATAACATCTGTGCTCAGTACTGAAACACTGGTGGATCTCCAGGTAGAAGGTTTTCACCAGGCCAAAGGATACACATATTCGATCATTCCCTGAGATACCTTCTAGTATCTACCTCACTTCCTCAGTAGTAAAATGGGCCTGATGATAATACCCAATTCATAAAGTTGTGATGAAGAGTAAATCCAATAAATCAAGTACTAAAATACGTGACGTGCTTAGAACTGTTCCTGGCACATAGAAACATGATATGCATTAGCTGTTATTTTTATTATTATGAAGACTTTCTTTACTTTCTTTTTTTTTTTTTTTTTTAAGTATTATATGCTGAACTCAATGCTGAGGCCCAGGAAAAGATGAGCTTGTTGCAAATGCCCTCAAAGTTATGTTCTGCATCTGGAGGATCAAAATGGGGCATAAGGAAACTTTTGGTGATAATGGATATGTTCATTATATTGACTGTAGTGATATTTTGACAGTGTATACATATGTCATCATCTACCAAATTATATATTTTATATATACTCAGTTTGTTTTATATCAATTGGACTTGAATAAAGTTATTTAAAAATGAAGGCAAAATGAAGACTTTTTCAGATAAGCAATCCTAAGAGAATTTTCCACCAGCAGACCAACACTAAAAAAAAAAAAAAAAAGAAAAAAAATTAGGTAGAAGGAAAAAAAAAATTCAGATGGAAGTTTAGTAATACAGGAAGGAATGATGAGCAATAAAAATAGTAAGTGAGTTGGGGGGAAATCGGAGTGGGAGACAAACCAAGAGAGACTGTGGACTCTGAGAAACAAACTGAGGGTTTTGGAGGGGAGGGGTGGGGGGTTGGGTGAGCCTGCTGGTGGGTATTAAGGAGGGCACATATTGCATGGAGCACTGGGTGTGGTGCATAAACAATGAATGCTGGAACACTGAAAAAAAAAACTAAAATTTTTTTTAAAAAAGTAAATATGCAGCAAATCTAAATAAATATAAACTCTTTAAAACAATAATTGTAATTTCTTATAGTTTAAAAATGTATGTAAAATTGAACTAAAAGCAATAATAACACAAAAGGTGAGGGGGTAAATGGAATTGAAATGATCTAAGGCCCCTACATTTTCTGGAAAGTAGTCACACTTTATATTGTATACTAATAAATTAATAAAACAATTTACAAATTCTAGTTAAGCACTAAAAAATAAAAAAATAAAGAATATATGACTAAAAAGCCAGTTGAGACAAAGTACTTCATTAATTAAAAAAAAAGGAAACAAGGGAAAGGAAAAGAAACACTAAACAGCTGGGGGTAAATAAAAAGTCAAGAATAGTGTCATAGGTTATAACCCCAATATATCAGTACTTGCACAAAATACAAATAGAATAAACATTGCAAGTAATACACATGTACTAGATGAAAAAAAAAAAGCCCTAGTTAAATGTTGCTCAAATGATAAGTGATATTGTTAGAGATACAAAGGGATATTGCATAATGATAAAAAATCAATCAATAGGGAGACAACAATTTAAAATATGAACACCACATCTGATAACAAAGTCTCAAAATATATAAAGCCAACATTGCTAAAACTAAAAAAAAAAAAAAAAAAGAGCAAGCAAATCCATAATCAGAGTAGAAGATTTCTTTTTTTTTTTTTTAAAGGTTTTATTTATTTATTTGACAGAGAGAGATCACAAGTAGGCAGAGAGGCAGGCAGAGAGTGAGAGAGAGGGAAGCAGGCTCCCCGCTGAGCAGAGAGCCTGATGCGGGACTCAATCCCAGCACCCTGAGATCATGACCTGAGCCGAAGGCAGCGGTTTAACCCTCTGAGCCACCCAGGTGCCCCCAGAGTAGAGGATTTCAATGCACCATTCTAACTGGTAGAATTTTTTTTTTTTAAGATTTTATTTATTTATTTGACAGACAGAGATCACAAGTAGGCAGAGAGGCAGGCAGAGACAGTGGAAGAAGCAGGATCCCCGCTGAGCAGAAAACCCGATGCAGGGCTCTATCCCAGGACCCCGAGATCATGACCTGAGCCAAAGGCAGGGCTTTAACCCACTGAGCCACCCAGGCACCCCTAGAATGGTCTTTTTAAGATGAGTTAGGGTATAGATATGGAAACATGATTACTAAATTTGACTTTATTTAGAGTGTTGTGGCCAACAACTATAGAATACACAGAAGGCACATTAAACATTTGCCAAAATTTACCATGCTCTGGGCAACAAATAAATCTGAAAAAATTTCAAAGATCAGAAGTCACATAGAATATGTTATCCAATCACAGAGGAATTAAGCTAGAAATAGAAAAAAAAAAACCAATAAGACAATCACAAATGTTTGAAATTAAGCTGTATACTTCCAATTACCTCATGGGTTAAGGTAAAGCACAATGAGAATTAATCAATATTATCAACGAAAATATGAAGAAAACATGTAATATATGTAAGCTGCTTGGGGCACCTGGGTAGCTCAGTTGGTTAAGTGACCACTCTTGGTTTCCACTCAGGTCATGATCTTGGGGTCCTGGGATGACTCCCATGTCAGACTCTGCACTTAGCAGGGAGTGTGTTTATTCCTCTCCTTCCCCCCCGCCCTGGCTCTTTCTCTCTAATAAACAGATAAATAAAATGTTAAAAAAAATGTGTAAGCTGCAGCAAAAAGTGTCCTTAGAGGGAAATGCATATACTGAAATGCATCTATTAGAAAAAAAGGAAACCAGAAAATTAATGACACAATTATCTATCTCATTAAGTCATAAAGACAATACCAAATTAAACAAGGTGGAAGGAAAAAAATAATAATTAGAAACTAATGATACAGAAAACAGAGATGTAACAGAGAAGGTAACCCAGACCAAAAATTTCTTTTTGAAAAATACTAACAAAATCCATTAGCCTGTAACCAGGTTAATTAAGAAAAAAGAAGAAGAGGCAAAAAATTACAAATATGGAATAAAAAAGGGAATCACTATAGATTTTAGACATTAAAAAGATAAGAGGATACATGGACTCCTAATGGCAATATTTGAAAATATTGATGAAATGGATAAACCACCAAAAAAATTTTGCCCAAATAGGAAAACAATAATACAAATATAAATAGTCCTATATCCTTCAAGAAACTGACTTTTTTGAACTTAAAAACTTTCTCACAAAATATTCTCCAGTCTTGAACTGCTTTATTGGTGAACTTTACCATACACTTAAGGGAACACCACACCAGTCTTACATAGTTCAACCATAATATAGATAAAAAGGGATCATATCTCAATTCATTATATGAAACTCATTTTATGAGGTCATTGTAGTCTTGATCCCATAACTCAGCAAGGACATTACAAAACATAATTTTATAAACTAATACCCCATATGAATTTAGGGGAAAGATACTAAACAAAATATTAGCAAAATGAATCCTGAGTTGTTTTTTAAGTCACACCACATTATAAGCAAGAGGAATTTATCCTAGAAATAGAATGTTGGTTTAATATTCAAAAGTCAATGTAAAGCATCCTATTAACAGAAAAGTGGAAAAAAGCATATGATTATCTCAATAGATATGGAAAAAAGCATTTGCTATCATTCATAACCATCCATGATAAAAACTCTCAGCAAACTGGGATTAGAAGGAAACTTTCTCAGTCTGATAAAACCTGTAACATCTTAATGATAAATACTGCAAGTTTTCTCTTAAGACTAGGAAACATTCAAAGATATCATCTATAACCATCTTTATTAAACATTATTATGCTAGAGGTCCTAGCTACGGCAATAAGGGGGAAAAAAGGGACGCCTGGGTGGCTCAGTTGGTTAAGCAGCTGCCTTCGGTTCAGGTCATGATCCCAGCGTCCTGGGATCGAGTCCCACATCGGGCTCCTTGCTCGGCAGGGAGTCTGCTTCTCCCTCTGCCTCTGCCTGCCATTCTGTCTGCCTGTGCTCGCTCTCTCCCCCACCCTCTCTGATAAATAAATAAAATCTTTAAAAAAATAATAAAATAAGGGGGAAAAAACTGAACAAAAAGAAGAGATAGAACCATGGGTATAATTATGATTATAATCTGATATTATAATTTGTATAAGAAAGCCCAAAACATCAAAAAGAAACTATTAAAACTAATAAGTGAATTTAGCGAGGTCATTGGATATAGGATCAATGTACAAAATTCAATTAGATTGCTATATAGCAATAACAAGCAGTTAGAAAATAAAATCTAGTAAATTATCAAATTTATATTAACATCAAATATAAGATATATAAAGATTAGATATCATATAAAGATATGAGAGACCTCTACCCAGAAAGCTGCACTTAGCTTACTGAAAGTAAAAAAGAAGTACACAGTTATAGATTGGAAGAATCAGTACTGTCAAGAGTCAAGATACTGATTCTCTCTAAATTAGTTCAATATAATCCCTATCAAAATCACATAAGCATTTTTTAGTGGAAGTTAGCCAACTAATGCTACAATTTATGTGGAAAAGCAATGAGCTAAGAAGGCAACATTGGAAAGAACATGTGAGAATTTAATACCACCAGTTTCATATTATGAATCTACATTAACCATCATAGTATGCCATTGACACAAGGATAAACAAATAAATCAAAGAATTCAAAAGAAGGAGGAGTCAAGATGGCGGAGAAGTAGCAAGCTGAGACTGCTTCAGCTAGCCGGAGTTCAGCTAGATAGCTTATCTAAAGATTGCAAACACCTGAAAATCCATCGGCAGATCGAAGAGAAGAAGAACAGCAATTCTGGAAACAGAAAATCAACCACTTTCTGAAAGGATTTTGGATCTCTTCTAATTTGGTTAAAGCATATTTTCCTGGGGTTGTTGCC
>NC_081558.1:78968600-79075116 GCF_022355385.1 Mustela nigripes | reverse complement strand
AAAAAAAAAAAAAAAAAAAAAGAATTCAAAAAAGAGTCTAGAACCCATATATTATCACTGGTCATTAAAGATGATCCCGCATTGCAGCAAGACAGGGGCGGCTTTGAATAATAAGTAGTGGTAATATCATTGACTTCGCAGGACACAGAAAAATCAATTCCATGTAGATTGTTGGTCTCAGTGTAACATAGGGAAATGTAATAATGATTTTTAAGTAACAAAGTTTTCTTAAACATGACACAAAAAGCACTAACAATAAGGGAAAAAGGAGATAAAAAAGAAGCAAGATAAAAACAGAAATGAGGAACAATAAAGGGAAAATAAGTAATTAATGTTGGGAATTTCTGCTCACCATTATAAGACTGAGAAGTGCAAAATAATATTTGCTATATATATGGCTGACAAAGGAATCATATTCAAGATACATATAAAGTTCCTATAAATCCATAAGAAAAAGGATAATCCAATAAAAAATAGCCAAAGACTTGGTATTCTCACATGAGAGGATATTCAAATGTAAACAAGCATGTAAAAAAGTGCTCAACCTCCTCATTTATCAAGGAAATCCAAATAGGAAGTAGAAGATTTCAATGCACCTCTCTCAGTGACTAGTAGAATGTTCTTTTTAAGACAAATTAGGGTATAGATCTGGATAATATGATTACTAAATTTGACTTTATTTAGAACATTGTGGCCAACAATAGAATACACAGAATGCATATTAAACACAAGCAAGTATCTATACACTCCACCAGATGGCTAAAATACTGCCAATATCTAGTGTTGGAGAAGATAGGAGAAATAGGAAATAGGAAGAAATAGGAAGTCTTACACCCCGCTGGTGAGAATATACTCACTTTGACCTTTCTACAGGAATATATAGTTATGAACCAGAATATATAGTTATGAACCAGAAATTCCATCCTCAAAGCCAATGTAAGTGTGTACACATGTTCATTAATAACCCATACAAAAATGCCCAGAGCTGCCCTTTTCACAATAGCCAAAAGCTGGAAAGAATTAAAATATTCATCACACTTGAGTGGAATATGTATACAATGGAAAATAAGTCACCAATGACGGAATATCTCACAAACATAATATTGAACAAAATACGTCAGACCCAGAAATGCATACTACATGAGGCTTTTATATAAAGTTCAAAACAAAGCAAAATTAATCTCTAGTTTAAGAAGAGTTCAGTCTTTTGGGGAGAGCATGAATGGAGGCATGGAGAGGGTGTCCTTCCTGTCAGTGTTCCATTTCATGATCTAACTAGTGGTTAAGTAGGTATATGTGCTTTGTGAAAACTTTTCAAGCTGTATGTTAACAATTTGCATACTTAATTGTAACACATTAATGGTCCATGAAACCATCTTGGGAAGTGACTACCATTCTTAATAGAATGTATGTATGTGTTTTAAAGTATGTTTTAATGTAAAGTATAAGCATGTTCTGCTTCAAAGCATAAGTTTATTTATGAAAAGTTTAAGAAATATCACATGTGTGTTTCCTACTTAGTATTAATAAGAACACAGTCAGGCATGGTAAGGAATTCTGATGGGACATATAGCATACATCAGGGGAAATTTCAGACATCTTGCAAAGTGTAAAACAATGCTGTCACCAATACGGGGTGGGGGAAGGGTCAGGAGGCTGAAAGAAACAGCTTTAAGTTACCAGGGTTTTGTGTAAAGGAGTTGTAGAGTATGTTATTCACTTTTTCTCTTTAGGAAGAATAGGGAAAATTGTTCTTCTTGCAGGAAATGAGCAGCAAAAATTGTGTAATTAATGTCTTCCCTCTTCTCATTGGCTTCTAGAAAATTCAACTCTAGGTATGTGCACACTTGTAGGGCAGGGTTTTTCACACTTTATTTTATTATGACCATGATAAACACATTTTATATCATGGCCCAATGCACAAACACACACATAAACTTGAAACATACATTGTTAGTAAATAATGTCCTTAGTGTAATGCCCTGTGATATTTTCTAGTCTACTCTGTTCTAACCTTCACATCCCATTTCATTAAAAATGTGACCACTTACTAGATGGAGTCATGGACCATCAATGTGTTGCAACTAAGTTTAAGAAACATGTCCAGAAAGGGACGCTTGGGTGGCTCAGTGGGTTAAAGCCTCTGCCTTCGGCTCAGGTCATGATCCCAGGGTCCTGGGATTGAGCCCCGCATCAGGCTCTCTCCTGAGCAGGGAACCTGCTTCCCCCTCTCTTTCTGCCTGCTGCTCTGCCTACTTGTGATCTCTCAAACCCTCTCTCTCTCTGTGTCAAATAAATAAATAAAATCTTAAAAAAAAAATGTCCAGAGTTCCTGGCAAATATTAAGCATTTGATAGAATACTACTAAATGAATCATGGTATATGTTTTGCATATTAACCTAACCTCTGGCTCCTTTTTAGTGCCCATCCTTGTTTGCCTTCTTGTTCTTTTTCTTTTCTAATTTATATTAACGTATTATAGTGTACATATCTTTATAAGTTGTCATGATCTTTTCCAGAACAAGTCCTTAATGCTTTCAAAGTCATGTCGTAAATCAGTCGGAGCAAAGCCAGGAGAGAAAAGATCCTCCAACGGGGCTGGGTTGTGCTTCTCTGGGAACAGGAAGCTCAATAACCTGTAAGAGACACTTCCTGTCCCACCACCGTAACAATGGCTGCGGCACCAGGGTACATGAGAGCAGATGGCAACTGGGACGAAGTGACAGAAGCTCACCTCTAACCTTACAGGGACTACATATACTCTTGCTTTCCATGAAGTTCTTTTGCATTTCCGACAGCTGGGAGAGACAGAGCCAGCTCATTCTGAGAAACACAAAGACACTTTTTGAAAGAGGAACAAAGAGTTCTGCAATTGACAGTGAAGAATGGTGTGAGCATCTATGTGCATTGCTGTGATAAAGGAGTTCATGGTCTTGAGTTTCCTTTATCTCTCTCTTCAGGGTGTAAAGTCTTTCTCAGGTCATTGAGACTGTGTCTAAAGAAGAGCTAGCAAACATGTTGGAAGGAACGCGTCTGGGCATGTCAGAATAAACAATCCTTCTGATGCAGGAACAAAGTTCACCTTAATAAAACTTGCATTTTAAAACTGTTTTCTTGAACATAACTTTCTCTACAAAAGATTCTTGGACCACTGTTGGGCAAGTGCCATCCTGGCTTATTTTCCACACCCAAAGAAAGGAAAACATGGTTTGGGCCAACCCCTATGGTACAATTTGGTAATGCTGTCCTTGTGAGGACAAGGTTGTGGGCCAAAGACGGATGTGAACTTGACTGGTCATTCCTTTCGCGAAAAAGAGTCACAAATGACAAGGAATTTAACAGGGCTGGAATGGATCACTTCTTTTCTAGGAAATGGATCCTAAGCTTTGTTTCTACTTTAGCTCTAAGAAAGCATGGATGCCTTCCAGGGAAATAACCAAAAAATACAGACTATGATTTTCAGGCACCGATGTCTACAGAAGTATTTGTCTTAGTAGTATGAAATCAGAAGCGGCCTGCAAGTTCCAAACTGGGGGGAATACTTTAAAAAGTACTTGTGCAGCCATTGAGACTAGTACTTACAAACCACAACATGAGAAATACTCATAATAACATGTTAAATAAAAGCAGCTCAAAAAACTACATATACAAAATATGAATACAACCATTTTGTAAGCGTAAGGGTAAATATTATATATGCATAGAGAAAGATTCAAAGAAACACTCCACAGTGTTACAAGGAACTACAAACAGTGCCTAGTGAAATCAAGGATGAATATTAAATGTCTTTATTATTTTCTTGTTGTTCAAAGCTTCCACCAAAGGCAGGGATTGCTTTTACAAATAGGTAAATAAAAGCCATTGTTAAAAAAAAGTAATGATGCATTTTCTTTATAAATTCTATTTTATTCATGCATTGACTCATAAATATCTGGAAACTTTGTCCATTTTCTCTCAAATGACAATTTTGGGAGTTAAATTTCTAGCTTCACACAGAGTAAAGGAAGACCGGATAGACCACTGAATCTCAGGCAAAGTAGAAATGAAACACGGCTTCTTAGCCTCCGGACATATCTGCATGAAGGAAGACCACGTTTTAAAGAAAACTCTTTTTCTTATATATGTATATTTTTCACATGGGCTGTAAGGACTAATTTAAAGCTCTACTTTATAAATTACATTAAAGCTTTAGTTGGCCCAGCTGAAAGCCTGCACAATTAATGTGAACATCACACACGTTCATGAATTCCCTCGGCATAAATCCCCAGTCCTTTTGTCCAGCTGGCCATAGGCAAAAGTGAGCAAGAGAGTAGTCTCTATAGTGCTTTGAAAAGAAAATGAAGGCAGTCCAAAGAAATGAAGCTGCCGTATTCAAGCTACGACCACAGGGTAGTCACAATTATTTTAACAAT
This sequence comes from Mustela nigripes, assembly GCF_022355385.1. NCBI lineage: Eukaryota > Metazoa > Chordata > Mammalia > Carnivora > Mustelidae > Mustela > Mustela nigripes. The sequence continues at coordinate 79,070,704 of NC_081558.1, read as the reverse complement.
TATTTAACAGATGCTGAAGCATCTCCATTTTTCATGTGGTTTCTGGTTACTTTGTCACTTTCCTGAACCATGCCTGTCAGTATGGTCTACCAGGAAAGGCTCACTGTTGCACTAGCAGATGTAGAGGGGAAGAGGACAGGATAATGTTTAATCATTTATTTCTGAATTTATACATTTGACAGGTAATTCTATATTGGAAAAAAGGAAATGAGAACCCCACTATACAACCTTGCTACTTGCAAGCCACTTAATTAAGAAGTTCATTTAAAAAAATTCTTAATTTAAATAAAGCACAATCTAACAAAGCTGGTCCATGTAGCAAATTATATATACTGAGATTTTGGTAATGAAGTAACCACAATCCCCTGCTAAACCTTACTAAATTTTTTAGACAATTTCTCAGTAATATGGACAGGCACAGCACCTAGGTGATGGCCTCCAAGTTTCTCCAAGTTTCTAAGCAGAGAGTTATAAAGCAACTTCGGATGCTGTCACAAATTGGATAGAAACATGTTTACTTTGGAAAAACACGTGAATCTTAAAGAGATACTAGGATTTATTCATCGTGTTTTCTAATTTATAATGGGAAGATAAACTTCTTCAACACTTTGGAACATCGTCCAGCATTTAGACTAAAACTTTTACTACTACATTTGGCCCATAATGGTGGGATCTGTCTGGGTGTCTGATCTCGAAGACAGGATGACAGTGTCAACCTGTGAGTAAAAGTGAAGGAAGCCAAAAGGCTTTGGTTTGGGAATAAGAGTAAAAATTCCCTATGGCTGTGAAGATTTCCACGCTCACCTACCCTCCCATGTCCCCACCCTAGGAAGCTCCAAACCCACTCCCTGGAAGCTCTGGGTGGTTCTCAGTGATTCTTGGTGGGGGAAGATCACAGAAGGCTCAAGATCTAAGGGTCAGGGATTTCTCTTTAAGTCATACTGTTATAAATAAATCCATGGATCAATAAACAGGAGAAAAGTGAAAGCTCTTCAGAGTTCAATGCCCACTAATAAATACAGAAGGAATGATGAAGTTGGAAAACCATCACTGGATGCTAACATTAGTAGGCGAACATTTGAGAAGGAAAATGGTATTTTTACAGTTTCAAGGTATTAGCACCTTATCCAAGTGATCCCAAAACTATCATTACCAATAGCGGAATAAACCAACATCATGATTCCTGATACAACGCACCGAAAAGGACACAAGATCACTACTGTGATATTCCTTCCTTCCAAAAACTTACTACCTGAATCCAACATTGAGGAAACATCAGAAATCCAAGCAGAACTGACCTGTACCCTCCTAAACTGTCAAGGTCAGGAAACAAAGGCAAGGAACTGGTTCAGAATAGAGACAACTGCATTCAGCATGATACTACCGAATGAGTCCTAATTGGGAAAAAAATTGCTATCAAGAATATTTTGGGAGCACCTGGGTGGCTCAGTGGGTTAAAGCCTCTGCCTTTGGCTCAGGTCATGATCCCAGGGTCCTGGAATCAAGCCGCACATCTGGCTTTCTGCCCGGCGGGGAGCCTGCTTCCTCCTCTCTCTCTCTCTGTCTGCCTTTCTGCCTACTTGTGATCTGGGTCTGTCAAATAAATAAATAAAATCTTAAAAAAATAAAAGAATATTATTGGACAATCAGCAAAGCGTGATGGAATGTTGATTGATAGGATCATGTCATTGTTGGATTTCCTAGGTTTAAAGACTATGTTGTGATTATGCAGGAAACTGGCCTTGTTCTTAGGAAATGTGTGCTGAAGCATTTAAGAGGGAGGGCAAAAAAAGACAGCAAGGTGGGGAACAGAGATTTAATGGTACAGAAACACCATTTTTTCCACTTTGGGATTCTTCTCCAGCCCTATCAGAGAGTAGGGCCATCTGGGGTGTGGTCAACTGGGAGGCGAGGCTCAGTGCATTCAACGGGAGGGAGAAAGGATATGCACAAGATACACACACACACACACACACACACACACACAGCCCCATTCCAGAGGAAGCTTGGGGATCTGGGGGAGCTTCAATAATCTCAGCGATTATGATGTAGACAGGAGTCTTTTCTGAAAGCTCCTAAACTTGAGTTTTGTGACTGGCATTGCTGCTTTCTGGGGTGAGGAGAATGATGGTGTTTCTCATAATTTATTTGTTTGCATTTGATACTTGGCTTGAAGACAGAACTCTGAGGACATCTGTCCCAGGAATCTATGATCTGCAGGGCTTCCCAAGACCTGTTTCCCAGTCCCTCCCACTTTAGGACAACCCTCTAACATACTGCAAGGTGAATGTCATTTGTACCCTGGGGCAAGTTTGTTCAGAGGGTTTGCTTAGAATATACTGCATTTGCTAGTGCATTTTTGCAACCTGCAAGCAAATCATTCTCTAAATGGCACCTTTTGGAAATAAAATGCTCTTTTGACTGTAGACAATGCCGGTTAGCTAATCAGAAAACTGGGAATATGGCAAAAAGGAAAACCGGAACTTGAAAGTTAATCCATCTTTACACTCAGACACGTGTCAAAAGCCTTATTTTAAGCAATAATTTAAATACTAGTTAATCTAGACTATGTGGGGATCCTGTTAAAATTCAGATTCCGACTCAAGATGTCTGAGTGGAACCTGTTATTCTATATTTCTAACACGTAGGTGCCAAGGCTGCTGGCCTGCTTCTCTAAGACCAAGGTTTTCAGTGGCACACTATTTTAGCACCTTCGACCAGAAGACTGAAGTATAATGAGGCCCATTTTTTTTTTTTAAGATTTATTTATTTGTTTGACAGACAGAGATCACAAGAAGGCAGAGAGGCAGGCTGAAAGAGAGAGTGGGGGAAGCAGGCTCCCTGCTGAGCAGAGAGCCTAATGTGGGGCTCTATCCCAGGACCCTGAGATCATGACCTGAGCTGAAGGCAGAGGCTTAACCCACTGAGCCACCCAGGCGCCCCAGTGAGGCCCATTTTTAAGATGAGAAAACTGAAGGGGCGCCTGGGTGGCTCAGTGGTTAAAGCCTCTGCCTTCGGCTCAGGTCATGATCCCAGGGTCCTGGGGTCGAGCCTCACATTGGGCTCTCTGCTCAGCAGGGAGCCTGCTTCCTCCTCTCTCTCTGCCTGCCTCTCTGCCTACTTGTGATCTGTCTGTCAAATAAATAAAAATCTTTAAAAAAAAAAAAAAGATGAGAAAACTGAAGCTCCATGTGACCAAATAAGGTTTCCCAAGGTGCCAAGGCAAGTTGGTGAGAAGTAGGATTTAAGCTCAGGCCTCTTCCACTCATATGGTCTTTCCAAGCTAAGGTTAGTCAAGGCCCCACTCCCCTCCTCAGGTGCCTGAAAGAGCGCCAGCGTGGCACTGTGGTCAGATGCTGGAGACGACAAGCAGTCCTCAGCGATACTGATAGGAGGTGGGTCCCTAATCTTTGTTGGGGGTCATACATCCCTTTTTGAGCCTAACATGGCATCTCTGTGGTTGTTGTTGCTTGGATTTAATTCCAGAAAGTTGTTCTTGCCTGCATCTACAGTCCTACATGCAGTCCTGCCAAGGCTTATGGACCCCCTCGAAGACTACTTGCGGGCTCCCCAGAGAAGAAAAGCTGATGTAAAGGCCTCGAGAGGACACCAGAGATCTCACAAAGCTTTAGTGCTTCAGAAATGGTGCCCTTTTAACCACCAAAGGCCCTTCAGTGGCTGCCACCCCAACTTCCAGAGGGATGTGAAAAGGGACATTCTTCTCTTGCTTGTTACTCAAGCACCTCCAAGCTATGACTACTGCTGAGGTAAATTCTTTTTTTTTTTTTTTTTAAGATTTATTTATTTATTTATTTGACAGACAGAGATCACAAGTAGGCAGAGAGGCAGGCAGAGAGAGAGGGAGAAGCAGGTTCCCCGCCAAGCAGAGAGCCTGATGTGGGGCTCTATCCCAGGACCCTGGGATCATGACCCAAGCCGAAGACAGAGGCTTTAGCCCACTGAGCCACCCAGGTGCCCCTGAGGTAAATTCTTAAAAGGAGTTTTTACAACTCAGCCAAAATAACTTAAATCATTATACAATAAATAGCTCTGAAATTACCACTTCAAGATGATATGATTCATAAAAATTCAACCCAATGGGATTTCATGGTCCAAAAGTCACTAGAAGGGTGAGTCAGATATGATGGTGTCAATTGAAAATGAAAACCAGAAAGAACAAACACAGACATACTTGAGGCTTTTCTTATCCTGAACTCATGTCGGATGCCTCCCAGAAAAGCCTGGCTCTGATTGCCACAAGCCTAAAACATTTCTTCTTAGGAAATGGGGTACAGGAATGGAAAGACCTAGAATCAGTTATCCTTTAATAGCATAAGGAGTTTTATACTTAAAGAATTTCAGCATCCAGCTACTATTCTCAGTGACTTATTGTCAATAATTTAACCAAAACATAAGGCTCTTATTTGCTTTGTAGCACTTGGCCTATAGATTGAGATCAAACAAAATTTGCTGATTTGCCCCGAATCAATTTTATAGTTTTTTATTCTAGCTGCTTTCGTGTTTTTTTTCCCTTAATCTTAGAGAAAATAATATACAAAGAACACCAATATTTCAGTCTTGAAATCTCAGAGCTTAAAGGAATGTTTAGAGATAATTTCATTTAAATTCCTCTTTTTTACAGTTGGGGAAAGCGAGAAGCAGAAAGATGAAGTGACTTTCTCAGTTTTAAACTTGTGCCAGGACTGGAATCTCTGTATCTTTTACTGTTAGGCTAGAGATAAAACATATGTGCAACTTAAACTTTTTTTTAAGTTCAAGAGTATACCATGGAAAGTGAATTTCTGTAGAGCTGACTTATTCTCTAGGGTAAAGCCCGAGTTAATAACCTGGAAATGTTCCTTGCATACATGCATGTGTATCTATCTTTTATCTTTATAGAAGAAGGATCGTCTTACAAATTGTTCTTGCTCGTTTTCTTTGGCTCTTGAATTGAACTCCTTCCATAGTGCTATGATCAAATGTACTTTCTTCTTCTAAATGGGTTACATTGTTCCCCACTATATGTATTCCATTTGTAATTTACTAAACCATTTCCCTAATGATGTACTTTTAGGTTGCTTGCTGTTCTTGATACGACAAGCAATTGAATATATTTTAACTGTATGCATCTTTTCATAAACTTCTCTCACTTGTTTCTTTTTCTGAAAACTTTCTACTTTAGCAACTCCTTTCCCTCTTGCTTTGTTTTAGCTTCCTCTGCCTCATTTGGTCACTGCCTGAAATGGGATGTATTTGTTCATTTTTTGTCATTTGTATCTTCCTAGTAGGATGCAACCCCCTTGTGAAGATCTCACTTTATTCACTGCCGTGTCCTCAGCATAGAGGATAGAGAGGGGCTCCTAGTAGGTGCTCAGCAAATATGTGATGAATAAATGAATGAACGCATGCACATTTTACTATTTGACGATTGGTCTTTTTTTATTGATTCATGAAGTTTTTTTTTAATTGATTCATGAAGCTAGAAGAGCTTTAATTTGTCATTTTGTTACTACTATATTTTCCAATGTGGTTTGCTATATGTGTTTGTTATTTGACTTTGCTGATGAAATTTTTCTTTTTTGCATTTAAAGATAGTTCAGTTAATAGGTACTCACATTAACATCTGTCCTTTATGGCTTTTGAGTTTCGTGTCTTGCCTAGAAAGGCCTTATGCAGTCCAGAGTTATTTTTAAAAACTTGTCTGGTACTTTCATGGTTTGTTTTTACACTGGAATCTTTGATTCATTTGGAATTTATTTTGGCATAAGCAGTGGCTATGTATTCAACTTTGTTATTTTTTCCCCAATAGTTAGTCAGTTGACCCAACTTTAATTAAAGAATAATCCATCCTCTTTTCATTGTTCTGAATGCCATCATTATTGTATACCAAATTCCCATAAATATTTACCTCTATATCTGGTCTCAGTTCTGTTCTGCTAATTTGCCTGCCTTTTCCTGTGTTCGTACTAATTTATCTTAATTCTCTCTGCTTTATGGTGTATTTTAACATCTGAGTAAGACTGGACCCTTCTCTTTGTCCTCTTTCCACCATGATTTTCCTATCAACTCTCACATCATTGTCTCTCCAAAGAACACTGGAAAGCCACAGAACCAGTCAAACCTCCCTCCAAAAAATTCTGCTACTATTTTACTGAGGTTGATTACTTTATAGGTTAATTTAGGAAGAAACGACATTGGTACAAGAACCCATCTTTCTTGAGTTTTGAATGTCCTTTATGCTCATTCAACTTCCTTGACACACACAAATAAAATTTAATTTTCTACAATGGGAAGAGTTAAGAGGACTCTTATACCAAAACTAAAACTATTTATTTTTCCATTTATCCACTAATGTGAAGCAAACCATCCCAAAAGTTAGTGGCTTAAAACAATAACCATTTTATTACATCTCTCGATTTTGTAGGTTGAGCATTCAAACAGGGCTTGGTTAATTCTTCTGCTTTCCTGTATGGTTTGTTTGCTTTCATGTACTGTTAATTGAGGACACTCAGGGACATTCAGCTGGTGGCTGGGCTAGCCTAGAGGGACAAGATAGCTTCACTCCAGGTATGACATCTTGGCAGGAGTGATAGGAAGACCAAGCTCAGCTGGGACTGTCTCCTACATTCACCTAGATGTGGCCTCCCTAGCAGGACAGCTTTGGGTAGCTGGAATTCTGAGAGGGAGGCTGAAGGATCAGAGAGGGAATCTCCAGAGAACAAAGAAGAAGCTGCCTGGATTTCTGTATTCTTCACAGTCTCAGAAGTCACATCGTGTCTCTTTCACAATACACTAGAGGTGAAAGCAGTCACAAGCCACCCAAATTCAAGCCTTCCCAGATCCGCTCCCCCTCTTATGGGGAGAAGGTCAAAGACTTTGTAGCCCTGTTTGAAAATTATATCTTCTATTAGTAGAAAACTAGACAACTTTCCCACATTAGTTTAATTACTTACGACTTTTCTACAATATTCTTTCTACTTCCATCACTTCTATCCCTGTAAACACTGACATGATGCAGAACTGGAGAGTATTTCATTTTTTAAATGAAATTTTCAGTTGAGTTGCATTCTGTTCCAGTGTACAAGGGGTTAGCCACACCCTCGGCAGGACTGGCTTTCTTCATCCATTCTTCCTGCCTCCTCCTCCTGGCTGCTGGACAACCTGCTGCTGTCTCTACCCGAGGGTGGCAGCAGCACAGAAAGTCAACTCTAATTTGTCAGTTTTTAAAAACTTGTTATTTGGCAGCAATTTTGCATAAAGGCAGAAAGAAATTAAAATGAAAAGTACATGTTTTGAGAATGAATAGTGAAACTCAACCAGTTATTATGAAGAACACAAGGGCTGACTGTTCTTTCTATTGATCTATGGCCTTATTTCCAAGACCCCTAAAGACAAGCCCTGCTAATTCCCCACACACCTTTCTCAGTGATTCCCTTCTTGTCTAAATTCCAGCGATCCCAGCAGCACATAATGAATATCTATTGTATCAGGCACTTCACATACGCTTACTATTGTACTGAACCCCAACAGCACTTCAAGGGTGAGAACTGTTATACCCCTATTATAGCCAAGAACACTACAGTTCAGTAATGCACTGAGCTGTGCAAGGGTCACAGAGCTAAAGTGTAGCATGCTGTCCCCTACATCCTTGCTGCACAAAATGTGGCCCCCTTCCTCAAGGCATCAGGATCACTTGGGAATTGTTACAACTTCAGACCTCAGCCCAGACCTAGTGCATCAAGAACCGGAAGTGATAGTTGTTCCTCTTACAGTTGAGAAGCACAGCTCTGTACCCCAGGTCCTGCAATGATCCTGCACATTGCAATCCTATGAGGGAGCTTTAAAAATACTGATTTTTTGAGTTCCTTTCTCCTATCTCAATTCCAGTTTCATTGGTCTGGGGTACAACTTTGGCACTGGGATTTTTCAAAGCTCTTCATGTGGTTTTAACATTCAGCTAAGTTAGAACTATTGCTCTATGTAGCTCATTGATACAAAGTGTATCTTATAGCTTGCATACTTGTTTATCATTTGTATGCATGTTTGATGTCTGCAACATGAATTTTTTTTATATCACCTCTCTTTCCAAGGTAGTTTCTTGCACAAATATGAATTCCATCCTATTGATAGAATCTGAACTGCTGTTGCTATTGTTGCAAATGATGCTTTAATTGGTCTGCCGTGGGGCTGGGCATCGGTATTTTTTGAAAAAGGGCCTCATGTGATTCTATTGTGCAGTCAAGGTTGAACACCACTGGGTTGGCTCCTACAGCTCCAGCTGATGGTTGCTATGGAGAAATTTGGGTGGAGGAGTGCCAAATGTTCTGATTTTTGAAGAAGAAACTTAAAACCCAGATTTTTATAATTATGACTGTCAACAAATCTAGATTTAAAAAAAAAAAACATGTGCAAGTAAAATAAATCACATCTGCAGGCTGCTTGTGCATGCACCCATGTTTGGGTGTGTCTGTCTGTAGGTGTGTGTCTATTAAGGGATATAACATGCTCAATAGATTTAAGGTCATTCACTTGGAGGTCCATGACCCCCCCAAAGTCTGATTATTATACATGCCACCACTACTGATACCCTTGGAAAAAACAAGCAGGAATAATTGCATAAAAAGGAGTCACAGTATCATTTCTGACAGTGTATATAATATACAGCCTGGACTAGAGATTGCCAGAACTTGGAGAGTGATAAATCGGTGGCTAACTTTGTGTTCTATGCTATGCCTGGCTATGCCAACAGAGCCAGGGAATGTGTCACACAACAAGAGGGGGCAGAAGGTATTCTGAGGAAAAGAGCTGCTGTATGAGGACAAGGCACTATGGTCATGATTTCCCCCCCCAGGTCTGAACACTGTTTAGAGATGAAGTAAAACCAAGAAAATGAGATGCAAGAAGAAAAGTGGGGACCAGAAATAAAGGTTTCTACAAAAAATATCATGGCGAGAAGAAAAGTTTTCTCTCTGGTTTCCACACCACTGGGGGCTCATGTCTGAACTCATTTGCCTGGACTAATACATAGTGAGGGCCTCCGTGAAGCCATGCTGGGGTGGTTGAGGTACTGGGGACTCGAGCCACATAGCTGATGAGGTTCTGAGTAGTGCCCCAGTTGTAGAATTTGCTGATGTGATTTGGGTGCAAAGGGATAGAGGGTCCTGAATCTAAGACTAACAGCCCATATCGTTGCATTTGTCTCATGGTGATTAAGGAGTCACAGGAAGCATCGACATCAAAATAAATAATGATGACGATGATGGTGATGATGACAATGATGATATTACCATCACTGATAACAGCAGCAGTCATAATTACCAAATGTTTACCATGGGCCACACACTGTGCTAAATGTCTTACATGTTGTATCCTATTCATTCTCAACACAGCAACCACACTGGTTCTTTTATTTTTATTTACTTATTTATTTTTAATTTTTTTGACAGAGAGAGAAAGAGAGAGAGGGAGGTGCACAAGCAGGGGAACAGCAGGAGAGGGAGAGGCAGGCTCCCCATCAGCAGGGAGCCTGATGAGTGACTCTATCCCAGGACCCCAGGATCATGACCTGAGCCAAGGGCAGACGCTTAACCGACTGAGTCACCCAGGTGCCCCAACACTGGTTCTTTTAAAACAGAAGCCAGGTCTTGCTCTCCTCTTCTTAAAACATATCAGTGGCTCCCATTTTCCTAAGCATAAGAGACAAAATCCCTTTGACAGCCTGCAAAGCTCTACCTGCAACAACTGCCCATTTCCCCTCCTTACTTATCTCTCTGACCATCCCCTCTGGCCTGCAGAAACTTCTGCGGCTCCTCAAACATGAAGCTTCTGTCTGCACTGTGTGCCTGAGGTAGGAAACTCTTGTTCCAGAAAGAAAGCTTCATACCCATCACCTTCTTAGGGAGGCCTTCTCAGACCAGTCCATTTAAAATTGCTTAAATAGTGAAATTCAACCAGTTATTTTGAAGAACACAAGGGCTGACTGTTCTTTTTATTGACCCATGGCCTTATTTCCAAGACTCCTAAAGACAAGCCCTGCTAATTCCCCGCACACCTTCCTCAGTGATCCCCTTCTTGTCTAAATTCCAGTGATCCTAGCAGCACATAATGAATATCTATTGTATCAGGCACGTCACATATGCTTACTGTTGTACTGAACCCCAACAGCACTTCAAGGGTGAGAACTGTTATGCCCCTATTATAGCAAAGAACACTACAGCTCAGTGATGCACTGAGCTGTGCAAGGGTCACAGAGCTAAAGTGTAGCATGCTGTCCCCTACATCCTTGCTGTACAAAATGTGGCCCCCTTCCTCAAGGCATCAGGATCGCTTGAGAAATTGTTATTTTTCACTCCTCGCCCCCCCGTGCTGTTTTTCATTCTCTGTCTATTCTGACATCCAAAATTTTACTCATTGATTTTAATTTTTACTTCCTTCATCCACTGAAAGGCATGCTTCATGAAAGCAGAGGTTCTCTTTATTTTGTTCATTTCTGTATTCCTAGTGCCTAGAAAATGCTGGGCACATAGCTGGCATTTGAGAAACACTTTTGGAAATGAGTAAATAAATGGATTTAATCCTTGCAGCAACTCTAAAAGATAGGTGCTATAATTATCCTGCTTTAACAAATGTTGAGCATTAAGTTTAAAAATGTCTCATTTGCCCAAGATCACAACCAAGAAGTTGGTAGGAAGGAGACATAAATGTAGGACCACCTTGACATTACAGCTCATAAAAATTTATGACCCACTCTATCGTTGTTTTAATACATTTGGACCTTCCTTGGGAAATCATAAATGTAACAGTTAAAATCTAGGAATGGAGCTATATCGTGTGTAGTTTGGACTAGGGCAGTTTCTGGGAGCCAATGAGAAAATGAAGGAAAAACTCCAAAGTCAACTATTTTTTGGTCCCTGTGGTTACAGAATTTTTAATTTTTAGAGAACTTGATACCACTTCTTAGATAATCATTTGTTGAAGAGTTGGACCTTCTGAAGTATTATAGTGATGGGAAATAAATCAACGTTTAACACGTCCTATTTCCTGGAGGTGAGTAGTCAAGGACCACTTTGACTTTAAACTGGTTAAGAACTTTATCCAGTGAGATTGTAGAATTTAGGAGTCCAAAAACACTGTAGGAAGTGACCACATGTCATGCAAACGTGTCCCCAGGACTCTGAAAGTCCTTGTGTAGAGAATGCTTTGACTCGATTTCTAAGACCATTCCAACATTCCCTAATCTAAAAATAAATTGGCTAGAATTCAACTCATGCCAAACACAAGACTCCTGAGCTGGCTGAATGTGCCTGAAGTCTGGGAGCACTTGGTAAATATTAAGCAATCTACTTAAGCCTGAGCTTTCAGTGGGCCAAAGTGTTTAGTTCATACAGCATTCATTTGTATGGTGTTTGGCCAAACCAAAAAGCAAAGTTCAAGGAGAAAAGATTAAAACATTTTTTTCTGAGGGAAAAAAGAAAGAAAGAATTGAAAGGAGAGGAAAAGAAATAATGTATTCAAAATGTCCTTTGAAAACTGTTAGAAAAAAGATACACAAGCAGGAAACATTTTTTGAAACTAAGTCACGGACTTGATGGTTGAGATGTTTCTTAAATCTTAATACAATTTAAAGATAAGAAAGAAATTGCTGACTTGACATTTTAAGCTCACTGATTTCAAATAATGAATTTTAGAATTTCCAGAAAAATATAGTTTTTTATGTGCATGTGTATTTTGCAGGTAGAAAAATCTGAACTTCCACACACAGAGAAATTAGAAAAATGTGGCATTCTGTCTTCTTATATACATAAATGTCCTTAAACAATTTGAGATTATTTTCCATTCCTTAGGTAAATCCCCAGTTATCTCTTTTGTTACTAAGGAAATAACACAAGGCTCAGTTCACGCATCCAGAATGACGGCTCCAAGTGCAAACATGAAAATTCCACTTCAGCCTTATTTGAAATGAAATAGATACTGGTTCAGTTACGAAGGCTTTGCACTCTTAAGATGAACGGGTGTTTATTAAGGACTACTTGGCAAACTGATATTTGAAAAGCACATGATGGTAGGGGAAAAAAAACCCCAAGGAGATAGAGGGGAGTTTTGGAAATGGTAACAGAGGAACATGAGTAACACGTGCCCAGACACATATCATAGTTATAGTGAAGTGTCCCCTCAGTCATCTGACCTATTACTGGAGTAATGACTCGACCATGCCAACCTCAGCAAGCTAATGTGGTGGCTCAGGATGGAAGGAAATCGCCTTTTCTAAATGTCTACTCTTTTGTTCAGACACTTTCTATTTTAATAAAATCAATAGTCAGTAGAAGCCTTCGAGATAGAACTTCCCACAAGTTATTTCTAACCTTTACAATAATCCTATGAAGTAGATACTGTTAACCTTATTTCACAGATGAGAAAACTGGGATTTGAAAAGGTTAGATTGTTCCATATTACCTAGTTACTGAGCTGATAGAATTCGAACCTAGTTTTGATTCCAGAGCCCCAAATCTTTCTTTGCCACCTGCCAGAAAACAAGACTACAGATGATAATGAATAATTTCATGTGGGTTATACTGCTCCCTAAAGAAAGGGTTGCTGCAAAGTTTCACATAAAGAGTTACAAAGATGACAATAAGCAGGAAGGAATAGACACGGAGGTTATACCTTTTATAACAAACAACTGATTAAAGTGGGCCTTGAAAAACTCTATGAAAATTTTTTATATTAAAAAAATTGTGTTGCTTCAGGGAAATAACAAACAAGCAAAATACATCGTTTTGCAGTGAGATGATAGCTCACAGATATGTATTTATCTATGTATAAACACCCAGAGTCTAGATATCAAGATGCCCATTTTTCCAACTTACTTCCAGATACATATAGAATAATGCCCCAAGTGAATGTTTCTCCATCTCTAGCATGTTGGAGATCTGCTGCCTCATTTAAAAACATTTCTAAGCCCCATGTTTATAAGAAAAATCAGTTACCTGCCACATTTATTAGCCTATTTTTTAATCCAAGAGCTCTTCACCAAGAGTCACTTGAAAGAGTGCACCCATCCTGCAAAGAGCCATGGCATCAGACCATGGAGGTACTCAGGAGTGTGTGATAGGCAGAGGACAGAAGTGGCACTCTGTCTGCCCATGTTTGGAAGCTGACAGACTGCAGAGAGGAAATGATGAATGCCACAGAGGCTTCAGCCAACTTTATGTCACTGGACTTTATAAAAACAAATAAACTAAGGCTTTTCAACTGACTGGAACTGCTTAAACAACTTTAATAACGTGGCTCCTTCAAAAGGCCCAGCGAAGTTTAATCTTTGGGCTGTAGATAAAATACTTTGTAAAGAGAAAACCTATTGATGGTCATTATTATAACCCGGATTGCTACTTTGGGAATCACAAAGAAATAGGGCACTTGTAAATAAGATGATCAATTGTCATATGAAGGTGGAAAATTAATTTGATTACCTTAATAATCTTAACTTTATTTTTAAGTGTCTAAACTTTAAAAGCCCTAATATTGCAGGGTGCAATTACTTTATAGGAATCTCATGTAATAACACTATATTTGTAATAACATTTTTACTTCTTAGGTCTTATATCTCCTTCCTTAATAACTATTTCATATGGCTTCATATGGCTCATGAGAAATACAAGTTCATTGAGAGTATACTTTTCTCCTCATCAGTAATCTCAATGTATTAGCAAAGCAGATAACTTTTGCCACTTTTGGTAAATTTAGAAAGGAGAGAGAGAATTAAGAAGGTTTTTTTTTTTTTTTTAAAGATTTTATTTATTTATCAGAGAGAGAGAGGGAGAGAGAGCGAGCACAGGCAGACAGAAAGGCAGGCAGAGGCAGAGGGAGAGGCAGGCTCCCTGCTGAGCAGGAGCCCGATGTGGGACTCGATCCCAGGATGCTGGGATCATGACCTGAGCTGAAGGTAGCTGCTTAACCAACTGAGCGGCCCAGGCGTCCCAGAAATAAGAAGTTTTAACAAGGGGTATTTTGAGCCCCAGCAGATTTATTGGCTAAAAACCTGTGTAATGCATTTAGAAGGTCAGAATTACTTACGTGGCTACTTCTAATATTAATCAGGTACCCATTATTGGCACATTAAAATCTAGTGTTGTCTTTTCCAAACCAAAAAGCAAAATATGATTGATAAGGACAGGTATACTTAAAATAAAATGAGAAGAAATATTTGAAATTGGAACTGTTCTTAGGAAACCAATTCATGTAATCACACCTAATGAGTCTCATTGTAATCCAGACCTGTCCGACGACATAGACATTAACCTTTAAGGACAACTGTATCCACTTCCAGTTTTTGGCAGCAGAAATGTATACATTATATCAACTGGACAGCTAGCTAGCAACCAGAGTGGAGTTAGAGCTGATTCAATCCATAAAGAATTAGCATCTTCCACTTGTCTGAATGAGGTATTATCTTATCCTATCATACATGCTGGTGACTTCCAGAGGAGTCCTAATCTAGACCATACCTGGGTGAGTTGGGGCAAGACAGTTTCTCTTCCACTTCACCTTTACCCTTGAGCTTGGGGAAAGTCATGGCCAGGTGGCAGTAACAGTGGGAGAGAGAGGCCAAGGACAACCTCTGCTGCTTGCTTTCTTCACCCATGTCTTTGCTCACCAAACTGTCAGTTTCTCTACTTCCTGAAAGCATGTGTACTCTGATCATTTTAAGAATCCAGAGGTGAGGTTTTTGTACTACCACTCATTAGGTCTTTGGTTTCATGTTTATTATTTCTGTGTGCATCCCACAGCTGCCCCTTTTTAAATACTACTAGTCAACTTTAGCAGATTTGATGACACGTTCCTAATTCCTTCAACAAACGTGTATGGAGCACCAATTGTTTGCCAGGAAGTGAGCTGGGGGCTGAGGATATAAAACTGACTCACATATAGGGTCCTTAACTTCAAAGAACGTTCAGCTTATGGGGAGGAAGGATATGGAACCATTCCAGAAGAATTAGAAAACCTGCAGGCAGAGCTTAATAAAGACACCAAAGAGGGAGTGAATATTCGCATAGGGGAAGAGCCCAAAGAAGCCTTCAAAACCACTGTGGTGCTTAAACACCTGGTCAACTCAGAGGAATAAATGGTAAAAACACTTTCATATGTTAAACAAAGACCATAATGCTTTAAACTGGAAACTTCAGTCAGGGGAGAAAACCCTGTGGTCTTTATTAACCACACCGGAATTAACAGGATTAACATGAAATGACTATCCCCTGGGCTTATTTCCTCACAAGGTACATACCACCATCAGGCTTGATATACCTGGTTACTAACAGAAGACTAACTTCTATTAGTCTTTGGGTTGGGCTCAGATTGACCAGGTTCAAGTCCTGCTATGAGACAGCAGATAAGTTGCTTGGATTCCTGTTTTCTTACCTGTAATAGCCAACACTAAGGCATGTAACATGTTCTAAAGATTTCCATTTTTTTTTTTTTTTTTTTTTTTTTTGAGAGAGAGATAGAGATAGAGAGAGAATTAGCCAGGGCAGGGGGGAGGGGCAGGGGCATGGGGAGAGGGAGAGAGAGAATCTTACGCAGGTTCCATGTTCAGTGCAGAGCCTGATGCAGGGCTGGATCTCACACTCTGAGATCAACGACCTGAGTCAAAATCAAGAATCAGAAGCTTAATTGACTAAGCTCTCTAGACGCCCCTAGATTTCCACTTTCATTGGGTATTCTGGAAGATCTCTCACAGCAATACAACTAGATTACAGGAAGCAAAATATGTGAATGCTGGGCTTCCAGGAAATCTTGAAGGGGTATGAAACAAGTAAACAAGAAAACAAGAAAAGTGGTGGTGAGCAAACATATAAACTACAATTGCCATGGGGCCATATGTGGGACTAGCACTGGGACCAGAAGTGTAAGCCTGGGGCTTAACATGAGGGGACTTACAATTGAGACCTACTTTAAGCCCAAATCTTAAAAAGAACCAACCAGGTTAGCACAAAACAGCAAGAGAGCTAGAATTGGTCTATGGGTCATAGTGATCCCTGATATAAGATACTGATAATGTCTAACATATGTAACTGCTTTATGATCTATAATGTATTTCCTATATATTATCTAATTTGATCCTTCTACAACTCCTACAAGCTAAATCAAAGGCAGAATAGCTTTTATCCTGTTGGATACAATGGTACCACTAACAAGACAGGAGAAACCAAAAAAATTAATGTTAGATATAAATAAAGGCGATTAGACGCAATCTATAACTTCGTTGAAGGAAGGGATAGAAAGGTTGAGCAAACATTGAAAATGCTCTTTTGGGTGTCACTACCAACATACGCTGAACTACCCATGAAAGTGGAATAAACTCTCAACCTAATTGAGTCCCGTTTCCTTTCATCCAGGTATGTACATCCTTTATCTCAGAAGCCAATGAAAGTGGCCGACGGCCACGGTTACTCTGTTTCTCTGGCAATGGCTAAGAACAGAAAAATTCATGTACGCCTGAACTCATGATGTACAAGCATTTCCTCTTCCCACTGTGTGTGTGCAAGAATGACTTCCCTCATCCAGGAAGGATTTAGACACAGCATTTGACACCCGGAAGGTAGCTCAGAAAGTCCCTCATTTATGAATTGCATTTGCAAGTGGAGTTGGTTTCAGGGTTTCCGAGGGGCAGATCAGATTATAAGCAGTGGTCATGTATTCGTTGTTGAGTATGTAAGGCATTATTAATGTCATGCAGATATTATTTTCTACTACTCTAATCCTATAAAGACAAGAGCCCTGCCAGGCAAGGTAAGTGACAATGAGGGAACGAGCAGGAGAAAGGTGGGGAGGGAGGAGGAAACTGACCTCCTGTGGAGGACACTTTCCATGCTACATCTGATTTAATTTTCACAACTCTGCCACCAAATTGTATTCTCAATTTGCAAAAGAGGAAGCTGGGATTAAGCAATGCATCCCAGGAAGGCCTGTGAGCTGGTGAGTGGCGGGGCTGAAGTTTGAATTCTGGCCTCCACTGGCTTCAGAGGACCTCCTACTGTATACACTGTTCCCACAACAAGGAGTTGGTTCTGCACTGGGAATGCTACAGAAAGGAAAGATGAGAAGAAAATAGTCAAATCAACTTTTTTTGGAAGATGTCAGAAAATAGAAGTATGTCTATTTGTCTGAAACCAACACTGGAGCACTATTTTACCCCTGGGCTGGGTCATTTGTTAACATTTTTTCAACAACAATCATGTTTCATGTTTAACTAAAATTTGCACTTACCAAACACAAATATTTCACCTCTCAGTGTATACACTCTGTCTCACTGTTTTAAATTTAAAACACAGAAATTCCAGGTGGTCACAAACTCAAGCTCTGTTTCCTTTGACTGTAAAAGCATTGGGCTATCATTATTTATTTTGAATCTATTTAACTGCTAACTATGTATTGCCCCAAGGTTTGGAGACTTAAACTATACTCAAAGTGTCAAACACCATCATTCAAAACTTTAGGAACTAATTCTGGGAACTGACACGTGCTGCTGAGTCCTATATGCTGGGGCTGACTGGGGACCTGGGAGTTCCCCAAATTAACTGACATGTGAATTTATGTTCATCAAAAGATAAGTGCTAAAATGTACAAATTTGATGCCGAAATATATAGCACTTAACAATTTCATTGCAGAAATTACATAGAACTTAGATCAACAAAATATATCTTTCTGGCGGAGTGTTTTATTACTGAGATTGTTTAGAACGGGACAGAATATTAGTGAAAAGCTGATAGACGTTCTATTGGTTTTATTATTGCTTTTAAAATTATTTGAGGACAATATGTCCCTCATTCCCTGCAGTGTCTAGTTCAGACCATTCCCACCATCTTGCTGTTGGTATGTCTCCACCCTGGAATCTTTATTTTGAAAAAAAAAAAAAAAAAAGTGTGGATGACTCTTCTTTCTAGCATGCTCCATTACTTCACAATGCACTGGGCTCCTCTTTGAGCTCCACTGCCACCGGCTCTATTGTGGCATGATGTCAAGATGATCAAGGCAGGCTGTGTGTGATGTGTGCATGTAAGTGTGCACAAAGGAGCAGGAGAAGATTCCCCGGCATGGAATGCACCACTCAACATAGCTAATAATCCACTGAGTGACGACTGGGAGAAAGTACACCTCATCCTTCCAGAATATTCCATAGTCACCTCACAGGTCTGGGGGACAGCACACCGAAACCGGATGGATTATTATAGGGAGCCCTAAGGAATCTCACCAGGCATAATGCCATGTTTTGGACACCATTTCACCCTTTCTTTCTAACACAAGCTTTGCCTCTGACAAGCTCAGATGGACTCCAAAGGCTTCCCAAGTTGGAAGGTGGCTTGCTTTTTAGCTTTGGCCACTCTGGCTCCAGTTTTACCACATTGCTGGTTAAGATTCTAACTGAAGTTGAATTTAGGCCATATTACCGTTTGGGTCAATTCTTTAAAGAGGTTAATGGCTTTACATTAATTAAGCTCTGTTTGTGGGTAATTTTCAAAGGAGCCCCAGGAAAGAAAGACTATTATTAGTCCCATTTGATGGACAGAGAAACAGAGGCTTAAGAAGGTTAAGAAACTTCACAAGGTTAGGAAAACAGCAGGTAATAGAGCTGGAACTCCAAGACAGTTCTAATTCTTAAGTCCATTCTCTTAAACAGTATATTATACTGCGAAGTAATAAAGAGGTTAAAAATCCAAGCCACAACAAGCACAGTTTCAAAATGATAAATTAGTTTAAGATTCAAGTACAAAGTAAAATGTCCACTCATGAAAATATTTTTTACCCAAGAACACTAGAAAGCTCCAGGGTAACATCACCCAGAACCCTGATCCACAAAAAGAAAAAGGTTATACTAAATGTACAACTAGTGAATATTAGTTTAAGGCTTTTTTTTTTTTGGTTAAGATTTTATTTATTTATTTGTTAGGGAGAGAGTGAGAGAACATGAGCAGGGGGAGTGGCAGGCAGCTCCCTGCTGAGCAGAGACCCTCCCCCTCAATATGGGACTCAGGAGATGGGACTCAATCCCAAGATACTGGGATCATGACCTGAGCTGAAGGCAGATACCTAACCGACTGAGTCGCCCAGGCGTCCTTTTTTTTTTTGAGTAAATAAGTCTTAAGACAAGATTACTATTATGTGTTCATTCAAAAGGTGAATAAGATCACCTTCTTTGAAGTACACTTGATAGAAATTTAATATTATTATCTTATTAGTGATAATCATTTATCCATCAATTGTTTTATGCAGTGATTTTCTTTTAGGTTTAATTTGAAAGCCCCTCCAGAAGTTGCCAGCAGTGCTAGGATCACCAATGGCTGCTCTTTCATCCAGATCCTAGTATGGACGGAAGACTGTTACTCACAAACTAAGACACTGTCTGGCTTCTTGCACCTTCCATAAGAAGTAAGCCATTCCCAGCTCCTCGTCTGTACTGTGCCATGGTAGTATCAGCAGAAGCACCCTCAGGGCTGAAATCAGGGCATGGTAGAAGCTGGTGCCCAACAGAAACCCTTCAGTACCCCATAGCTACTCATTGGAAGTGCTGGAGGTATGTGTCCTTTACTTGTCTGTGGCTCCATTTTAAAGAATGACTTCAAATACATCTCAAGGTAGTTCAATCTGTGTTTGATATTTATGACTCTTTAAGAGCATATGTAATTTTGTGTTTTATATCTTATAAACCACTTCCATTGGTATGCATTTTGGCTTTCAAAGTTCTTTCACATACATTTCAATTCCCATAACAAATCTGTGAGACAGACAGAGCAGGTATTGTCTTCCATATTTAACAGGTGAGAATATTGAGACTTGAGATGTTTAGGAAGAGAAGTACTGGGACTTCAAATCTCTCAACTTCATGGCATGCTGAGAAAATGGCTTTCAAAAAAAAATGCTCCAAATTATAACAGTTGCTGAGTTTCAGGTGTAAATAATCACTCTACGGCCATTTTCAAGCTATCAATGTGATGTTACTGCATGCAAGTTGGGGAGTTGTGCCACGTTGGCTTTCTTGAAGTGGACAAGCTATCTCCAGTACCATACGGGATCCTTCAACTCCGAATCCAATGTTTTGTATATGCCATCAGATTAAATATTTATAGTGTTAATTTAAAACCAGGATTTATCCCAGCATATGGAAGAGGAAACCTCAAGACCGTAGGGCACTGATGCAGAGTTCACTTATGGGAAAGGAAGCCGTAGACACTTCGGCATACACTGATCTGCTCCAGTTTCGAGACCCTACCCTGACTACAACTGAATGGACCAGAGAAGTAGTCCTTGAGCAAGCCAGAGATCACTGTGTAAACTGGGATGAGTCAGAGATCAATAGCTTCTTCAGTCCAATCCCACTGACACAATATCTTTGAGCAGACAATTTCTAGGCATATTTCATGCCTGTCTGACCACCCTCATTTTACTGACAGGGGAGTCCAAAGTCCAGGATATAAAATGATATACATTAAAGCCTGATTGAATCATGACTGGACTGATTGAATCATCACTAGTACATCAGGATGCCTCCTCCACCACTTTGAAAAACAAAAACTTCTATAAAGTGTCAGGACACCCATTGAAAGCAATATAGGATGTCAGAGGTAGAATTCTTATAGGTCTATTTTTGCTGTGGTTTTCAGACTACACCCCTGGAGCCACAAGGGGTGTAGGGACCTCCTCAGGGACATAAGAGAGAAGGTCAATGAGGAAAAGACTCTGGACCTTCCCACCCAAGTGTGATATAAGCACTTTTATATATTGGGTGTCAGATTAAGATTTATTTTGGAGAAAAGATTCTATGACTTTAAAAAAAGTTGGAAAACCCCAGCAAAGACCAAAGTCTAGACTGTTAATTTTTAAACAAGATTTAAATGAGACTGCCTGGTGTGCGATACTGGCTCTCATAAACCAAAGGAGCCTTCCGGCTGCTCCGTTCCCATGATCTGGCAAGATAACATACGTGCAAACACACAGGAGAGAATGAAGTTGTATGGGAGCTAAAGTCAACACAGGTCTTTTAGCCCCAATCTGATCCATTCTGAAAGTAAGTGCATGCCATTTATGGCAACCTCACTGGTGAGTTTTCTATCATATGACCTCCCAAATAGCCCAGGCACGCCAGGTCCTCAGCTGACACCCTGGAGGCCAGCCATGACTCCTGGCTGCCTGAATGAGCGCACAAAGGTAGGACTTTTCCCATACTTGCTGGGGACAGTAGCATGGGCCATAGAGACCTCTGACAAACCCTCACAGGTCTCTGAAAACAGATAAGGCAGATGGGAATTACAAAAAACCAACATCTGGCTTTCAGACCTACAAACATGCAGTCACTTTATCATGCATTTCAGTTGGAAAACTGAAGAAACAAAGAACAATATCTTAATCAGCCAAAGTAATTCAACCCTTCAAGTAGAAAAAGGAGACATAGTGGATATACCCAATCAAAGGGTATAAATTTAGTTTGCACAGAACCTTATTAATTTTAGGGCAACCCAGAACAAATTAAACACTAAATATTTCTTGAGACAACATTATAAGCTTAAAGGTAACGATAGACGCTTAAGCACGTATTTTTTTAAGACAAATATTCATCCTGAAGCTACGATGGAAAAGTACGTAGAAAGAGAATACATATATGTTATTTGTTTCTGTTTTACTTTACTTTGTTTCTGTTATACTTTAAAAAGTATTTAAGGATATGTATGTATATATGTGTAATGTAATGTTTGTTTATGGGGGCGCCTAGGTGGCTCAGTGGATTAAAGCCTCTGCCTTTGGCTCAGGTCATGATCTCGGGGTCCTGGGATCAAGCCCCACAACGGGTTCTCTGCTCAGCAGGGAGCCTGATTCCCCCTCTCTCTGCCTACCTCTCTGCCTAATAGTGATCTGTCTGTCAAATGAATAAATAAAATCTTTAAAAAAAAATATTTGTTTATGTGTATATATATTTATAATGTCCTCTTAAAGACTAATAAAACATATAACTTCTGGATGAAATAAAGTCTTCAAGATGAATACTACTATTTAAAAAAAATAATTATAACATTTTCACATCATAGAAAATATGAATTAAAACATTTGTGGAATCCAGGACAGACTACTTTTTTTTTTGGATAAGGGTTTTAAAATGTTTATTTTTCTAGATTTTAATGAGAATATACAATTATACACAAACAGAAATAAGAAGTAAAGTGAGGCTAAAATTAAGTTTTAGTTTATCACAGGCTACTTATTCACTTTCTACTAGGAACATATGTACTAAGATAAATGCTCAAGTCACATTGGTTGAAAATGAGTGTAACAAACTGAGGAGAGATGTTAGTCTTTTGCTAGAAATCCTGAACACAGGCAGTGATGGAAAATATTCGAAGCTTAAATTTAACCATATTTACTAGGTATGTAAAAAGTTAATTTTTAATGAAGATAATGTGCTTAAAATAGTCTACTGTTCTCCACACATTATAAACCTGGATTATGAAACTGTTAAACACTCAAATACACAGATTCTTTGGCACACAGTTTTTTTCCTCTGGTTTACTTCTCTTTTAAAAAGACTCAGATTTTATGACTCAGGGATTAACAAAAAAGAAAAGAAAAGAAGTGCAAATTTCTATAAGGCAAAGCCAAGTGCTGACAGATACATTTTAAAGTGGCAAACACTGTCTTTTCTTTCAGTAATAATTTTGGATTTATTTGCTTTGTCAAATTGAAATACAACATGTTCAAACATTTTATTAATATTGTATTTAGCTATACAGAAAAGAAGACATCAGCTAGTTCAAGGAATCAAGGAATAGCTTTAATGTCACCTACTTCTAGATTTGCCTGGTCCCCTATTATCATAAAAATCCTGAAATGCTGGTATTTTTAGCTAGTTTACAGACAACCTCAAGTGCAGGGATGTTTGAAAATGGATGGGGTTTGAAAATGGATCTTCTAAATTTAAGTCCATTTCTCTTCCAAATGCAACAGACAATCATATTCTTGTTGAAAAGAAAATAAGGGGATAAATAAATATTAGAATTTATAGAGATGCAAATTAATTAGGAAAGGATTATTCATTTTCACAAAGGATTCACCCCAGATTAAGCTGCCAGCTCCCATAACTAATTTCAAGAGACCTGATTTGTCCTCAGTACTTTTCAGGAAAATATCTGTGACTGGAAGTAGCCTTGCATATAGAGCCAAGCCTGGTGAGCGAGGAAATCTATTTGTGTTTCAGTTACAGTATCATAAAAAAGGTTTTACATCAGGCTGAAAGGGTAGGTGGATGTAAGCAAATATAAACCTGGACAAAATTTTGGAGCAACCATTTTCAGTAACTGGACAACAGGCAGTAGAGAACTTATCCTTGAGAGGAGGAAAACACAGGAGATGAGCTCCACATTCATCTTGGCTTTCTGCCTAGGGGAACTTTTCAAACTGCAGCTCAGGAAAGTGGGGTCCAAACAGAATGCAGCTGGGTGGAGGAAATGGAGAACTGGCTGGCAGATATGGTAGGGCACTGTGGGGCAGGGTATTGAAGAAAAAGCTGTATGAAGAAAGAACTCCAGAAATATGCATAAGGGTTCCCTTGAGTCTTTAGCTGAATATTAAGCAGAGTATATACAAGGTCTTGCCAAAACAGCTATGATGTGATCAGAAAAAGGGTTTCTTATGGTTGCACACTGCAAGGAGACATTGGGGTTCCAACCAGTCACAGAAAAAAGACCTTCCTAAACATTCCCAAGATTCAGCTGAGAACCCCAAAAGGCAATGCCTTATAAAACTCCAGCCCTAGAGTGAGGACCACTCTAGATTTGCCCTGAGGCCAAGACTTGACCTCCCAGTTCATCTGCCAGAAAATTACAAGTTTGCTAGATCAACATTGATCCTTTTCTAAAAGAAGACAAAGATAGCCAAAATTTTAACATTGTCACATTCATAATGTCCACCAACAGATAAAGAATTACCAGGCATGTAGTCTGATTGACATCTGAGGTGGATTGCTGTTGCTTCTGCCTGCCCAAGGTGTATTTCTCTTCTATGAACACAAATTTACAGCAAGGGAATCTTTCTTTCATGTATGGAGCAGACTTCTTTTGGTTTAGCCAGGATCCTCTCTTCTCACTAGTGGCCAAGTAAGTGATCAGGAGAGACAGAATGTCCTACCTATGGGACACAGGATGGGTCATATGACACAAGTTGGGCCAATGAGAATCCTCTTTGGCATCTGTCCCCTAAAAGTGTGTTCATTCAAACTAGGGTGCTGTGAAGGTAGGGGTGCTGATGGCATCATACCTGACATGCAAAGTTAGCCTGTACAGAGATGAGGAAGAATAGAGGCCATGGTGACATTTGTGCCCTAGGATTTAGTCATGTCAAAATGACTTTGTAAACCTGGTAGGGAGGGATTCAGAAGTCTTCTAGTTCTAGATTATTGAGCCATAACAGTTCTGACAGGGCCTCAGATACTCAGGGTAGCATGTATGCTAGACTGTGTAGACTGTGACTCAGAACATAACCGTCTGCTAAAAGGATCAACATTTGATAGCTGGAAATGGATAGTCCTGGATCCTTGTTAAAGAGCTGTATTATCTTGGACAAATCTCTTACTTTCCCCCTCCCCTCTCTGTAAACTGAGAAGACAGACCTTCTAGGGCTCTTTCTAGCTACAAAATTTCATGAGTCCATGAAATAAGGGACCTTCCAAAGTCAGCTAGATAACAGGTTCATGCTAATTTATAAAAGTGACTTGTTCAAGCCAACAAAGAAAGGGTGTAAGTTGAGAGATACAGGAATCCAGTGACCAAGCTTGAAGAAAAAGCTCATATAGCCTCCCAATGCCCCGGTTTGCTTATTCTTAGACCAATTTTCTCTTGTTTTCAAGGTTGAATTAAACCAATTCTATCTTTCAGTAACATGGGCTCAAGAGAAATTCAGCATGAATAGGACACAGACAAAATAGGGCAAGTGGACTATTGTTTTCTCTCAACCCTGCTGTCTCTTAAGGATTTTGAACAAATCCCCTAATACCTCCTCCACTTTCTAATGTGTAAAATTATACATGACAATTTAGGGCTGATGTTGTGAATAAAAAAGAGAAAAGACTGCAAATATTTGGATAAATGTAGTAAAATTATACTTGTCTTCTATGCATTTTTTAGGATCACCTGAAATTCCCATTGTGAACAAGGATTTGTTTTAGATCTACCAGTAGCTCTTAATTTATTTTAATGAAAATATATGTTTAGTGGGATATTCCTTTTGTACTTAAATAGGGACAATTCTATCCATCTTTTAATCTTGTGATCAGGAAAAGGCTAGATCTTAGAAATGGGAAGACTGAAGTATGAATGAAGACAAAACTGAGTGAATCTGTAAAAATACTGGTTATTTCTTTTCTGACTTAATGGTCTGTCAGGTCTTTGAGGCTAGGTGACAATGGTCTTAGTAATAGGCCACTGATTCTTACCTCTTTAGAAGGGGAAGAGTTGACAAAGGGCTTCAAGAAGCCAGGAGGGACATGCCACACAGACAGGAAACACATGAACTGAGAATTTTGAGCTCAAAAAACTCATTAATAAACATGTAAGAAGGGACGCCTGGGTGGCTCAGTTGGTTAAGCAGCTGCCTTCGGCTCAGGTCATGATCCCAGCATCCTGGGATCGAGTCCCACATCGGGCTCCTTGCTCCGCAGGGAGCCTGCTTCTCCCTCTGACTCTGCCTTCCACTCTGCCTGTGCTCGCTCTCACTCTCTCTCTCTCTTACAAATAAATAAATAAATAAATCTTTTTTAAAAAAATAAATAAACATGTAAGAATTTTTTTTCCAGTGGTAAATACTATTCTGAAAAACTCATCTTACTGATAAAAATTTTTACTGTATCAATTTTATTTTATTTTTTTGTCTTCTCATAAAGAATAACAGAGAAAATCTTGGGAGAAAAAAAGAGAAGTATAAAGAAGAAAACAAACATTCCCAAATCCCACAACCCAAATATAATTGTTTTTTAAAAACTGGGTATATATTTTTTCCAGTCTTTTGTTTTGTTTTTAATGCTAGAATCATTTGAAAGCATTTTATAATCATCACCTCATTTAACCCTATGAGGCAGGCATTATTCCCACTTCAGAGATGAGTGTTGTATAGTCAGCCTAATTCTAGAGCCTGTGCATTTAAGCATTACACTGACTTGGATGTAAATGTGTGTGTGTGTGTATAAATACATATGAATTTGTATATATATGTATATATATATACATGTTCAAATTTATATATGCATTTATGTGTTCACTTCTACATTCATATATGCACAAATTTTCATAGTTGTACACTAAATGTTATAACTGATACATAGCATTTAATGATTTATATTTCTCAGTTACAATGTATCAAGCAAAGGTTCCCAGTGAGGTCACAAAAATCCACAAACTAAGAGATAAGAAAAGGTCAACTGCAATTTGTCAGGTGTTGAGCTCCAAGAAAGGAGAGCCAAGGGTACAAAAATCTTGAGAATGTTTTCTGACTTGAAAAGAGACGCATGTCTAAAGCCAAGAGAAACACCTGACTCAGGATCCTTGAAGTGCAGAGGTTTTTCAGTGTAACAGAATGTATCTGGGTGTTTCTTATTATTTGTTTTGTCTGAGCCACTTACCCCTTCTAGGAGTGTAAAGTACTATAATGTAATTTTTATTTTATTGGACAAGAAGATTCTGTGACAAGTCTCCATAATTCAGAGAAGTGACTCAGCAAGGGGACTTGGAATCTTTCATCTGCCTCACAATGCTCAGCACAAGTCAATGAATGTTTTATAAATGTGACATATAACTCCTAAGCTTCATCATACAGCTCTATGTGCGATCGACCAATCTGTGTCCTCATTGACTTCAGCAACTTAACAGTCCTCAACAAGCTAATTCTTGTTCTCTTTAAGCCATGTTACTTCCAGTCCCTGCCATAAGCCCCTCCCCCCTTTTTAAAATCACTCAACACCATTATCCCAGTTCATCTGGCAGAAAATTTGGACCCACATATATTCTCCCCTCTTCACTCTTTGCTCCTACCCTAAAGCATGAAACTCCATCAGTCCTTTATTTTTTTATATCTTGGCATTGGCTCCTTCCTTTGTCTGAACATTGCCCTAACCCTGGTCAAGGTCCTTGAAGAACATTTTATCACCTTTCTTTTATTATAGACAGCATTAAGAGGGACCACTATTAGTAATTATTCAGGATGATAAACCTGATCGTCCTGGGCACAGTTAGGGAACCTCCCCATCTGCTTTCTCATCTCCATTTTCCTGTATACCACTGCCACATAACCATCCTTAAAAATAAAGTGTAAGCTTCTTGCTAATTTTTTTAAAAAGATTTTACTTATTTATTTGACAGAGAGAGAGACACGGGGAGAGAGGGAATACAAGCAGGAAGAGTGGGAGAGGGAGAAGCAGGCTCTCTGCTGAGCAGGGAGCCCAATGCCAGACTTGATCCCAAGACCCTGGGATTGTGACCTAGCCAAGGGCAGATGCTTAACGACTGAGCCACCCAGGTATCTCCCTGCTAATGTTTTAAAAATCAAATCAATGTTTGGGGTGCCTGGGTAGCTCAGTTGGTTAAGTGTCTGACTCTTGATTTCATCTCAGGTCTTGATCTCAGGGTCATGAGTTCAAGCCTTGCATTGGGCTCCTCCACACTGGGAATGGAGCCTACTTAAAAAAAAAAAAAAAAAGAAAGAAAAAAAAATCAAATCTCTGTTAGCTACTGCATTCAGAACAATGTCCAGCTTCCTCTATCAGGTCTTTGTAATTTGGCCCCTCTTACCTCTATGTGTGTTTCCTCTCCTACTTTATTCTATGACTCTGCTATTTCAATGAAATTGTGGTACTCAGTGGTCTCCCAGCATACTGAGTATACCCCCTCCACCATTTCTCTCTTTGTATCCTCCCTACCCCTTGGCCATCACAGAAGTGCAATTTCTTTCAAGCCCATTTCACTTTACATACCAGCCCTAAATGCTTAGCCATACTTTCCTATAAACACATACATATTCTATCACTTCAGTGCTCAGGATATATTTTCCTAGTCTTTACTCTTGTCTCTGCATGTCTCTAAGCAAATAGTAGTTAAGAATAATTTACACTCTTATAGAACATGATAGTTCACAAAACACCTTTTCCCCCCTATTTTTCCAGCTTTCTTAAGATATAATCAACACATTATATAAACTTGAGGTATACAATGTGATGGCTTTATATATATGCATTAGTTAACACACCCATCATTTCACATAGTTACGTTTTTTTAAGTTTGTGGTAAGAACTTTTAAGATCTCTTTTCTTAGAAACTTTCAAGTATACAGCACAGTACTGGTAATTATAGTCACCATGCTATATATTATAACCCCAGAACAAATTATCTTATTATCTTATAACTGGAAGTCTGTACCCTTTGACCATCTTCATCCACTTTGTCCAAATTCTGCTCCTGGCAACCATGAATCTACTCTGTTTCTATGAGTTTATTTTCTTTTAGATTTTAGATCTAAGTGAGATTATACAGTGTTTGCCTTTCTCTGTCTAACTTATTTCACCTAGAATAATACCCTCAAGTTTCATCCATGTTGCCACAAATGGCAGGATTTCCTTCTTTTTTTGGTTGAATAATACTGCATTATATATAATGCATATATATGTATATATATAATGTGTTTATATATAAATATATAATATACATATTTATAAATTATAATGCATATATCAACTCTGTATCTGATATATCTGATATATAATTTGCAAATATTTTTTTCTTTTCCACAGGGTTTTTTTTTTTTTCCATTTTGTTAATTGTTACTTTTTGGTGTACAGGAGCTTTTTAGTTCAAGGCAGTCCCACTTATTTGACTTTTGTTGCTTGTGCCTTTTGGTGTCATATCCAAAAAATCATTACCAAGACCAATATTAAGGAGGCTTTCCTCTATGTTTTCTTCAATTTCCCATTTTCTAGTTTCTTGACTTACATTTAAGTCTTTAATCTATTTTGAGTTAATTGTTGTGTATGAGGTCTAGTTTCATTCTTTTGGATGCAGATATCTAGTCTTTCCACCACCATTTATTGAAGAGACACTATCTTTTCCCCATTGAATATTATTGACTCCATTGTCAAATATTAATTGATGACATATACATGGGTTTTATTTCTGAGCTATCAGTTCTGTTCCCTTGATCCTACAGTCTGCTTTTACACCAATATCATATTGTTCTGATTTCTATAGCTTTGTAGTATAGTTTGAAAACAGTAAGTGTGGTGCCTCCAGCTTTGTTCTTCTTTCTCAAGACTGCTTTGGCTATCTGGAGTCTTTGTGGTTCCATACAAATTTTAGGATTTTTTATGTTCCTGTAAAAAGTGTTTTTGGGATTTTGATAGGGATTTTATTGACTGTATAGATGGCATCTGGAAGTATGGAAATTTTAACATGAACTTCTGATCCATGAACACAACATATTTTTCCACTCATTTGTTTCTTTTTCATTTTCTTTCATCAGTGTCTTATAGTTTGAAGTGTACAGATCTTTCACAACTCACTAAAATTTATTTCTAAGTATTTTATTATTTTTGATGCTATTGTGAGTGGAATTTTTAAAATTTCTTTTTCAGATAATTTGTTTTTAGTACATGGAAAAGCAAGTGATTTTTATATATCAATTTTTTAATCCTGCAACTTCAATAAATTTGTTCATTAATTTTAATAGTTTTTTAATGAATTTTAGGGTTTTCTATGTAGAAGATCATCTTTTCTGCAAAGAAATATCATGTTATCTGCAAACAGAAACAATTTCACTACTTTATTTCCTATTTAAATGCCTTTTTTATTTTCTTGCCTGATTATTCTGGCTAGGACTTCCAGTGCTATGTTGAATAGGAATGATGAAAGTCTTTGTCTTATTCCTGATCTTACAGGAAAAGCTCTCAACCTTTCACCATTGAGTCTGATGTTAGTTGTGAGCTTGTCATTTATGGCCTTTATTATGTTGAGGTGTGTTCTTTCTATACTCAATATGCTGAGAGCTTGTATCATGAAAGAACATTGAATTTTGTCAAACACTTTTTCTGTGTCTATCAAGATGATTGTATAGTCTTTGTCTTTCATTCTACTAACATGATGTATCACTTTTATTGATTTGTTGGTATTGAACCATCTTTGCATTCCAGGATGAATCTCGTTTATCCTAGTAAATGATCCTTTTAATGTACTGTTGAACTCAGTTTCCTTGTATTTTACTGAGAAATTTTTCATCTATATTCATCAGGGATGTTAGTCTACAGTGATGTTTGCTCATTTGTTTGTTTATAGTGTCTTTATTTGGCTTTGGTATCAAGGTAATGTTAACTTCATAAAATGACTTTGGGAGTATTCTATTTCTTCAATATTTTGGAAAAGTTGGCAAAAAAATTCATGTGAATTTTTCTTTAGGCATTTCACAGAACTCACCAGTAAAACCATTTGGTCTTGGGCTTTTCTTTGTTAAGATATTTATGATTACTGATTCAATTTCTTTACTCATTGTTGGTCTATTCAGATTTCCTATTTCTTCATAATTCATTCTTGGTAGGTTGTATGTTTCTAGCTGTTTATCCATTTCTTTTGGTATCTGATTTGTTGATGAACAGTTTTTCATAGTAGTCTGTTAGGATCTTTGCATTTTTGTGGTATCTGTTGTAATGTCTCATCTTCCACTTATAATTTTATTTGAGTCCTCTCTCCTTTTTTCTTGGTTAGTCTAGCCAAAGATTTGCTGGTTTCACTTATCTTTTCAAAGAATTCCCACTTAACTTTGTTAATATTCCTATTATTTTCTTATTCTTAGTCCATTTATTTGTGCCCCAATCTTTATTATTTCCTTCTTTCTGCTAACTTTGAATTTAGTTTGTTTTTTCTTCCAGTCCTCGAGGTATAATATTAGGTTGTTTATCAAAAAGCACTTTCAAATAAATTATCTGATTTGATCCTAAAAACAGAAATGGTAGCAATTATTTGTTCCCATTTTGCAGATAAGAAAATTTAATCAAAAAGGCTAAAAGATATAGCAAAGGTCATGCAGCCAAAATCCCCGTCTCCCAAATTAAGTAAAGTGAGTAAAAACATTAAATAGCAAGAGCCTTCAAACAAAAGAAGAGATACAATCTGGCAAAACAATATCTGAAAGATGGTGATCAGAGAGAGATACAACAGTGTAGAGATCCAAGAGTAAGTGATTTTTATTTCCAAAGCAACTCTAGGAGAGCAAAGAAGTTCTGGGAGAGTTGAACAAATTTGGGGGGAATCTGACAAATTCCCTGTAATTCAGAAAGCAGAATTCTGAGTGGTCAGTAGGCCATGTGGGCTACAAACATTTTTGCAGACTGAACTGGAGTAGAAATCTTGACCCACCACCGTGACACCGACTCACCTAAGGTAAGAAGACTTTTTGGAATGGAGAGCTGAAGCTGGGGGAAGTAAGTGCACTGAACTGTCTGTCAAAAGCAAAAACTCCAAAAACTCTTTTCAAATTACAGCATAATCTGTACCAAAGGGTTCTCATGGATAACACCATGTCGCTTCTTAAAAAAAAAAAATACTGGAATAAAATGCTAAATGAAACTGCAGAACAAACAGTAAAACCCAGATTCATCAACTATTACTGTCTGTGTTTCCTAGTTGAGTCTCTAAATTCAAGCAGTAGTAGAATCCCAGTAATACCCAGTCCTCAAACTTACATTCCTACAGAAAATGAACAGGTCTTAGAGAAGACAGGATGATAAATATGTTCATGGATACAATCTTTGAAAAAAGAGATGGTATAGCTATCATTTTCCACATTAAATATAAAAAAGATGAAAATAAATGGCATGAAAACTATGCAAAAAGAAAAAAGAACATAAAGGAAAGAAGAGAAAAGAGAGTAAGGAAGAGATAAAAGTGTCAAAGACTAATGAAAAATATATTCTAGAAAGAAGTCCTTAAGAAACAAGAAAAAATAGACAATGAGTACATTGCTTCACATGAGATATTAAAAAGGATGAGTTTGTTTTAAGAATAAAGCAAAAATGAGATGAAAAGATAGTAGAATAAACAGAAAAAGGATTCAATGGAGCTCAGAATACTACTCCTGGGGAACTAATAAAAAAAAGGGGAAAAGGTTGATGCATTTTGTAAAATGCCTTTCTGGTATCTTTGGTACCTATGGCGATGATTTTTTAAAATATATTTTTATACTATTGCTAGACAAAGGACTGATATCCTTAAGAAACAAAAATCTTTTACAAATAAAGAAAAAAATCATTAGATTCTATGGATGAATATTATGAACAAGCTGCTTATATTAAAAATAAGGACTAATGGGTGGTGCCTGGGTAGTTCAGTGCTTTGAGCATCTGCCTTCAGCTCAGGTCACAGTCCCAGGGTCCTAGGATCAGCCCTGAGTCTGGCTTCCTGCTCAGCAGGGAGTCTGCTTCCTTCTTTGCTTCTCCTCCCCCTGTTTATTCTCTTACTTTCTCTCCCAGATAAATAAATAAAATCTTAAAAAAAAAAATAAGGACTATTGGCCAATAACACAGACACACTCAGACTTATTTTAAAGGGAGGCAAATTGCAAAAAACGTTTTAGTACCAAACTGGCAAAAATTAAAAATATTGTTAGGTTTGTGAATGGAATGATGACCCAAGCAATCTTAACAAATTATTGGTGATGGCATAAAATACTGTAATCTTTTTTTTTTAGGGCATTCTGAATTATCTATCAAATATTAAATGTACCATTTTTTTAAAACTAGCAATTAACACTGGTGGGGAATTTATTGCATCACACTACCCAAATTAAAAATGCAAATGTACAGCATAAGTATGTTGTTTTAAGTTGCACTATTGCTTTAAATACCACCTCCCCCATTAAAAAAACGAAAACATAAAACGGAATGAGATACTGGTGAAAAGAACTATGACACATTTATACCATGAAATACAGAGAACTTATTAAAAAAAGACATTATTGAAAAGAGAGGGAAGAAATCTCCAAAACAATTTATTCAAAGAAAAAAATGCAAGGTCAGAGCAATGAATGTAGGATAATTCCATTTATAGAAAGAAATAAAGAAACAGAGTTTCTTTCTTCCTTGCCATGTACATCCAATTGATTACTAAATCATCTGGGCTTTATTTTCCAAAAGGCCATTAAATGTCTCCATTTTTCTTCAATGATATGCTAGTCCAAGTTGCCTTTATTCTTTGCCCTATATTTCTTCAATAGTCTCCTAACTGGATTCTAACTAAACACTTAACCTTTTGCTCAGTCTACCTTCCAGCCACCCCGGGTACCTTCAGTTCCTTGAACAAGCTATGGTCCTCTTGACACATTGTCTTTTCTCTGTCTAGAACATTCACCTCCACATCCAACTCAGTTTTCCATTCTTCCTTCAGATTGCAGTGCAATTGTCACTTCCTCAGAGAAACTCACACGCTCTGTTGCATTAATTTATAATCATACATTTACCTGTGTGTATGATTAGTATTTCTTTTTTGCTCTGCTGAACTATAATCTCTAGGAAAGTTGGTGATATATCTGTTTTGGCTCATTGTTGAATCTTCAAGAAGGTAACTGACTCAGAAATGGAATAAATGAATACATTCACTCAAGTCCATTTATCTATCCCTCTATCAATCCATCTGTTCATGCTGTAGCTGCATAAAAAATATCTAGAAGAGGGGCACCTGGGTTGCTCAGTCAGTTAAGCATCTGCCTTTGGCTCAGGTCATGGTCCCAGAGTCCTGGGACAGAGCCCTGTGTTGGGGTTCTTGCTCCATTGAGTAGGCACTCAATGAGCCTACTCATTGAGTAGGTCCCTCTGCCTGCAGCTCTCCTGATTGTGTTTGCTCTCTCTCTCTGTCAAATAATAATAATAATAATAATAATAATAATGATAAAATCTGGCATAAACTAATAACCGTAGTTATCTTCCCTAACTAAGGGAAGGGATGGGGGTAAAAAGCAATAATGACTACCTTTTATTTTAAGTATTTGAATTTGTTTTCATTTCCATGAGGTGCACTGAATAATTTTAAAATGTCATGACATATTTTGTTGATGACATGCGATCAAGTAAATCCTGAAAATGTCTCCTACAGCCTAGAAGGGTAATTAGTTTCTTGTTATCCTGTCAATAGGACTATAATTGTAACTTTGAGAAACCGTCATATTAACACAATTCCCTTCTCTTGCCAACTCAATTCAGTTCTATTTTAAGCATAGAGTAAATAGATCTCACAAGCATTCTTACGTGTATTTACATACTCATGCAAACACACATTTTTTTTTTTTTCTCATTAAAGGTGTTAGAAAATTCTCCCAGGAAACTAAGTCATGTTGTCACAGTCTTTTCACAGAAAGGAACAATGTATAGGAAATAGGACTCTCTTAACTTTGATTAATAAACAAGTCTCATTAACCAATTTGCCTTAGAGTAGCTTCCTTTCATGGAATTGCACGCTTCTGCTACTATTCAAGAAGGCAACTTCTCAACAATTAGGGAAGAATTTTTGGAATTAATAACCAAAGAACACTTTAAAAAAAATTTACTTATTTACTTAGAGACAGAGTGAGTGAGAGGGAGAGAGAAAAAGCACATGAGCCAGGGGAGGGGCAAAGAAGTAGACTCCCCAATGAGGAGGGAAGCCAATTGGACACTCTATCTCAGGACTTTGGGATCATGACCTGGGCCAAAGGCAGATGCTTAACTGTCTTAGCCACCTAGGCCCGCAAAGAACATTCTTTACCTTTATTTCTATCTAACCTATTGCTAGTCTCTCTCAGATGCCTCTTTGGTCTGGATAATTATCTCACCAGTAGCAACGATCAGCAATCTAGGCCACACTGAGTCTTGCCACCCTTCATCAGATTTAATTGAAGAAATGAGCTTAAGCTAGATCTCTACATTTGGTTTCTCAACAGCATCAAGTCTGGACTTAGAGTACAATTGTAGAACAGCCCTTAGCAGAAGCCCCATAGAGCACAAAGAAAATAAGGCCATTTGGTATTGTTTTCATGTGTCCTAAGTTGTTAAGGACTTAGGACTAAGGACAAGAGGGTTGATCTCGAACTGTCATTTTTATCAAGTTCTGCAATTTTATGTGTTGGAAACTGTCCCAACCAGGAGAACCTCCATAGTACTATATGTACTATAGTACTATATGTACTATAATTTGATTCAATGGGCACAAAGAAATTTCATTCAGATAATATCCACCAGCATACTTAGGAGTAGGGGAATGGTGAAAGGAGAGCAAAATTGAGTAGAGATTTAATACTGTGAAAATGGTGAAAATCCATGACCTCCTTTAGAGGACACAATCCCATAAAATCATTCACCCTTAGTATAATTTCCACCCTTGATATTATTCACCCTTCGTATAATTAGAGGGTGCCACTTCTGATTCAAAAGCCTAAGGATTAGTCACTTGAATAGAAAGAGTTCTTCTTATACAAGTGAACTCTGGAAAGGAGTCAAGAGCACTTCCCCGTAATTCTAGCACATTCCAATAGATACAGTTCAAAATATTGATTTGTAAGTATTGCACTTAAAATCCATGCATTATTGACCAATATCATAGCTGTCAGAATAGAGGTTACCTTTGAGGCAGGAGACTGACAGTGAAGGGGACTGAAATAGGGATCCTCATTCCAGAGGTGCTGGAATGTTCTATAACTTGGTGTGGCTGGTGGCTCCACAGACACATATAAATGTAAAAATTCACAGAGCCATTCATTTATGATTTATGACTATACAAATGTATTCCTTGATTAAAACAAAATTTAAGTAAAGGTATAATTTTCTTCTTGGGGAGAGAAATTTTTACCAAGAAAAATGATACAACCTGATTGTCATTTTTAAGATCTCCTATTGAATTTTATGGACTAACAAGAATTCTATTATAAATGATGTCTTGCAGATGTCCTAAAGATGGGGCTCTATTAATAACTGCTAGAAAATAAGAATATAATTTGAAATGCTGAATC
The DNA here is from genome assembly GCF_022355385.1 of Mustela nigripes. NCBI lineage: Eukaryota > Metazoa > Chordata > Mammalia > Carnivora > Mustelidae > Mustela > Mustela nigripes. The sequence goes on along the minus strand of NC_081558.1, from coordinate 79,034,661 downwards.
TTTATTAACAATTAGGCAAAGACAACTGGCCACCAGCCTACTACTTGGGAGAATAAACTATATTGAAAATTTCTGCAACAGAAATTTCATTCTCCTCTTGGCTTTGACATTCTCACTTATGTTTAGGGGAACACTCAAACTGTCAAATAATTCCCAGACAAAAATAAAATACACTATAATTCACACACACACACAACATTTGTATGTACTGGAGGAGCAGAGATGGCTGGACATATCATCATACTGTTCAAATATCGGAGGATTGCTTGTTCCTGTTACATCTAACATAACTTGTCTTTAAATTCTTCAGATTTTGAACTATATATATCATAAAAATGAATCCTGCAATTATATTGTCATTAGAATAAAAGTAATAATCTATACTCACTCTAAACAAGTCATAATTCAATAACATCATACAGCGGTTTAATAGAAAAATGCACATTCTGAGTAGTCAAAGACATTAGAACAACCTGAGCTCAGCACCCCTCCATGGGAAGTCAGTTCCCATATGGAACTGGACTATTGGGCTTCTAGAAAATTTCACAACAAATCATCATGTGTTAATCTTACCCTTTCCTGGAACATTCTGCCCAATCTTAAATATGAACTCTTATCCTAAAACTGTAACTTCACAGATATCTTTCACAGCCTATAGCTATAGGAGAAGCTCATTTGTTTTTTAATAATATGATACACAACTTTTTAAAAGTAATCTTCCTTTACCCTCTCTTTAAATGTATCCTTTCAGACTACTCAACCTAGATGCTTTCTCCTGAACCTCAGTCCCACCTCATCCAAGCTCTGGCGTCCATGAAGACCTTTAAGTGGGTGTTCCCAAGTCTCTTCTAGAAGAGCTTCTCTCTTGAAGCCCCAGACTCCAATTTCACAACCTGAAAGTGAGCTCATGTTTTCTCTCCACCCAACTTTATCTTTAAAGTTGTGTGTTTCCAACATCACAACCTCAAAACCCGAGCCACTGCACTAACAGAATCCTTTGTTTCCCACCTCCTACCTCCAGTAGGTCTCTTCCTTCCATTCTGTCTCCTTGCCCTTTGCCCTCATACAAAGTGCCTAGACAACATTCAGGGGCTTTCTCCTTGGTAGCACTTGCCTCCAGTATGTCCACTTATACGTCCACCCTCCATAACCACAGTTACTGTTTCCAAATGCACATCTTACCACGTCTCCTTCCACAATCCTTTCTGGCTCTCCATTCCACATGGACTAAAACCCCGACTCCTCAGTTTGGTATTTAAGGCCACTGACCAGCATGCTTTCATCTAACTTTCCAAACGTAAACCTCAAACCATGCTTCCACCCCTGAAACTCATGTTTGGTCATACTTCATGCATTTCCCTTCCCAAATTCAAAATATCATCAGTTCTTTGAAAAACATCTCCCTTCAGTTGGAACTCTCTGCTCTCCCATGGTTATTTCCAGGTCCATTTCAGGTGGGAAAGAGTATGGTTTTGTGATAAGACAGCAGACTTTGGCTTCAGAGTTCAAATAATCCCAGGGCCACAAATTTCTTCTCATCAAATCTTGGGTAAATTGCTTATGTTTCTGAGAGCCTCAGTTTCCCCATCTCTATAGAGAGAATGGTAATAGTATTGATATTACAGGCTTATGGAAAGGACTAATGAGTTAAGACATAAAAGGCACTTAACATAACAAGACATAAAAGGCCTCAGGACTTAACAGTCGCTCATATCAGCTAATGTCATCATGATCATTATTAACCTACTTCAAGAAGATCTTCCCATCTCATTAATTGAAATTAATGCCTTCCTCCCCTTTGTCCTTCCACAGTGCACTGTCCATGGCTCTAATTATACTTATCAAAATATGACAGATGTAAGAGTTATGAATGACTACCTGCTTTATTTCACAAGGAAGAATAAATTCCATAAACACTTATTAAGCACTAAACTACATCTTTATTATCAGTAGCTTATACCTTGTGCTTTGTATCTTTCTCTTTAGTTATCCCATCATTCATTCACTTCTTCCCATTTCACAATCATGTTTAAGCTGGACAAAGTACTAGTGTCCTCAATTCCCCACTCTTCATTATGCTAATACTCACCAAATCTTGCAGAGACCACCTCCTTAACACATTTTATAATCTGACACTCTCTGGCCCAGTTGGCATTGATTGCCTTGGTGAACTGTTGTTCACCAAGATTATTATAATTGTTTCTAACTAGACGCTTTAATCCAACTGGCTTTCCAAGACAACATTTGTGACCAGCACTATGACAGCACCTATCACATTGCATTTGTCTTCCTGTGCGTCTGCATTGACAACTAAATACCAACTTTCTTGCATGAAGAGATCATATTTTGTTCAAAGTGGGCAGTCAGTGCCTGGTACATAGTAGGCTATCAAAAAAAAAAAAAACAAACCATGGTTCTAACTATGAGTAAATGATTACATTTCAATACATCTCCATACCCTTACGTTGAAACTTTATCCTTACAAAAGCCCACAATATGCATTGTAGGCCACAACATTATAGCTCTGAGGTTGAATCAAGGGGCTAGGAATTCCTCAGGGGATTTAGGAATGCTGTTCCAATAGCTTCTGGGAGAGGTACACAGGTCACAAGAAGTGGCAAAGAAAAGGGGAATGGGAAAATAGTGTATATGAAACCATCTCTCTTCTCCAGGACATGTCAGATTAGTTCAAAGATGATTGAGACTTTGTCCCTTGTTTTGGGGACAACACAGTCCATGTAGAAAAACCACTATGGTGGATCTTGTGATGCACCATCTAGATACCCCTTCAGAGAGGAAGAACTGATTCTCCAGTTACTCAGAGTGGGGCCTGTCCAATGGGTATTTCTTTTTTGATGAGAGCCTCATTATTTCAAGTCACACCCCTTTCCAAAACAATCCATATCTGATGACCGCTCCATACTGGGAATAAAGACCCTGTCCCCTCATTCAACTTGGAGCAACCCAGTTTTAACCTTTATGAGATTGACTGAAACCTCCATTAAGACTTGGCTGTAGCTCAACCTTTTTTCTATCCTTAAGCTGCTTCCTTCTCTTTCCCACTAATGGTGTTGATCTCAAGAACACTTCCCAGAGTAAATCACAACCTGGTTAAATTCTGTTTCAGAATCTGCGTTCCATGCAACCAACCCTTGACAATCAATGACAATGAAGGTGAGGTGGAATTTTATAATGACTATGCCATAACCCAGAAGGAAAAAAACTACTGGCCTTTGGACTAAGTTGAGTACCTAGAATTGTTTTTGTGTATACCTTTCAGGAGTTAAACATGGTAAAATATTTGCAAAATTAAAAAGAAAAAGCTTAAAAACGCTGAAAGCCTGGAAATAATGAACCAGCACTTGCCTGGCACTGAGATCTCTTACTGAGAGATGGTGTTCCATTTAAATGGTGTTCACACCTTCTACTCTGTTACCATCTGTACACATCCATCATTCATCTCCTTTACCTCTACATCCCCAAGGACATTTGAGTTTGATGGGTCATGACTGATTCTAATATTCAAATTTCTAAACTCAGAATAAGCTATCTTCTTGGTCAGCCTACATCCCTCAAAGGCTTATACCTCTCATCTGACTTTTCCCACAAAACGTAAGCTTCTTTATCTGTTGGGTCTGTGTAACTGTCACCTTGTAGATTTCCCCCAGCAGATGCCCTAGGTGTTAAAGTAGCAGAAGGGGGAGAAATCAGAGGGGGAAATGAACCATGAGAGACTATAGACTCTGGAAAACAAACAGAGGGTTTTAGAAGGGAGAGGGGTGGGGGATGGGTTAGCCCAGTGATGGGTATTAAGGAGCTCAGGTATTGTGTGGAGCACTGGGTGTTATACACGAACAATGAATCACAGAACACTACATCAAAAACTAATGATGTACTATATGGTGACTAACAACACAATTTTTAAAAAAGGAGAAAAAAATAAAAAATTCAGCTTACAATAAAAAAAAAAAAAAGCAAGCTCACTATGCCAATAGAATTAAATAGAAGACCCCTTCACCACGCTGTGGGAAGCAGTATCTACTCTTCTAGAATATTTTGAGGGAGACTATGTGACCTTCTGGATGTAGAACGATGTTTTCCTGATACATAGAAAGAACTTGGGCTCTCCTTTTCAGAAAAGATGACCATTAATGTGTTTCTAAAGTTTAAGGAGGAGTATCGGTTATTGGAGTGGTTTAAAAACCCGGGGCAGTAAATAACCCATATCACAGGCCTCATTTGCTCGGCAGAAGCCACCAGCAGCAAAGCCCAGGAGGACCTGGTGATGCAGAGCGGGTCCTGGCTGTGCTGCCCACGTGCAGGTAAATGACTGAAGTGATCCTTGGGCAGTCAGTCAAAAACACGGAGTCCAAACTATTAAAGGACAAGAGCTCCCACAGAGACAAATTACCAAGTGCTGTTAGACCGAATAATAGGTGACTACTGACGTTTCACCTTTTATCATGATAGCAATACTTGGAGAAAAAGTGCAGTTAAGGTTGTCAGAATTTCATTTTAACCCCCTCTTTGAGGCTGTTAAATATTCACTCACGCTGAAACTTGCCTTTCAGGTTCTCAGCCAGGTTTGTTCTTTGTTTTCAATCCCTTGTCTCTAATGGAATGTAAAGCATAATGCAGGGAAAAGGGCTTTTCCCAAAGATCTTTCTACAGACTGCTTCCTACCCCGGTTCCCTTTTCCTCGTTCACTCTGCTCTCTGCCAAAAGGTTAGTTTTAACCACAAAAACAACCCCAAAGTTGCTCTCGACCAAGAGAGAGGATTAAAGACTTTTGGCAGTGTTTATAAAGATAGCAGAAGCAATAAGCAATGCTCAACAAGTAAGAATCTGTCCAGCGGTGTTCACTACAGGAAATCACAACCTTAGAATGCTGTAAATGGCCGTAACAGAGGTAGTAGAACCAACAGGCAATTTTATAGCACTTGCTGAATAAAAGATAACCAACGACAGGTCAAAAATATCAGGGCACCTGAGTGGCTCGGGTGGGTTAAGCCTCTGCCTTCGGCTCAGGTCATGATCTTAGAGTCCTGGGATCGAGTCCCGCATTGGGCTCTTTGCTCAGCAGGGAGTCTGCTCCCCCCTCCCCCACCTGCCTCTCTGCCTACTCTGTCAAATAAATAAATAAAATCTTAAAAAAATATATCCTCATAGGCATGATGTAAGGTGACAATCTGGTGGGGTGACATAGGGTGACATCATCTCAAGGCTACATTTGCAAAGTAAAACTACTGATTATTTAGACTATGTGCACTTGGCATTCAGAACTCCCCATGACCCTCTCTTCAAGCCATCTCCACTAATGACAAAATGCTAGGGGTAAGGAAAAGAACTAATGATTTATTGGTCAGTTACTATGCGCAGACAGAATGTTAGGCACTTGATAGTCGTAAGGTAGTGTGAAGATACTAACAGGCATGACACGCCCCTGATCCCTACTCTCTAGCTGAAACATACTTTAGCTATGTCTACCTGTGCATAAATGGCTTTGAAACACTCCCATGCTTGCTTTGCTTATCTTATACCAAAGCATCTGTCCAGCTAGACTTATTATGTTGATCCGCATACGAGATATCTCCGTATATAATAGAGTATGTACTTTTGCACACATCCCACCAGCTCTTTGATAGACGTGTTAGGTCTTGCATGTGCCGTCCTTCCCATTACAGTAGTCCCCGAACCTGGGAAAGCACTATAATAAGCCTTGTATTATTATAAGCATTTCTGCAATACTTTCCATTTGCAAACTGCCCAACAATCAACTCTCTTCTTTATGTTTCACAAGAAATCAGATAGCTCAACATTTGTTAGCTTTGTTTTATGGCCCTGAATCCTCAGGCCCAGAGTTCAAAGAAATCAAGGGTTATGCAGCCAGCTCAGGCTTAAGACCAACACAGCTGCTCTCTTTTTATCCAGCCTCTCAGCCAGGCTGCCCAGCTGCTTCCCAGCCCTGTTACTGAATACATATATATGTATATATTTTATTTTTAAACTCTTGGAATTAAGAAAATTATAGTAAGAATATTGGCCCCAATTCTCCATTTTTAGCATGAAAATCTCACAGCCTGGGCTTTTGCCAAGTGTTGCTGGAATAATTTTGGCAGATCTGAAATAGCCCACAGACAAGTTCCCTCAACTGGTAGAGAAGCAAAGATGGCTCTCTTTGGGGGCCATTTTACCCAGCCTGTGTCTGTGGCAGAAAGGAGGGAGGGGGCATCCCAGGCAGAGTCGAAGTGCACTGTGCAGGCACATGGACGACAGTCATAAAAAGGTTTGGGTGGCTCTGGCTTTCCAGGGTGCAGTATTTGGCCATTGAGGGAGACAAACCATAAGTGACTCTTAATCTCACAAAACAAACTGAGGGTTGCTGGGGGGAGGGGGATTGGGAGAAGGGGGTGGGATTATGGACATTGGGGAGGGTATGTGCTTTGGTGAGTGCTGTGAAGTGTGTAAACCTGGTGATTCACAGACCTGCACCCCTGGGGATAAAAATATATGTTTATAAAAAAAAAGAAAAGAAAACGGGTGGCAAAATCTGGTCAAAAGCATGAAGAATAATTACAGCTTAGCTCTGGAAAAGGTCTTGTGAAGAGATGTCCCTCTCTCTGTGGAGTAAGGCTGTTTTCCTACCGTTCTTGAATAATGCCGTCATCCCATATTTGTGGCAATAAAAACTTTTATTATCATACATCATCATTTCATCATCTCTGTGATACTTACTATTAAATTCTTGGTAAGCTTCATTTTTAAACTGTAATTTTGTGGCTCCATAGTATATATGCAATAATTGCCCAAAATATTTCATTTGTAAATTATGCTAAGTGCTGCTAATATTTCTGCAAGCATCAAGAAACGTCTCAACCTAGAATGTACATACGAATTGGGTATTCCTTTCCATTCTATTTCCAAATATAGTGAGTTTCTAGTATTCTGTTTACGCCTCTTTAAAGAGTAGATTGGGTCAGCTTGTTTATCCCATATCTTCAAAAACAAATACTTCTTCCTTTTTGTACTCTCACTTTCCCCAAATACACCTGCATCATTACCTCAACCACCAACATCATTACCAACATCAGCTGAGCACTTTTTAAATGCCAGGCATTGTCCTGACAATGTTACATGTGCTAACTGATTTCTCTATACAGTTGTCAGGACAATTATTCTGCTCCCTTTTCTACATGTGGATACTGTGGTGCATAGAGGCTGGAGAATCCATACAAGCGCCATCAGATTGGAATTTGGGATAACCAACCTGGGATACACGCAATCTGGCTCCAAAGCAAGACTCCTTACCACGCTGCTATATGGCCTCCTCTGGTAGCCTGCTGAAGATGCCACCCATCCCCAAGCATTCTTCTTTGCATCTTTTCATTTGATCCTTACAACAACACGAGATTTTGTTTAAACTGGAAATCCCCATTTTATTTTCTCCAAGCCCAGGGAAATTACATAATACTTTACTATTGCTAAATTTCTTGAAGCTTTGGTTATATTTTTCAAATGTAAATTCTAGATTTAATTGAAAGTCACACTATGGACTTCTCCATCTAAAAAATTTAAAGTTATTATCAATGTAAAATATCCTCAAATTGTTCTCCATGTCTTTTTTCCCCATTATAAAGTCCTACATTTTTCAAGGGGATGTGCTGAACTCCAACAGAAATGGAGTATATTTAAATGTGTCTAAGTTATAACAGACTGCATTTCAAAATCAAATAGTTTAGGCTTACATATTTATAGTTATATGAGTAACATTTGTACTTATATGTCCAGATTTATATATTCTGGGCCAAATTCCAAAAAAGGATTTTGAGGTTTGGAACATATACTGCTTGGAATTTATATATACCTCTGTTCTCCTCTTTTCATGTGGAGAGTAAGTAGTTTATTCTACTTTTTAATATCTCTACTTATATCCACACAGTTTCTAAAAAGGACATATATGATAATGTGGCCTAGTAAAAATAAGGGCTAAATTCCTTATTGGATTATTGTTTTTTAAAATCCATTTTGAATTATTGTTTCTTTTCAGGCTTACTCATTTATACTTCTTAAATTCGTTCTTCTCCATTTTGGACACATCATCATTAAGGGAATTCTGAGTGTTCTGTAGATAGCAGCTGAACTGAATTCCATAGGAATACAAATAGAGATGCCACCACCTGGAAGTATGCATTGCTCTTTGGGCAAAATCCTCCCCTGTCTCTTGTTTTGCTGATGACCCTCAGTACATTACAGGAAGGCCCATGGAAGAAGAGATCAGTATTTTCCTCATCATTCAGAGGCAATGGAAGTAGAGCATTACATGCCCCAGGTCCCTTGAAGAAGCAAGCTAAGTTTCATGCCTCCTCATAACTTCCTCTGCACAAGACCTCACACACTTGTCATGGTAAATGTTCCCTGCTACTGACAGTCACATGAATAGTCCTGCTGAACAATTAACCTCTCTAAAAACAAGGTTAGGGAAACTTGGGCTTCATTTCAGCTTTGTGGCCCATAAATAGCTGCATAAACAGGCACCTGGGAAAGGTTAGTGTGTAGACCAAGGTCATAACACATTCCGGTGCTTAACCTAACCAAATGACACAGACCAAGAAAGCTTTTCCAAAAACAGGCAGCTGCATTTCATCTTTGCATATTCAGTCCAAAGAAAATAAATACCTGCTGTTTCAAACAGCTGGGAAGTTTGCCGGAATGCTGATGAATCACCAAAGTCATGGACAGTAGGGATGTTTTTCTTAGGGTGACAGGAAGACCCCATGAGGTGACGTCCTATACCCTGCCAAGAAACAAGGGCCTTCAGACCACTGAAGGAACAGAATGATATAGGAGAGGGATCTGACCTGTCAAATTCTAAATCTAACTTCATGTTGGCTAATGGTCCTTTCCATTCTTTGGGTTCAAGGCCCAAAAAATGAGTTTTAAAACTGCAAGTGTACTATATCTTTGGTATTAAAAGGGAGAAGGAAAATAACATATATTAATTCAAGGAACTCAAGGAAGGGATTTTACACTTATCCTAGCTTATCCGACAATGACCATTAATAGATATTTTTAAAATATTTTATTTATTTATTTGACAGAGAGAGATCACAAGTAGACAAAGAGGCAGACAGAGAGAGAGAGAGAGAGGGAAGCAGGCTCCCTGCTGAGCAGAGAGCTTGATGTGGGACTCGATCCCAGGACCCTGAGATCATTACCTGAGCCGAAGGCAGTGGCTTAACCCACTGAGCCACCCAGGCATCCCATTAATAGATATTTTTATATTCCCATAACAAAGAAGAGAAAGGTGAGGCTCAAAGACATTGCTGAAAATTACCCAGATTGTGTGGTAGAGTCAGGATTTGAACCCAGGCCTGAGATCCTGTGCTCATTTCCCTTACTGCCATCTTGGGTTAAAAAGGTATTTGCCTGGGGATTTATGGGAAGTGACAGAAGTTTCAATATGATCCCCCAAAGCATACCTTAACTTGCCTTCCTTAAGCTCAGCAGTATAGAAAGACATTTGTCATGACTGTTCCCTTCCTAGAGAAGCACACAGAAGCCATTTGTGGCAGATGTACCTGCCTATACAAGAATCATCTCTTTTAGAGCTGAAGAGAGGGAAGGAACTCGACTTGTTCCTAAATTTGGACTCTCAGTCTGGTGACTTGACAGATAGTGGTTTCCTTGCTTGTTGGTGGAACTGTTCCCAATCCGACCTACCTCCCCTCATAACAGCACAGAACCGTGGGTATGGATGGTAAACCTCTCTTCTTTGGACTACATTTCACTCAAGGGCTTTCTGAGGGATGGTTTATCTGCTGTTTTCCTGAGAAGCTGCAGATAAAACAATTTGTCACATTCTTGGAAGTAATTTGACTTATAATTTTCATAGAGTTTCCTTCTTTCATTCAAATAGGTAAGAGCACAAAGAAATGAAACATCATCAATAGCACCATGGCATTCAGCCAGATATTTCCTTACTTACAGGTCACACACTACAGTTTAAGTGTGTATATGTATATTAGCACCCAAAGGTGAAGATAACTCCTTCAGAGAACTTTGGTGATTATCACTCTTCACTAATTTCTAAGTACTCTCTACCTCCTGCCACCCATTAAGGAGACTCCAGTATACTGATCAGAGTAAATGTAAATGTGTAAATGTGTATATGTGTTCAGTGTAAATGTGTTATTTGGTAGTTCCAAGTGTGTGTTTAGAATTTTGATCAGTGTATGGGCTCCCTGGGAAGAGCAGAAGAAGCTGGAATTCTCTGGTAATTCATTTTTGGCATAGATGCCTCATATGCCATGCCCCATGAAGTTCACCACACAGCTGACTTTTAGCAAGATGTTCACTAACCATCAGTGAAGACACTATTTTAAAAACTTGTTCTAGGATCACCACATACAAAAGAAAAAAGTTGGACTCTTTCTCACACTGTACAGAAAAATTAACTCAAAGCAGATTATAGACCTAAATGTAGAGCTGAAACTGTAAAACACTTAGAAGAAAATGTAGGAGAGAATTTTCATTACCTTGGGTTTTATAAAGTCTTTTTGGATAGAATGCAAAAAGCAGTAGCAACAAAGTAACAATAAATTGGGCTTTATCAAAATTAAAAACTTTTCTGCTTCAGTAGAGACCTTCAAGAAAGTGAAAAGACAACCCCAACAGAATGGAAGAAATGTTTGCAAATCATATTTCTTATAAAGAACTTATATCTAGAATATGTATATAAAAAACTTTTACAACTCATTAACAATAAAACAAATAACTCAATTAGAAAGTGGACAGGATTTAAATAGACATTTCTCCTAAGAGGAAATGCAAATGGACAATAAGCACATGAAAAGATGCTCAACTTCTTTAGCTATGACAGAAATGCAAATCAAAATCACAGTGATATCATTTTACACCCACTAGAATAGCTATCATCAAAAAGATAACAACAAGTGTTGACAATGATGTGGAGAAACTGGAAAACTCAGACATTGATTAGGAAGGGAAAATGGCCCAGCTACTTTGGAAAAGTCTAACAGTTCCTTGAAAGTTAGGCATAAAATTACCATATAACCCAGTAATTCTATTTCTAGATATATCCCTAAGAGAAATTAAAACATATGTGCATGCAAAAACTTTTACAAAATGTCTGTAGCAGCAGTATTCATAATGGCCAAAATTTAGAACAACCCACATATCTACCAACTGGTGAATGGATAAACAAAATGTGTTATTACCCATGCTAGGAAATATTATTTGGCAAGAAAAATGAATGAAGTCCTGATACATGCTATAATATGTATGCTAAAAACATCATGCCAAGAGACTGAAGTCATTCACAAAAGGCCATAGACTGTATGATCCGTTTTCATGAAATGTCTAGAATAGGCATATCTTCAGAGACAGAAAGTAAGTTATTGGTAACCTAGGGCTAGGGTAGGAATGGGGAAGAAAGTAGGAGTGTCTGCTAATGGATTTCTTTTTGGGGTAGTGGAAATGTTATAAATTGACTGTGGGGATGGTAGCACAACACTAAATGTACTCAAAACAACTGAACTGTACAATTTATATGGGTGACTAGGATACCATGTGAATTATATCTCAATAAAGCCGTTAAATATTTTAAAAGAAACCTCACTTCAGACCGTGGTTCTTAGCTCTGGCTACTCCTTAACATCACCTGGGAGGACTTCTAAAATTCCAATGCCCAGGCCAATCCCTAAGTCAATTACATCAGAATCTCTCTGGGCAGAACCCAGTTTTTTTGTTTGTTTTTGTTTTTGTTTTTGTTTGCTTTCTTTGCCCAGGTGATTCCAAGGTGCAGCCAAACATGCAAACACTGAGTTTCCTGCTGAGGGGTAAAATTCCATAGTACTCACTTCCCCTTATAGGTGTTTCTGCCTAGTGTCCTATCAGACAACATGTCATCTTACAGACTTGCCAGGAGTTATCACTATGATGTTAATTGGCACCTTTAGGGTCACTCTCCAGAAGATACCAACATTTATAAGAAGATACTGAATGGGTGCCCTCCTCTCTTGGATGTCACTGAGGAGGGACATTACAGGAAATTATACTCTACTCAGTGAATACTTGAACTTCTCATTTTCTTTTTCTTCATAGGTAAACTGTGTAGTTAGGCTTTTACAGCTTTTATTTTGGAATCTTTGTAGTGTTCAAAAAGGTGTTTTGAAACAAAATGCACGGAACTAATCCATTTATCTAATTACTTGAGGAGTTTCACTTTGGTTCTTTTCATCTAAAATCCCACAGTTTCAAAGCTATTAATTTTTTTTTTTAAGATTTTATTTATTTATTTGTCAGAGAGAGAGTGAGTGAGAGCGAGCACAGGCAGACAGAGTGGAAGGAAGAGTCAGAGGGAGAAGCAGGCTCCCTGCGGAGCAAGGAGCCCGATGTGGGACTCGATCCCAGGACGCTGGGATCATGACCTGAGCCGAAGGCAGCTGCTTAACCAACTGAGCCACCCAGTCGTCCCTCAAAGCTATTAATTTATTGCTAGAACAGTCCAATCCATTGCACAGAAAGAACTTATAAACAGGAGCTGGGAGTGCTGTTTTTCTTGTTATTAGTACCAGAAATGATAACCAATTGTACTCCCTTAAAAAATGTATTAATTGTTGCTTTCCTATTCTTAAGCATAACTATGAGTCAAAACACTACTTTATATGACCCCAAAAATAAAAATGACATGTTCCCCAATTTAGAAGTCAGGAGTCAAGGCAGCAGTTCGAATTCAGCACAGGTCATGAGGAGTCCCCGGCATCGAATGAGGTGTGGAATCACTACACCATACACCTGAAACGATTACACCGTATGTTAACTAACTGTAATTTATTTAAAATGTTAAAAAATACAAAGAAAAAAAGTATTTGACATATAGTCACTTTCAGTTTTATTGAGGAAAAAGACTAGCTAAATATTTTAAAACATTAAGATCCTGTTAATATAATTAAAAGTTGCTATCAGGTTTTAAGTAGTAGAATTTATTCACTGAGGGCAAAAAGACAGCCTTTTGGGAGATGATGAACACTGGATTTGTAAAGGAAAAAAAAAAAACAAAACAAAACCAGTGTTTGAGGATTGGTTTGGCATTTTTGAAGCTTTGAAATCAGACACTTGGGGATAACCCACCAAAGCAATTAATTATCTTGGATGTGATATGTAAATTGGTCATTTCGTTGCTTAGAGATTTGTTCTACATTTGTGAAAGTAGGCTCATAATGTAAAACCATATCCAGCCTATCGATGGGCACACAGAAACACTTTCTCTGTCTCTTTCGCTCTTTCATCCTTTGGCATGCAATAATGAACAAATGAAGAAAACATATGTCCCTTTGCAATCACAGGGTAATTTTTATCAATGTAAATGTGCACAGTGAAGCTGGTTCTTGCATGAATGTGCATTTTAGCCCAGCTCCTTTTATATGGCATTGATCTCTCATCATCTAGGGTGGCTATTCTACTTTCAAAGGTGAAGGAGAGCTCATTTGGTCAAAACAAAGCAGCTATTGGAGGAGAAGTCATCTCTCTAGTCTATCAAGTCATTGTAATTGTAACTTCTCTGGAAACATAAAAATTGACAGCAAAATCATAATTCAAAGCCACAAGTATCCTCTATATTGTACTATAACTGATTATGTGGCAATGACAAGAATGATGCAGAGTGGAGAGACTGAAAATACCTAGTGACAAATACCAGGAACTAACCCTTATGTGTTGAAAATGGGACTGAACACAGCTTTACAAAGATTCCAAGATATGAGTCATAGAAGCTGACACACACGGTTTACCTGTGTGAAACCAAAAGTTCACACAGTCACCCAGAAGAGCATACTATCCCTCCTCGGGACAAGGTAAGGCAAGGAGGCATAGAGAAAGGAAAACGTAGACAAACAAAAACTCAGGTCTTTGAAAATAACCACAAAATTCCACACATTCATTTTTGCCAAGTTTTGCTCCCCTTACTCTACCCAAAAGGTACAATGGTGGCAAAGCGACCAATCTGAGCTGAGCAACACAATGGTAAGAAATATATCATCAAAAGGCAGGACCTGTTACCTACTTTGGTGCTGAGCAAAATGAAAATGCAGGGATCTCGTTCCAAAATTATGAAGAATTTCAAGGTGGTAGCAGCAAACCCCTAACTAAAGCAAGCACAAGTTGCTGTCCACACAGTCAACCCTGCTAACAGGTTAGAAATAGGGAGGCAGCGTCTGCCTAGCCTATAGCTGGGTCTGCTGTCTTCTAGCTAGTTTAGCTTCTCTTGCCAGAATGCACATGTACACAGACTCTACAGCTTAGGAATGACCTTGTGTCACTTTCTCACTTATGGAAACCAACACCCAGAGAAACTAAATGGCTTGTCTAAGGTCATGAGTTGAACGACAGAGCCAGCACTACATCCCAGGTAGCCCGACTCCCACACTGACATTCTTTCCCCTACATCATCCTACTGGTCTCCAGTTTAAATGTAAATAATTAGGAAGTACTAGCTACAAAAAAGGAGGCAGAGAGGGGAGGACGTTACCTCATCAGAACTTTCTTTTCAACTCTTCTGTGCAAATAATAAAGTGGGGTCTAAAATTCCGTTTCAAATTCCTTTTCTGAGTCAACTCTTCCACATCCTAGGGAAAAGACATCATATGACAGCTTCAGACACTGAAGCAAATTACCTTCGCTGCGAGCTTGCTTGAGCCCTTGGAGTTAACCATCACAAACCAAGGTGGTTATTAGCGGAGGGTTATGAGGCAATGCGTTAGTAAACTAGTCAGTCTCCTGCACAAATATTTAAAATAATTCCGAGATAATCTGAACTTTAACACTGAGCTAGCCAAATGCATTTGTAATCTGAACCCAAGGTTCTAATAAGTTACTGCCTTTTGGATGTCCTTCAATGTGAGGGACATTTTTAGAAAGATTAGCACTTGAGTGGAAACAAAGACTGACATTTTCAACATAAACATGAGACCGGGATCTTTTTTTTTTTTTTTTTTTTTTAACAATACAAAACGCACATGTCTTCCTCACTCAGGTGTATGTGTAAATTTAGTACATCAAAACATCTGGTGCAAGGACACTGTTGTTAAAAGATAATGTACAAATCAAATATAAAGGAGCCTTAAAAGCTTATTAAATACATTTAAAACCAGGTGATGAAAGAGTTCAAGGTAGGCTGGCCAAACAGCATGATGAATCTTGGAACACTGAAAAACAACAACAACAACAAACCACTGTTCAGAGAGGCAAAAGACACCTGTCAAACCCCTCGACAAGGCACGGGAATTAGGACCAGATAGATCTCCAGTTCAAATCCCAGCTTCACGTATATTTTGCTTCTGTAAGCTGGGGTAATTCATCACAAAATGGGATTGATATGAAAGTCAAACTACTAGATCAGATGCTTTCTAGATGCCTCAGTGATCTCTGAAATCTACAATGCACACAACTTTAATTATATCCATTAAGTTGCCCCTTAGAATTTTTCTTGGGGTGGGGGAGGGTTAAAGTTAATTTTGCATATTCAACGTTTTCCATAACTTTAGGGTCTGTAGGTAGCAACAGGGAAAAACAAAATATTCTCTGGCTCGGATAAATTTTGTCATAATTATAGGTCTGGTGTGTGGAAAATGAGGGCCGGATGAAAATGGTGCAGAGACATGAGTAAACCCAAAGAGTCTGAGGCTACAGCACTTACATCTCATTAACCGCCAATTACCGTATTTATAATTTAACACAAAAAGGAAAAACACAAATGGGGTTTTGAAAAAATCTCTTTTATCTAGACTTCAGTATATACTTGGCTGCTACAGGCAGAATTAATGCAATAGGTTGAGAAAGGGAGTAGTTAGATTGAGAAATAAAAACACTTTTTGATAATATGCAAGGCTATAAAAATGGCTTGGCTGAACCTATTAATAAAAGATAAATAATACCTTGCAGGAGGAAAAGAAAGCCTTTTCTGGATCATAAGGTTTGGCATGTTTTTAAAGACCTTGCTTTCATTAAAAATGTAATACATCCAATTTAAAGACACATCTTTAAAATTTGTGATTTCATAACATTTTTGCATCTGAAATCTTGTCTCTGGTTTGGCAATAATACCATGTTTGAGACTTTCATCAAAACATGGGGGGAATGGGACACCTGGGTGGCTCAGTTGGTTAAGCAGCTGCCTTTGGCTCAGGTCATGATCCCAGCGTCCTGGGATCGAGTCCCACATCGGGCTCCTTGCTCAGCAGGGAGCCTGCTTCTCCCTCTACCTCTGCCTGCCTCTCTGTCTGCCTGTGCTAGCTTTCTCCCTCTCTCTCTGATAAATAAGTAAAATCTTTAAAAAAAAAAAAAAAACATGGGGGGAAAACCAGCTCTTGTTTATTTGTGTGATTTCATTATTAATCTTCCTATTACTGCTACCTGTATTATTCTTATTGCTATTCTTATTACCACTCCCACTACTAATGCTGTTAACAACTACTGCATTCACATCTGCATTTCTAAATGACCATATCATGGGAATTCTAGTGAATAACTTTTTTACCCCTTTAGTAGGTAAATATTTTCATAAGTAACTACAAAACAGTTTTCCAAAGTGAACGTACTTTTGCCCTCCCATCAGCAATATATGAAAATTCAAATTCCTCAGTGTTCTCACTGAAACTTGGTGTTATACTTTTTCTCTATTTTACCCATTCCAGAAAATACTGAGCGGTTTCTTTTTATTTTTCTTTCTTATTTACTTTAGTTTTTTAATTTAATTTCAATTAATTAATATATCGTGTATTATTAATTTCAGAGGTAGAGGTCAGTGAGTCATCAGTCTTATAAAAAACCCAGTGCTCATTACATCACCTGCCCTCCTTAATGTCCATCACTCAGTTACCCCATCCCCCCACCCCTCTCCCCTCCAGCAACCCTCAGTTTGTTTCCTATGATTAAGAATCCCTTACAGTTTGTCTCCCTCTCTGATAATATTTTATTGTTCAGCCCCTGAGTCTCTGGCTGGCTCTCTCTGTTGAGTCTATTTATTGTCTCTACCTCAGTGCAGTCTATGGGCCGGCCAGAAGCTTTGTCACCTGAAGCTTATTACAAATGAACCTACAGAACCCGAAGCTCTGGGGTTGGGGGGGTTAGGAATATGTGTCTTGACAAGCTCACCCCAAGGTCTGATGCTCAAATTTGCAGAGGAAGTTGACCCAAATGCTAGGGAATGGAGAAAGGAGGGATGGGAGAGAACTGAGGAGGAACACCTGGAGCAACCACCTTCAGACCTGACCTTGTCTGCTTCAAGGCAGGCTGCCAATGCCAAGGAGAGGAAAGCAAAGTCTGGGACAGGTTTGCAGGAAAGAGGGCTCCTTCCTGCCCCAGGATGTGGTTGCAGAGGCTCCTGCCTTCAGCTTCCAGCTTCCAGGAGAAGAAGGTACCACCAGAACTTCCCCCAGCCATTGCTTATCACTTTTGCCTGCCAAATATTAAAAAGGACAAGACTCCTTATTTTTTGTCAATGCAGGCAAGTCAGATGGAATCAGCTGCAGTTTCTGAATTAGTATTTCTTCAGGTGTGAGGTTTATGCATTTCAAGACTCAATGATCCCCAGCCCCACCAAATCAAAGTCTCTAGGGGTTTCAGGAGGCTTTAAAAATCACTCCAAAGCTGTGTCAAATTTGGGTACTGTTATTCTTACTATTATTATTATTTTTTGTCTCACTTAAAACTTAGTTTGGGATGACATTTCAAAATATATGCACTCATCCATCTGTCTGTCTTCCCTCCCCTCTTTCTCTCCTTTTGTAGTAACATACTCTCAATAACACAAGAAAATTTGAAATACACACACACACACACACACAAGAAAAAATTACCGGTACTTCCATCATCCACTTTGATAAATATAGTTAGATAAAATAACATGTATCAATTAAATAAAATTAGGATATAAAATGGTCACCCAATATCCATGAATAGATACCACAATATATTCTTGTCAACTATCTAGAAGCTTTTGTCTAGATTTTCTACTTTATAAACAGTCATAAGCAAACTTATAAAAAAAATAACTTTGTATTCATTCCTAGCCAAAAGACCTTCATAGTCAATTCCCAGAATTGGAATTTCTGGTTCAAAAAAGTGCTTCACACACATTGCCAAAATGCCCCTAGAGAGAGAGTACCAGTTAAGAACCATATTAGGTTGTAAATTGATAGAGCCATTTTAAAGACAATTTCATAATCTAGATATGAAAAACCGAGTATATGTATACTTTTAGGTTTGGGAAGACCACATCATGGTGTAAAACCTAGTGTGACTTTCTTTTTTTTAAAGATTTTTTAATTTATTATTTGAGAGAGAGAGAAAGAGAAAGTGTGTGCATGAGCAGGGGAAGTGGCAAAGGGCTAGAGAGGGGAAGCAGACTCCCTGCTGAGGAGCCCAATGTGGGGCTTGATCCTATGACCCTGAGATCATGACCTGAACCAAAATCAAGAGCTGGATGCTTAATCAGCTGAGCCACCTAGGTGTCCGTAGAGTGATTCTTGCTTAAGGAAATACTCACAACAGTGAAAAGTTGGAAATAACCTAAACATCCACCAATATAGGAACAAAGTGATAAATATAACATAGTAGTTAAAATTTTTGAACTAGAGGGGCACATAGGTAGCTCAAAAAAATCTAAAAAGTAATATATGAACTAGATCTATATGTATAAACTTAGATCTATCTCTAAAAAAAACGCCATAATGTTACATGTAAAGATTCTTGGTCAAAGCACACGCACAGGATGGGATTATTTACGTAAAATTTTAAAATTATTTGTTTTTACCACCATCTTGACATTTGCACTGATAGTGCAAAATCAATGGCGGGTAAACCTGTGGGACTTAGCATGGATTGAGGCAGCAGCACCAGTGGCATGAACAGTTCCTGTGTCTTTCATGGCATGTGCACTCTAGTCTGACCAAAACCATAAAAGCCAGTTTCATTCAAGAGTGTCTTTAATAAAGTAATAAAAATGATTTTAATTAGGGCATCTGGGTTGCTCAGTAGGTTAAGCCTCTGCCTTCACCGCAGGTCATGATCCCAGGGTCCTGGGATTGAGCCCCACATCGGGCTCTCTGCTCAGCAGGAAGCCTACTTCTCCCTTCTCTCTGCCTGCCTCTCTTGTCTACTTGTGATCTCTCTCTCTCTGTCAAATAAATAAATAAAATCTTTTAAAAATGATTTTAATTAAATCTCAATACTAGACCACTTTAAAAAAATATTGAGTGACAAAATAGTATGAATATAGCACTTCTGTTGCGTATGAAAGTATGATGATTGAATTGTGAGCTGAACTACCTGCTTTCTTCATAGAATGTCATTTTTTCTGATCAAAGAACATGGAATGCTTTTCCCCTCTTTTTGTGTCTTCTTCAATATCTTTCACGAGTGTTCTGTGGTTCTTAGAATATAGATCCTTTCGAAGAAAGGGGAAACCTCCTACACTGTTGCTGGGAATGCAAGCTGGTGCAGCCTCTCTGGAAAACAGCATGGAGGTTCCTCAAAAAGTTGAAAATTGAGCTACCCTATGACCCAGCAAATTGCACTACTGAGTACTTACCCTAAAGATAAAAACGTAGTGAGCCAAAGGGGCACGTGCACCCAAATGTTTATAGCAGTAATGCCCACAATAACCAAACTATGGAAAGAACCTAGATGTCCATCAACAGATGAATGGATAAAGAAGATGTGTACACACACACACACACACACACACACACACACACACAATGGAACTCTATGCAGCCATCAAAAGAAATGAAATCTTGCCATTTGCAATGATATGGATGGAACTAGAGGGTATTATGCTTAGCGAAATAAGTCAACCAGAGAAAGACAATTATCGTATGATCTCCCTCATATGAGGAAGTTGAGAGGCAACGTGGGGATTTAGGGGGTAGGAAAAGAATAAATGAAACAAGATGGGATCAGGAGGGAGACAAAACATAAGAGACTCTTAATCTCACAGAACAAACTGAGGGTGGCCGGGAGGAGGCAGGTAGGGAGAGGGTAGTGGCGTTATGGACATTGGGGAAGGTATGTGCTATGGTGAGTGTTGTGAAGTGTGTAAACCTGGCGATTCATGGACCTGTATCCCTGGGGCTAATAATGCATTATATGTTAATAAAAAAATAAAAATTTTTTAAAAAGAATATAGATAATTTACCTCTTTGGTTAGGTTTATTCCAAGTTATCTTATGGTTTTTGGTGCTATTGTAAATGGAATTGATTATCTAATTTCTCTTTAATTGTTAGTGTATAAGAAAACAACTAATTTCTGTGGTTTGATTTTGTATCCTGCCACATTACTGAATTGTTGTATGAATTCTAGTAATATGGGAGAACTATTTACAAATGACACTACAGAACAAAGGACTGATATCCAAGATCTGTAAAGAACTTCTCAAACTCAACACCCCCAAAAAACAGATAATCAAGTCAAAAAATGGGCAGAAGACATGAGCAGACACTGCTCCAAAGAAGATATACAAATAGCTAACAGACACATGAAAAATGTTCATCATCATTAGCCATCAGGGAGATTCAAATCAAAACCATATTGAGATACCATCTTATACCAGTTAGGATGGCCAAAATTAATGACAGTAAACAAGTGTTGGAGAGGAAGTGAAGAAAGGGGAACCCTCTTACACTGCTGGTGGGAATGCAAGTTGGTGCAGCCACTTTGGAAAACAATGTGGAGGTTCCTCAAAAAATTAAAAAGAGAGCTACCCTATGACCTAGCAATTGCACTACTTGGTATTTACCCCAAAGACACAGATGTAGTGAAAAGAAGGGCCATATGCATCCCAATGTTCATAGCAGCAATGTCCACAATAGCCAAACTGTGGAAAGAGTTGAGATGCTCTTCAACAGACGAATGGATAAAGAGATATGGTCCATATACACAATGAAATATTACTTAGCCATCAGAAAGGATGAATACCCAACTTTTGCATCAACATGGTTGGGACTGGAGGAGATTTTGCTAAGTGAAATAAGTCAAGCAGGAAAAATCAATTATCATATGGTTTCACTTATTTGTGGAACATAAGGAATAGCGTGGAGGACATCAGAAGAAGGAAGGGGAAAATGAAGGGGAAGAAATTGGAGCAGGAGATGAACCATGACAGACTATGAGCTCTGGGAAACAAAAGGAGGGTTTTAGAAGGGGGGGGCGGTGGGGGATGGGTTAGCCCAATGATGGATATTAAGGAGAGCACTGATGTTATGGAGCACTGGATGTTATATGCAAACAATGAATCATGGAACACTACATCAAAAACTAATGATGTACTATATGGTGACTGACATACAATTAAAAAATTTAAAATAAACTGAATAAAAATTAAAAAAAATTTTTTCTTAAAAGAATGAATAAGAGACAAATTATGGTTATTCACACAGGTGTTTGAACAACTTTTTCTCAAAAGTGAATGAAGGAACAACTGACAACAATTTTTGTCAATGATAAAATTTCAAGCTTTCAAATGAAAATTAGAAGTTTGGAAAACTTATATCCACCATGGAGGACTTGACAGTTTCCTAATATCTGAAGAGTTTTCTGAGATCAGTGGAGATATAGTAAACAGAACCTTGAATATTGTATGACAAAATGTATCTATATCTGGAAGATCTGTATTACTCATCGAACCAATTTTTTCTAAATGATCAGCACATGATGTTACAATACTGTGCCTGAGTAAAATATCCATTTAAAGTATAAGATAAATGAATATATTTTAATATAGTGAAATACAAAAGTTCAGTGGTATGATTTTAGTTTCCATATTACAACTACCTGTTTAGAAACTACCAGTTGATGGGGTGCCTTGGTGGCTCAGTTGGCTAAGCATCTGCCTTCGGCTCAGGTCATGATCCCAGGGTCCTAGGATGAAGCCCCATGTTGGGCTCCCTGCTCAGTGGGGACCTGCTTCTCCCCCTCCCTCTCTCACTCCCTCTGCTTGTGCTCTTTCACCCTCTCTCTCAAATAAATAAATAAAATCTTAAAAAAAAACCTATTTGCTGAATTTTGGTGTACTATCAAAGCAGAATTTTTGGTTATCACAAAAGGCTATTAAGATACTCTTCCCTTTTCCAAGTACACAACTGTTTGAAGTTTGATTTTCTTCATATACTTCACCAAAAAGCATGGCACAACAGAATGAACTCAGAAGCAGGTATGAGAATCCAGTTGTCTTCTTTCAG
The DNA here is from genome assembly GCF_022355385.1 of Mustela nigripes. Classification (NCBI taxonomy): domain Eukaryota; kingdom Metazoa; phylum Chordata; class Mammalia; order Carnivora; family Mustelidae; genus Mustela; species Mustela nigripes. Next base: position 79,012,404 of record NC_081558.1, on the reverse strand, counting down.
GCAAGACATTAATGAGACTTGCAAAAATGTAAAACAATGTCACTTTTCTTAATAATTTTTTTCCTTTAAAAATGTATTGTCAAAAATATTATTTATGTTAGCACATAAAGAGTTTCTATGGCTATTTAAATGAATTACAAATATTTTAAATGTTTATGATTTAAATTTGGGGTAAGGGATTGCTCTGTACTATAAAAGGAATTGGAATAGTCATATCTTCGTTCTAGTCCTACAATTGTTAAGATTATAAATTTATACAAACTATAAGTAAAAAAGGGGGTACAAAGAATGAAGATCATGAAAATGAGATATGGTACAAATTCCTTACTAGATAACCTAGACAATTATCATAATCAGGCAGTTTAAAACGACAATAACATTAATAGTCAGATTTAGATCTTAATTTCTTATTAAATGAAGGCAATTGTGAGGTGCTTTCACCCTTCCAAATAACTACTTGTAGATAGAGGAACAAAGTTCTCCTGTAAGCATTGAATTAACACTTCTTCTAAGTCTATGAGTATAGCCATGGATGGAGACCAACTACAGAGTTTAATCCATGATATTAACACATCCAAAGAAAGAAAAGGTCAACCCTTGGAGTATGGCCACTTTAGATGAACTGAGCTCAGAGAAAACAAACTTTGGCAGTGGGAGATGGGTGCTGTCAGCAGGGAGGAGACAGAAAATCCAAGAGTTCTAAACATCCAGTTACAAAAAAAATGTGTTCAATAGGTGGTATAAATATTTCCTCAGGCCTCACCAGGCCCTGGAGAAATGTCCTTCAAGATTATGGCCCTTTGCTGATTCCATGCACACTATCAACTCTTGGCTTATGATTTCAGCAATCTCTGCTGATTGTAGAAAATTTAGAGGAAGTGCCTAGATCTCCAGTTCAAGAACTTTTCCTGCTAGGAAACATCACCTTTATGTTTTCATGCAAGATTCATTTCCATGGGTATCTCTGTGGGACATGTATGCAATACTAGATCCATTAGCTGAAACTGCACTTCCTTCTTTCTGATTTAAAATGCTATTAAATTAGTGTGGCATTTTTGGATGTATAATTTCAAGTACATTCTAATTTATAAAAGAATAAAATAATTTGCTAACTTTAGTACTTTGAGCATTAGAAACAAAAAACATACAACATACTTCACTTCTCATAATAACATATCCATGAGGATCTGGACCCTCTAACTGGACAGCTGAGAACTGCTGGGTTGGTTAATTCCAATGGTATTTCCATTCTGTGAGTCTATCAGCCATTCCATCTAGCTATGACTTTCTAACATGATATAGGAGCATTTCTTGAAGGAGTTATCATTGATGCCCATTCATTTTCCCTGAGGAGGTTATCGTTTGCCCATTAGCCAAAGGTATCAAAGGATCCTGAAAGAATTCTAATTCCCTTCTTGGTGAATTTGCTACTGATGAACATCTATTCTATCCTTGGCTCTCACAAAGGAATGCATGGATAATAATATACTAAAATATTTGACCCATATGCAAGTTATTTGTATTAAGAAAGCCAATCTTTAAAGCTGTGAATTTTCTAAATGATTAAAAATATGCCATCTTTAAAAAAAATACAGACAAAATGAAATCTTAATAGGATAAAAATGAACACAATGAGTAGTGTTCTAGTCAAACAGGACTATATAAATTTGTTGAAACTTTTTTTTTCTTTTTTTTTTTTCTGAATGAGTTATATATTTTGATCTATAGGACAGAAACATCAAATATCAGCAATTTTTTCCAGCCCATCTCAGCCATTAAAGTTCATCAGCCTATTTTTTCTTATAGAGTAGAAATGCATCTATTAATTTACCGATGACAAGAAAGTCAGACTGAAACAAACTGGTCTTATTTTTTTCTCAATTATTGAAACATGCTTCTGGGAAGGAAATGACATTTGTTTTATGATTTTCTGTCATTTGGCTTCTCTTCCTGCATCAGGCTGAACGAAACAATATTGTACCATTCTGCTGTTGTGATCACACCAAATTTCGACGTATGCTTAGTATTTGGCTCTAAGTGTCACTGTGTCACCGAGTTCACACTTGGCTCCAGACTTCAGTCTGTGTGTGAACACGTGTGTGAGCTTGTGTGCAATTGCATTTGGATGTTTGTTTCCTGATAACAGAAACCCAAGCATATGTTTGAGACCAAGCATCCCTTTCCTTTTGACACATTTTCTGTGATTAGGTTCATTAAGAAATTCAGTAACAGCATTAAAAATTAGAAGGGGTGTGTATCTGTAAACATCAACTGTGGTTATGGCAAAGACCTTTATGTCAACTGAAATGTGTCTTTGGGGGTCATAATCCAACCTATAGGACACATTTTCATTTACTTTATAGAGCAGTTCATATCATTACAGAAGAAAAAAACCCTTCCCATAAAGAAAATAAAGATGGTGAAATAACATGGCTTATTTGAACATCAAACTATCCTCTATAAAAATGTCAGCCTAACTGGATTACTTCCATCAATGCTGCAAAAATAGAATCAGCAAATGAGACTTTGATGCTGGTGGTTGAAAAAAAAATTTTTTTTGGTATTTCATTCTTGTGGTTTATGAGGTTACTAAAACTCTCGATGTAATTATGGCTTGACACTTTCTATCATTATTTTATTTATAGTCTTCTAAAGGAAGTGGTGTAAATTGCATTCTTTAAAATATCGTCGAACATGTTTTAAGTGCCCAAAATGTCATAAGGAGTGAAATACAATTACTCAAAACAGGAATAAGTTTCTAGCTATAAATTTAAGACCCATGAATACCAGAGGGATGAAGCCCCAGTTCTAAGTGAAATTAACACAGACAGAATACATTCTGTAAGAATTCAGGTTGGGTGACATGAAAGATATTTGGTTATCATTTTTGGTTATTTGTTTTAAGTCAAATGTGATAACACAAATAAAATCATATTATTCTTAGAAATAAAAAATAATACAAATCTTTGTGATAATGACTTTCAGGAGACAGTACAATGTAGCAGTTAGGACTATAGACTTTGGATTCATACAGACCAAATTCAGGATCTGGCTCTGTCATTGTTACTGTTAGCTGTATAATCCTGGGCCACTGACTAACACTGACTATTCAGTTCCCTTAGCTGTATAATGGGAATAATAAAAATATCTCATAAGGCCATTATAAAAAATTAAATTAAATAATCCACGAAAGCACTTTTCATAGTACCTGACACATAGAAGTGCTAGATAAATATTAGAATTTTTAGAAAAGGAATATCATGCATATTGAAATGACATTCTGAATACAGCACTGATGGTAACAGAGAGGCAGGTGGGAAAATGTGGTCCTCAGGCAGCTGCATCTGTAGGAATCAATTTAAAAAAACACACATGTTCTTGATTTTATTGATTAAAAGGCAATTCATGGAAACATCTGTAGACATTCTTGCATTCAAGGCTCAATTTGTTTGGCTTGTCCACCGCAATTCATTTAGGACTCAATATGTTAAGCGGAACTTTGATGAGGTGAAGTAAGTATCAGGCTCTAGAAGCTATCTTCTCTATGGGCTACTAAAGTTGATCGCATTTGATGAATGCATTGTGAACAGAACAGCTTGAAATTGGACCTCCATTCATCATCAGAATATAATACTGACATTGTTGAAAATTCCTATGAATCTCTTGGTAAGTCAGAAGAAAAATTTAGGCACCAGTGAGAAAGGAATACCATCATATAAATATTAAGCTCCAGAAGCTTCCTACTGGGAGAGTGTGGCTTGACAGCGGATGATATGATCTGAATTCAAAGACTAGAGGAAAATGGAAAGAAATGTATCTTAATGCTGGAACTGAGTACAGAAACCAAACTGGCCAAAATTCACCTGCATCCATTATTATCTAGGCAGTTTAACAGGAACAATACAAATATTCTATTAGCAGAATTAAGTCCAATCTTTGCAAGAAAAGTCACAAATTGAGGATCATGTTTCCATGGATGTTACATTTTATACAACACATAAATTAGTTTAGGGAAATTGCTGCCAGAGATCCCTGTTAATACTCCTCTGTCCATAGTATTAAATGCAAGTAAAATTCAATTTCCATTTTAGTGCTTATAAAAGTCTTCTCATTCCAAGGAAAAATTGTCTTATTTAGCTATTATATTGACATAGTAGCAGACATATTTATGATTATAATGACCCATTCCTCTAAGTGAATGATTACAAAATAATTTCATGAGTGGATAAAATGTAGTTAACATTAAATATATGGTCAAAATTGCAAATTTGAAAACAAAAATAAAAGTTGCTTAAAAACTTTTAAAAGCTACAGCTGCCTATTCATTATTCCAAAAAAAAAAAAAGATTACAATAAACAAGTCTTTGCCTCAGTGATCTACATGGGCTCTAAAGGCAGCTTTGATTTACAGAGCAATCTTCATTTTGTGTTTCTGCAGTAAATTGGTGTAGGAATATAACACGGATGGGCCATCATCATCAATGAGATGTGACCTTTGCTTGTCCAGGCTAAATGGTCCTGGGAGTGCTGAGTCGGCAACATTCTCTGTTCTCATATTCCTTTTGGCCATTGGCTGAGAGTGGTGGCAGGGGTTAGCAGTTCAGTCTGCTGCTGTGAAGCTGGGTTTTTCCTTTGTGAAGCTAATTGAAACTGCAACATTGGCCTCATTATCATCTTGTAAAACCACTCTGAACTAACTAGCTCAGACAGCCATGGTTATATGCTAAAATCAAAGGCAAGATGAAACAAAGAATTATGGGCTTAGAGTTGGAGCCATTTTCTAAGTATCAGAAAATATAAGATTAAAACTCAGGGCATAATTTCATTTACATGTATCAATATGGTTATCAAATTGACAGCTTTTCAAATTCACCCTCAACATAAGCTAAGTAGGGAGAGGTGATCCAAAAGAGATTTCTGAGATGTTTTAATTTGAACAGGGATAATTTCACTCTTCTTGCTGTGGTCATGTTTAAGTCACATGGCCATGCAGAATGCCCTAGGGTTGATTTTTTCCAGAGCAATGACAGTGAATCATTGTGCAAATAATTGGTTTGCCTTAGGTTCAACCTAATTGTATTTCTAAGATTTTAAATAATAATAATAAATAAATAAAAGTTAAATAAATTTACTATGCTATCTAACTACTTTGATCTAAGTCAATAATTCTCAGTGGGGGAGATTCTGTCCCCAAAGGGACATTTTGTAATATCTGGAGACATTTTTGATTATCACAACTGGGGTGGGGAGAGAATGGGGTTATTGGTAACTAGTGGGGAATGCTGCTGACCATCCTACAGTGAATAGGACACAACATATTATTTAACCCCAAATGTCAACTGTGCCACAGTTGAAAAACCCTGAACTAAATAACTAAATCAGATTGCAGAGATCTGGGATCTGGTCAACTGAGTAGTAGCTGGTCATTATTGTGGCTGAGGTAGAAAAAAAAAGTGACTCTGTATGCTAAAAGAGTATTTATCAAATAGTTTAACAGTTTCAAGGACATTTATAAACACAACATAACATCCGGCAATGAGTTTGGGGATAGAATAAAAACAGGAGAGGGGAAAATGTGGATATTATATATAGAGAGAGAATACTCCATCATAATGAGTCTAAAAAAGACATGCTAATAGCAATAAAAGATGATATAAATTATTGGCAGGATAATCTATATGCTAACCAGGTTGCTCTTATAACATGCAATCACAACATTGTATTTAAGCAAAAGGTTTCTCTGATTAGAGATGAATGATAACTTTATGCCCTAATTTACCTGTATATTAAAATGTATCTTAAAAATTTCAATATAAATCTCTCATATTGTCCAAAAATAGATTAATGGAATAGGATAAATGTCATCCAAACAGGCCCCAGTTTATATGCGAAATTTTAAAAAATGATAAAGGAATAATCACGAATCAACACTAAAGAGATGGGATTATTCAATAAGAGTGCTTTTGAGGTAATCATTTAATTCTTTAGGAGTTTGGAAAAACACAGTTATGATCTCAACCTCTCTCCACATAGCAAAATAAAAATATGGATGGATTAAAGAGTTACCACAAAACAAAAAATATAAGGAAATTAGATATAGTTATGATATCTGCTCTCGGAATGTGGGAAAATTTTCTTAAATCCTCCTACCTTGGCAGTAGAAACCTCAATGCAATGTCCCTATGTCAAAGAATTTTCTGTATGTCAAAATCCCCAGTTCTCAAAACTTCACAAAATACAAAAGCAAACCATGGACTCAGAAAAACATTCAAACACAAATTTCGAAGTGTCAGTATTCTCAACTATATAGAGTTTATAGAAAATCATTTTATTTTAAAAAAGCACTACCCAATTAGGCAGAGGATACATAAGAAGAAAATATATTTTGATTAAAACCTACAGAAAATCATCTCATTTCATTACAAATATAAATTAAAACACCAATTTTTTACTTATGAATTTGCCCCCAAATGTTTTACCTTAAATAGGAAGGAGCAGTTAAACAGGCTTTCTTATTCATAAGTAGATAAATAAACTATTTATTTATTTATCTTATACATAGATAGATACCTATCTATCTATATATAATATCTCTATATAGATATTTTATATAAATATCTGTATTTATTTTACATAAATATCTATATAGAAATATAGGTACCTATCTATATATAGATATATATAGATATAGATATAGATTTATATAGATATATATGTTACTAAGCTTCTAGAAAATATGCAAAGAAGTTCATATTTATAGCTTTTGGCACACTGAGCTCACTTGGGGGGGAATCTCAAAATATAAGAAATATAAGAAAACAACAACCTTATATACTACGATGTTTACTGCAGTCTTATTTTAAATAAGAAGTTCTGGATTTTTTCTGCTCAGTAGTTGAAATGTGTTCTATAATTAATTGTGATGGATCCATTCACATGGCAAAAGCTTTGTGACCATTTGAAATATTTACAAAAGAATTTTAATAATAAGGGAACATGCATGTGTTATAATATGAAGTAAAAAAGTTGCTTATGGTAGGTGTAGGTGGCCCCCCAAACATATGTCTATGTCCCATTCTGCAGAACCTGTGAATATTATCTTATATGACAAATGAGTGAATATTACTTTTTATGGCAAAAACTATGCTCAAGTGAAGAATCTTGAGAGGGGGAGCTTCTCCCGGATTATGCAGGTGGGTCCTAAATATAGTCGCATGTTTCCCTGTAAGAAGCAGTAGAGGGAATTTAGATACAGACACTCAGAAGAGAAGGTGATATGAAGACAGAGACAAAAATTGGAATGACGCAGCCTCCAGCCAAGGAATGCTGGCCATTACCAGAACCTGGAAGAAGCCAAGAATAGAATCTTTGTGAGAACATCTGAAAGGAGCAATGCCCTGCTGACACCTTGATTTTGGACTTCTAGCCTCCAGAAAAGAGGATAAATCTCTGTTGTTTTAACCAGCCAAGTGTACACTAACTCGTTTCAGCAGCCACGGGAAACTTATATAGTAGGCTTATGTTTAATCTTCTAAGAAACTACTTAACAATTTTCTGAAGTAATTGTAACCATTTATATTCCCACCAGCAGAGGACCAGTGACTCTGTTCTTCCACATGCTCTCCAGCACTTAGTATGGTCAGTTTTGCCATCTTAGCCATTCTGAAAGGAGTGTGGTTGTATTTCACTCTGGTTTCCATTTGCATTTCTCTAATGACTAATAATGTGGAGGCTCTTTTCATGTGCTCATTTGACATCTGTATATCTTCTCTGGTGAAGTGGGTTCAAATCTTTTGCCTGTTTTTATTTCGGGTTGCTTGTTTTCTTATTATTGAGTTTTGAGTTTCTTTTTTTTTTTTTTTTTTTAAGATTTTATTTATTTATTTGACAGATATCACAAGCAGATGGAGAGGCAGGCAGAGAGGGAGATAGAGGGAAGAGGGAAGCAGGCTCCCTGCTGAGCAGAGAGCCCGATGCGGGACTCGATCCCAGGACCCCGAGATCATGACCTGAGCCGAAGGCAGCGGCCCAACCCACTGAGCCACCCAGGCGCCCGAGTTTTGAGTTTCTTTATGTATTTTGAATACACTTGCATGATGACCCAGCCATTCTACCCCTAGGTATTTACCTAAGAAAAGTCAAAGCATACATCCACAAAAAGATTTGTACCCTAATGTCCATAGACATTTTATTTGTAGATGTTCCAAGTTGGAAATAATCTAAATATTCATCAACAAGTAAATGGATAAAATATATTGTAGTATCCATACAATAGAATGCTACTTGGCCATAAATATTAATAAATTATTAGTACATACAATCTCAAATTATGCTAAGTGGGAGAAGCCAGACAAAAACATAATACATAATGCATGAGTCCACAGTTCTAGAAAAGGAAAACTAACCTATAGAGCTAGAGAGAAGATCCATGTTGCCTAGGGATGTGGGCGCTGGTGAGAATGGATAACAAAGGGACAAGAGAAACCTTTGGGGGTGACAATAAGTTCATCATCTTGACTATGATGAAAATTCCAGATATATATCTGAAATTACACACACACACACACACACACATACTCACATATAAATTTATCAAACTGTATACTTTAAATATACTTTAAAGATGTACAGATCATTGTATGTCAATTATACCTCAATAAAGTTTTAAAAAGTTGTCAATCTCTCTATGCCTTAGTTTCCTCACCTGTAAAAAGGGATTATAGATTCTACCTCATAGGGTTATTTTGAGAATTAAATTTGTAAATCACTCTGTTCAAAATCTCACACACAATAAACATTTAAAAGGCTGGGAATATTTTTGTAAAAATGGTACAGAAACTTTTCATACTGAGATCCCAATATGCTAAAAATATGCTTAAAAAAAGAGAAATATTCCAAGATTATAAAAGCTATTTTATTTGAATTGAAAAATTGGGGGAGGAAAGGTATTGAGGGTGATTTTGTTTTCTAAGTTTCCTTTATTTTCTAAATTTTCTACAATGAGTACATAATGTTCTTTTCCAGTAAAAAAAAAAAAAAAAGTTTAAGAAATAATAACAACAATCCCCTGACAACACAAAACTCTGCTGAACAAATCAAATGGTTAATGCATGTCTGTTTTCTGCCTACTTTGACACTCCGTCGTCCCTGTAAACTTCTGAATGATGAGTCCAGGTTGGAGAGAAAAATAGCACCATGTAACTTCTGGGATGATGGAACAAACCTGGCTATGCTCAGCTGCAAGAGCAAGTCCCTGGTTGATCTTAATTTGGATTCTAGTACCAGATTAAGAAAACCATAGCTGAAAGAGTCCAAAAAAAGAGGTGGGACAAAGAAGAGGAGTAGGAAGACTTCTAGCAGCTACCCTGCCAGGCTGCAGCTTGGGGGTACTTGTCTCATTTAGATACTTCAGAGGAAAGTCACCCTTTACAGATGGAAAGCACCACCCTAAACTACCACCACTGTAGGTCCTGTCCATCATCTCTTCTTTAGATGACTTGGATTGCATCTTAACTGCTCTTCCTCTTTCCAACCACATTCCTCTCCATCCTATAGTCAGTGTTTATACCCACAGAATGCATGCATTTGTCTCTGGCCTGTTTAAAATCCTTCAGTGACTCTCCATACCCTTTTAAGATAAGGCTTCCCCTACCCTCCCCCATTCTCAACACGGCCCATGTGGCCCTGGATAATTGGCTTCCTCCTTCTCTGGCCTCATCTTATGACACTATTTCTCCTTCTTCTCCTCTATGCTCCTGCCCCACTAGGCTTTTCAGGCCCTCTAAATTCCTTTGGTCCTTTCTGTCTCACTACTGTTATATCATCTTTGCTTTTTATCATTAAATCTTCCCTTTCCATTGCTTCTTATTTACAAATTTTCTTTTCCTTAAAGGTTCAGCTAAACAAAGAAGTCTGACATCTCATTGCTATACTCTTCTATAATACTTTTTCCTAAAATTCAGTTAATCAGTCAATGGGTCTTCCTAGCTAGTGAGCAATCTGAGACCAGAACCATGTTTGTGTTGTTCAAAGCAGTATCCTCTAAACATAGAGTTGCAGGCACTTAAACTACTGATGATTAAAAAGGTGCTATTCCAGATTCTATAACAAAGGTATCAAGGTAGAGGAGAAAGAATATCAAATCCCTAGGATGTTCGCTTGCCTGTGTTAGCCTTGGGCAAGTCAGTTCCTTCTAAATATTTATAAAACAGGTCTAGATCAACCCCTAGGTATTCTCTAGACCTTAAATGTAATTGGTCATGTCCCAGTGAGTTAGACTGATGTCTTGAGCAAATTAGTTCTCTCTAGTGTTTTGATTTCAACCAGCAAATAATAATTTAATGGTATAGAAAACTAGGGCAGTATCAACAATTTGTCACTCACTGCTTAGAAGCTAAAATGTCAAAATGATGGGCTTTTGTTATTGGCTACTCAAAAAGTTTTGTTCTACCTACAAATACCCTAGCCCTTGGCTTTTACCACTCATTTCAGATAGTAATCAATAGGAAACCCCAAAGAATGGGTAGTTTTAGTTTTGGTCACTTTTGAATTGACTATGCACATTCACTCAGCAGAGTACACAGGGAAAAAAGAGCATGGAAAGGGATGTTTGGAGCCATCTCTGTCCAAGGACAAACAAACAAACAAACAAAACAAAAAAAAACATATTACCAGCTATTTTTTTAAATCTCTGTTTCATATTTGCTTTGGACCCCTATAGTGTATTTGCATTTTAAGATACATCTCAAATGGTTGGCAGTAGTAATGCACTTGTATTAGCAAATGAAAATATTGTATTCCAGCTCTACCTCGATAGCAATAGCATTGGTGCTGAAAGGAAATTCAAGGAAGATACTGCATAAATGAAGCAACCATGAAAATGCAACTTTATTAAGAGAAAACCAATGTTTCCAGAAACAAAAGTGGACTGATGCCTGCAAATCCTTTATCTTGATTTAAGAGACAGTAAGTAATGACTCCCAGTGTAAGTATGTCAAGTTTACTTTAAGTGAATCAATCTAACAGGAAGACTAAAGTTAATGGTGAGAACTTATTTGCTCTTCTTCTTCTTCTATGTCTCTAGGCATGCTAAATGAACAGAATGTATCTGTATCTTAGAAGCTTTACAACACAAACAAGGGAAAATAGACTTGAACAATCTTGTGATGACTCAGACCAAATAACTCAGAAAAAAATAAAATAAACAAAAGCTTTTTCTTGACCATGTAGACAAAGCTACATTACATGATGTTAAGAAACAAACAAATACACAAAAAATGTTGCTTCAGGGTATGTCAGTGTTCCTATAGAATTCAGTTTTGAATACTATCTTCAAGAACACCTACTCATGTCACAGCCATATAATCTCTGATACTAAATTATTAGTTGGGGGCAAATATGGAACAGTCAGCCCTTCAACTGTATTCTGGACATGAAGGCATTATAGTAGAAGGAAAATAAGTAAATAAAAACAAAGATTTCCATGAGTATTATATCATCAGTGATATTTGTAAATGGAATCCATTTTGGTAGAAAGAGTGATTTGCTCCATAGTTGTGTTAGCCAGCAAGCATGTATAAAATGAAGTGACATATGGAGAAACCCATCCTTTAAAAGGCTTGAATAGGGACGCCTGGGTGGCTCAGTTGGTTAAGCAGCTGCCTTTGGCTCAGGTCATGATCCCAGCGTCCTGGGATCGAGTCCCACATCGGGCTCCTTGCTCCTCAGGGAGCCTGCTTCTCCCTCTGACTCTGCCTTCCACTCTGTCTGCCTGTGCTCGCTCTCGCTCGCGCTCTCTCTGACAAATAAATAAGTAAAATCTAAAAATAAATAAATAAAAATAAAAGGTTTGAATAAATGTGTTCAAGGGTAAAGTATTTTCTATGGTATTGCTGAAGGAAAATTCTCCATAGGTTTTTCAAGTTTCTGCATATCTTGCAAGCAGAGACACTGACTGCCTTTGTTCCAGTTTAGCTTCTCAAGGATGTTAGCATAATGAATAGACTTGGAGGGTAGAGACAATCTCTTGTCGTATCAGAGGCCAAGCTTGCTTACAGCCCATTAGAATATACTTGGGTTCCCTAAATTTGGGATTCCTTCTAGTAAGGCAACTCAGGTGTCACCCAGACCTCTACATCACCTTGTGGGAATTGCGACTCAGGGAACAGAACCAAAAATTGTTGATATTCTGGCTACTGCTAGCATGGTGAATAACAAACTCTCCTTTATCTGACCGAAGAGTGTCATGTTTTCTGTCCTCATTCATTCACTGTGACGGGCTTTGAGCCTGCAGTAGGGGAAAAAAATCTCAGATCCTCACAGTTCTTGTCAGGCAAAAGTCTCATAAGGAATGAGATTTTGATTCTGAAGGACTGACTCTTAAGTTCACTTAGTGCTTTCCAACCAAGTTAATTGTTTCTGCCTAATTTCAGATAAATATTTGTCTCTCAGAGGAAAAGGCCTGGTTCCTAGTATTGCAGAAGCTATTTTGCTACTGGTTCCATTACTGGGGCAAATTTTTAAGGACTCAAATGAAACATGTAAGTGAAAGAGAAAAAAAAGGTCAGTCCAAGAAATCCAAACTACAAGGTATAAAGTATATTAAGTCTCATACCACAAAATATTATACCATAAAAGTATTTGTTTCAAATTAAGGGACTCCAGAAGTCCAGAACAATGGGAGTAGAATTATAAAATTCAAACACTTTTCAAGTATCTTGTGCCTTTGCTAGAGACATGCCTTATGGGCAAGACAGATTTTTAATATGCTCCTACCTAACTTAGTAGTAAGACGATACCTAATGACTTCAGTTTCTGAATCAATAATCTGGTATCATGTTCCAACAAGTATAAATATGTATTCATAATGGTCATGGAATGGAATATTTGAAATCAAAATTGTTTCAGAAAATTTGTTACATATTGTAATTGTATTGGGTATGCAAGCACACAGTTGTAAAATTCCAGGTCAATTATGTTCAGGTGCATAATTTCATATTTTTTCCCAAGTGCTTTCAGATAGATTTTAGTATCTGCAAAGAGTAGATATATCAAAAAAGACAAGGTTACATGTTTGGAAGAGAAGAGAAACCCAAACCCTGAGAGGTCAGAGTCCACTCTTGGCAGTCACAGAAAGTAGATGAAGTAGCCAGCGAAGCTTTCCCAGATTTAACACATGTAAATGGACTGCTGATGAGATGACGCCTTTAAGGCCCCAGAGCCTCCCACATTTCACTGGGAGCTGCCTTTTGGGAGCTGTACTTAGGTGTAGGAGGAAGTACTAACGAACAGTGAAAAGGATTAACAGGAGGAGAACAAGAACAAGAATCTGTTAGCTTTACTTGGGGCTGTCCAATGTATAGTGTTCTGTTTATCAAATACTAACCCATGTGTTTAATGGGTGCTTCTTTAGCCTCACAGGACTCCCCCTTCACAACAGCCTGATGCTTTGTTCTAATTCTACAACCTACTAACCTATCAACCTACAACCTATTAACTTCATCTGACCACAGGGGAACCATCCAGGCATGAAGGGATAAAGTAGAGTTTTTCAAATTTTGATACTGACACCACTTGCATCAGTCATTGCATTGTTTAAAATGCAGATTCCTGGGCCCCCACTCCAGATCTACTGAATCAATCTTTTTAGGTGAACCCAGGGATCTGCATTCTAATAAGCCTCCCAATGGAATTGGGTATAGGAATGAATTTTGAGACTCAGTGGGCTACACAGAGTTTATTTCTATAGAGAAGTTCACATTGTACACTACTTTGCTCTGAATTTAATATTTTTGAATACAGGCCCAATTTAACCCACAATTCCTTTTAAATAAGAAATTTTTTAAATAAGAAATTGCTTAAAAGAAATTTTTAAATAAGAAATTCCGTTTGTCTCAGAAAGAAAAAGTAGTTTCATGAACTCAAAGGGCACTTCTAAAATCTGCTTTTCCTTATGCATATTTATCCTTCATTGATTCATTTTGTAAGCCAAACACACACACATATCTGATTGGATGCTCCCCAAAATTGAAGTGGCATATTAATAAAGTACATTTTCTATAGCTGTTTAAGAACGAATTCATTAAATATGTATCATTGTGTGTTTATGCAAGTAAGCTTGAAGAACACATTGATTATGTAAAATAACTACGAAAGGACAGAATGTCAATGTCATGATACATTATCCTGGTCTGGCCTCTAATTTTGGAACATCAGGAAAGGACTTGAGTTTTTTAACTTGATTTTAAAAGATGGTTGAAGATGAGGAGCTTATGGAAAGATCTCCCTTAAGGAAGGTTTCCTATGTTGGGTTCAGTTTACAAAGTGTGTCACCAGGAATTCAGCCATTTCTTCCTCTGAAGCAAAGATTTCTCCCATCCTTTCCATTAGTCTGCCATAATTAAACTAAAATCCTTAAGTGCTGGCTGGTAAACTCACCAAAGACTGAATTGCCCATTGTCCACATAAATGGATGTACAGTGGAAATGGAAGTTTGCCTACTTGCTCTTACTCGACCATCTGTTGTTTAGAGTCTACCTAGGTGAAAGCACTTTATGCTTTTCCTGGAATGTCTCTTCTATTTGGAACCTATCTGGAAAACTTATATTCATTTCTCACATCCATACTCATATGTCTTCTCATCAGTAAAGTTCCCTAACCCCCTTTCTAGAGACAGAGTGAGTTGGTACTTTGTATTTTTGCGGCATCTAGATCAGGTCCACAAGCTTGTGAACAATCATAGAGCAAGGCCATAGGCTGATTCATAAGATTAGTCTCAAGTTTAAAGTATTTTTGTTGAATAAATAAATTAATTAAGGTACACTTGGGGATTGTCTAACTTTAGGGAAACAACAACAAAATGGTTCCCTCCTTGAGAAGAATCTTGGGACTTCAAGCTAATTCTGGAGGCTAGTGATGCTATTTGTAGAACCCTTTTGTTTTTCTGATAAGGCTTTCCTTATGTATGAGCAACTAAGTCAGTGAAATTAACACATGCCCTCACAGGAAATGATTCCACATTAAGATAGCAATATTGATTATCTGCACATCAAAAGAGAAAGTCATTTTTAGCCTTGGCTGCTCTCCAATGGATGCCATTGATTGATTATTACATGCCAGCACCTCATATTTGTTGTCTTTGTTAACCCTTACCACCACCTACCTGTGCCCCTGGTTGTGTTGATTCTATCATTATCCAATCTCACAAATGAGGAAACAGGAATCTAGAGGAATTAAGTAAGTTACCCAGAATCACAGGACTAGATAAGTGGTAGAGTCAGAGTCAAACTGAAGTTGCTTGGCCCAAGTCCATGACCTTTCAGAAATACTGTCCCGCTCTTATGTGACTGCCTGGTCAAATTGGAATACTTTCTCTAATGGTCTTCTGAATATTTGTCCAATACCTTCCCTTTTCCCTGTTCTCACTCATATCGATTTGCTATTGTTTAATTATCTCTTAGAAGTTGGCCATTCTTTTCTTTTTTGAAGATTTTATTTGAGAGAGAGAGAGCGCACAAACAGGGCAGGGAAGCAAAGGAGAGGGACGGAGGGAGAGGAAGAAGCAAAGCAGGCTCCCCAGTGAACAGGGAGCCCAACTCGGGCCTTGATCCCAGGACTCTGGGACCATGACCTAAGCCGAAGGCAAACGCTGAAATGAATGAGCCACCCAAGTGCCCCAGAAGTTAGCCATTCATAAAATAGATTCCACCCTTCAATCTTTGTCATAGTCTTCTACAATCCTATTCTCCCTCCATGGTTTGTCTATTGATGTGTATGCACACACACACACACACACACACACACACACACACATCAGAGACCTGGGAATTTTAAAAAAAGACTTATTTCTGTGACCTCATCCAACATTATTGGCTTAAGTAAGCTACAACTCTGAGACTTAAAAAAAAAAAAGACTTTTTATTTGTCCCTTAGTTTTATTTAGATTCCCCACAACTATTACTGAAGAATTTGCTTAATCAAGCTGTATATTTATAACCCACTACTGAATTCTAGCACCATTTGCAAAGTGACTTCTTAGTTGAGATTATGATATGCTAAATGAAAATATTGCCAGTTTTAAAAATGTAATTTTTCATATCCAATCTTATCAAGCAATGATTCTGTCAACTTCAAAACACACACACACACACACACACACACACCAATCAATGAGGCCCCTGAAATGCAGATTTCTGGGTTTGATCCATCCAAAGATTTTGATGAAGTTAGTCTTGAATGCAGCCCAGAAAATTGTACTTTAAACAAACTAGATGGGTGATTCTGATGCAAGTATTTTGTGATCCATATTCTGAAAGATCAAGAGAAAATCCACATTTTTCGCTTATATAAGACAATGCCCTAAATTTTCTAGAATCTTCTTAGCCAACTTCTGGGACAACACTTTTGTCATAGCGAAAACAAAGTTAACATGGACAGAAATGGCTGTTCAGTCACTTATTTTCATATTTCTACAAAGCCTACACTGAACTAGGGATGGCAAATATCTAATAGATGAGATATGAGCCACATCTATCATCCTCCATACAACCACTGCCCATGACAGACATTATTTATCAATCACGCATTCTGGTTGTCTGAGCCTGGACTCATGACTGTGAAAACACTCCCAATCAATTCTAGAGCAATAGCTAGGACATGACCATCAGGTCCTGGCCTTAAGGGCATTGAAACAGAGAGAAGTTAAATCATGATTGCGAAATACTAGTGAATTTTGAGCTCCACTCTTCTCCCTCCTCAGCAAGTGCCTTGTACCACCTCTCTCAGCTTGCTGGCATGCTCACTGCTATTACAGGCAAGCAACCCTGGCTCCTGGCAGACAAAGCCAAGGGCCCACAGACAGTGTGAGGAAGCCATCCCACTCAAGGAAACTTCAGTGTACTGGGACAGAAAGTTCTTCCTTTCTTCTCTTTCCTTTCCTTCCTCCCACTTAATGTCCTCTCTCTACATGGGAAGCCAATAGGGCTTCCTACTTAAGCTTCTAGTTGCATTGAACCTTTTTACCAGAACTGATCATCTTTTGTCAATTAATAGTTGACACTCAGAGAAGTCAAATGACTTACCCAATGTTATTTAAAGTCAAAAGTAGAATTCAGGTCTCTGGACTCTTAGCTTATCGCTATTCATAAATTTAAGAACCTTGATGCAACTGGCTTATTAAAATAGCACTTCATAGTCTGGTCTTTGTTCAGTAATTTTGATATCCTCTTGATCATATTAACATATCAGAGTTTCTATCTTTGAGAAACTTTCATTAGTCCAGGCTCAACCAGGGGTAAGTTAATATGTTTTGCAGGTGGCAACTCTGTCTTATTGTAAACTACACACCCTTAATCACAGTTTAGTCTATATTCTGCAGAGGTGTAAAATCATCTCACAATAACATACCCATGAAGAGTAGGTTTTTTTGTTTTTGTTTTTGTTTTTTTTTTAATCTCAACCATGGAGCAGCCAGGAGGGGTTAAAAGAATAAGAACACTGAAGTCATACCCATCTGGGTTTGAATTCCAGCTCCACCTCTATCCATCTGTGTGACCTTATGAAAATGACTTAACCTCTCTGAGAATCTGTTTCCTTATATATAAAATAACGAACCTATTTACCTCCAAGAGTTGTTCTGGAGAAGAATTTAATTAATGGGTATAAAAATGACATGGATATATATGCCTGGCATGTAAGAGGTACTTAGCAAGTTTTAGTTGTCACTCTCCTTTTTTGCTTTATACTTGTTAAAATAAAGTAGTCTGCTCTCTTGCAAAATGAGCAGAATCTGCAATGATTTTAATGGACAATTCAGAAGAAAGCACAGTGAATTATAACAAAAAATGATGAGACTCTTAATAAAATTTATGAAAGTAAAATACCTAAAATTTGTAGAATTGCTTTGTTTTCCATTACCTTTACATTATTATCCCTTTTGATGTCTCCTTCCTTACACACCGTCCACATATTACCATCAACATTCTGCAGGTTTTTGTAAATAGGCTTGCAAGATATTTAGTGATTTTCCTAAAGATTCATGCTTCTTGAATTATCTGAAGACTCCTAATCCAGTGCTCCCTCTACACCCACATATAAAAATATTGTTAGGGTAGCATCTGTGGGTCTGTCTCTTCTATTTCTGAGCATAATTGTTTCACTACTTCAACTGACAATGATTATAACAGTAATTTTTTAAAAAGATTTTATTGATTTATTTGAGAGCAAGAGAGAGTGTGAGAGAGAAACGAGCAGGGTGAGGGGCAGAGGGAGAAGCAGACTCCTTGCTGAACCAGGAGACTGACGCAGGGCTCAATCCTGGGATTCTAATTATGATCTGAGCCAAAGGCTGACGCCTAACCGACTGAGCCACCCAGGCACCCCATAACAGTAATTTCATGTGGGTTTTGCAAAAGGAAGAAATAGAACAAGGTAGTAAATAACTCATTTCACATTTAAGTAAACTTGGGGACCTTGGTTGATTTTTGAAGCTTGAAAATCTCTCTGTGATTTATAATGACAAAGACTGCTATCAAAATTTTCATAAAAAGTTGACATTTAGGAACTTGGTGGCATGGATGGATAATTGTCTGAAGACTCATGAGTGAAAAATTGAGATAATTTGAACTTGGGATGGGATATATATTTTATCTGTACAGTGGTTCTGGAAGAACTGTCGCTTTCCAGTCCTGTTTTGGAGGTGGAGCAGTGAGCTGAAAGTACACATACCAGCCCTACACTGCTTGCCTTCAAACTTTATGCAAGAAACGAACTTCTTTTTACTGCACTGTTATTTTGGGTTTCTGATACTTGCAGCTGAAACTAATCCTGATACAGCCACTCTCCTCAATTTCCTCCCCAGATGCAAACTTGTATTTTTGACTTTTTTATGACAAAATGGGAGCTAAAAGAGGGATGCACATGAATTCACCGTCCTTTGAGCTGCTGCTGAAGAATTTTTTACCTCTTTGGCCTCCACTGAACTTACTTTTGGGACATGACCATATTGGTGGGTTCTACTTTGAAGAGTTAGGGCCTCCCCTCTCAAACTCCTCCAGATCCAATGGAGAAGGAATGGTCTCTGAGATGGCTACCATCATTCCTGTCCTTCCCCATATGCACACGCCCACCTCCACCCTTTGAACAGGTAGGGTCCACTTCCCCTCCCTTTTAAATTCGGGGTAGCTTTGTAATTTGTAATGCAGAAAAAGTGGTGTGTTGGCTCCTGGGACCTCGGAGCCCCAGACTTAAGAGGATTGCAGGCTTTTTTCTTTTTCCCTCTTGGAAACCAGCTTCCATGTGAGAAGCCTGGCTCCCCACAAACCACCACACTGTGAGAGAGCACAAGCAAGATATGAGTAGAAGTCACACGAGAAGCACCAGGTCACCTGGTTACTGAATAAAACCTTCTTGGAGTTTCTAGCCCAGCCCAGTCACAGTGAATCAGGCTGAATGTTCAATCCTCCAACCAATGTCAAAGGAAGCAAAAGAACTGCCCACTCAACTCTCTGTGAAGCCCTACCCATAGAATTGTGACAAAGAATAAATCACTGTTATTCCAAGACACTGAGGTAGGGGGAGTTTGTCCTACAACAATAAGTGGCTGAAACAGCTGGAGAAGGTTGATGTGTGGCAGAAAAGAAAACATTTATGAGGGAAAGAAAGGACTGGTGAGAGAAAACTACTTTGCTACCACTTTTGCCTGGCTCCTACTGGGATTAGTTTTGGGATTTTTGAAAAGGGAGACCTAACAACCATGATTTCCATAGCAAAATAAATTCCGCATTCCCTGGAAGTAATCTTCAATGCACATTTGGAACACGACTTGTTCAGAAGCTGCAATTTACTCCATGTGTTTCAGCATCCATTCCTGACCTTCATGTGACATAAATATCAATGTTCATTTATGTGTCAGACTATTGCTTTGTATGTAAGATGGATATGAAATACTAGCAATTCCAAGGAGCTTGGAAGCAATTCCAAGAAGCTCACAGTGTTTATCGAACCATCTGTATATTATACCTAGTATAAGGCACCAGGCATGATTATGGGTAATTTTATGTTAATTAATGCTTGTTATGGCAAGCTGTTTATTGAATCTTATTCCATCCTAAAAGAAAAAATGAATACCCAGGTATATATGACCTACTCAAAGAAAGCATTTATTTAGTTCATAACAAAAAAGTTCTCTATTCCAATCCAGCAGAAGACAAAATATTTAGATAAAGAAATTTTATAAAAGTGCTTTTCAGGGATATTCTAAACATGTAAATGGAGAATCATTTTACTAAAACTGCCTGCTTTGTTACTAAGGATCTTCAAAGTATTTATAATTCAGTTAATTTAAGACACAGGGCTTCATCTTTTTAAATTCCGAAATTAATATAGTATTAAGATGGTGGCTTGAAAGTGGTGGTGGGCAGTGGCTCTCAACCATTGGCGACCACTAGAACTTAGAAGCCTTCCTTCTAACCCCTAGAAGTTTTACTCAACCGTTTCAGGGTAGGCACCAGGCAAGAGGATTTATTTTTAATGTTCTCTAGATGATTTTAATGTTCATCTAAGATTGAAAACATGGTTAAAACAGTTTAAGCTTTGGAATAAACCTTGGGTTTGAACTCCAACCACTATTAGTTTTATAATCTTCATCCTAAGACTACACATCAGTGGTTCTCAAAGTGGAGTCGCTTAATAAGCAGCATCAGCAATATCTAGGACACTTCCAGGAAACAAAAATTCTCAGGCCTCATCCACACCTACTGAATCAGAAAGTATAGGGGTGGGGACCAGCCTCCAAAAGATTTTGCCACAGGCTACTGTTTGAGAACCACTGTACAAGAATTAAAAGGGCTGATGACTCTGTGTCCCTTCATTGTCTTCAATATCTAGTTGATACAAATCAAATTCCTCTTCCACTTGTCAGAGTATCTTGGTGGCTTTTCTGTTTTGTTCTGTTTCTTACAGTATTGTAAAGTGTAGTAACAAAACTCAAAATATTAAAATGTTTTGCTTTATTCCTGAGTCTGTAATCCATGTTTATTGTGTTAGACTAGAAAGGAAAATCAGAAAGAACAAAAATAATACACTAGTTACCCTTGAAACTAATATTACACTGCATGTTAACAATTGGAATTTAAGTAAAAACTAAAACACAAAAAACAACAAACTACACTACTACTTTCAAATAAAATCATTGATATTGTGATATAAATTCACTTTTTCTAAGTGTCTTTTCCAACTACCACATCTTTTACATCTTAATATTCTATTAAATATTTCAGACGCCGTATTTTCAGAGTTGCCTTGTATTCCATCATATGAATATGCCTGTATTTAATCAAACCTATTGTTACAGATTTTTGTTTTTATAAATAATGTTTTTATCGACTATTTAAAAAAAAGAAAAACTTTGTTCACATACCCATGATGACATTCTTGGGATCAGTTCCTAGATGTCGTATTGACAGATCAAAGTATAAACATTAAGGGTTTTGATATACGTTGCCAAATTATTCTTTTAAAAACCTACACCCTTGGGGCACGTGGGTGGCACAGTCTGTTAAGTGTCAGACTCTTGGTTTTGGCTCAGGTCGTGATCTCAGAGTCATGAGGTCAAGCCCTGCATTGGGCTCCACACTCAGCATAGTGTCAGCCTGAGATCCTCTCTCTCCCTCTCCCTTTGCCCCTTCTCCCACTCATTTTCTCTCTCTCTCAAATAAACAAATAAATAAATCCTTAAAAAAAACCCTAAAAACCAAAACCTATATCCTTAATAGAAGAGAGTGCTAATTCCCTTTCAGCATATGGTAATATTATATATTAACATTTAATTTAATCTTTGTCCCTTGAGGACCAGGATGGGTTCATATCATTCTTCTTTAATGAGGTTATATCTTTTGGCATAAAAAAAATTGTAGTCCATTGTATTTATTCTCATTCTTTGTCCATTTTTTTAAAATGTGAGGATTCAGATTTTTTCCTATCAAAATGTAAAAGTTCTTTGTATATTAAGTATTACTTTCACCAACATTTAGAGGCAAATATATATATATGTATAGTAATATATACATATATAATACATACTGATATACATACAGTAATGCCTTTCTCTCTCTCTCTCTCTCTATATATATATATGTAAATATATATATGCTCTATGTATAGCAAGGACTCAGTTGAGTAGTATCAGAATGAGTTAATTGCATTTTTCATTATAAAAAATAGACTATAAATAATTTGGTTGTGTGGCAGTATTGAAAATCTCTAAAGAATCAGTATAATTCCCTTTCCAAATGACTGCACTCTCCTGAACAAAATTTAGTCTTCTAATGATTGAGGATTTTTTGGTGTGTCAGGGCATTTGTTTTGAATTTTGCATTGTGTAAAGAGAATGGGATTCGGAAAGTCTGGATCCTGGCTTCACAGGCTACAAGTTGTTTGACCTGGAGTGAGCACCTTTGTTTCTACATCCTTATAACATACAAAACACAGATGACCTCTTCCTCAAGAGATTACTGTGTGAAATAATACACACAATGGTGTAGCATGCAGATTTCAGAGATTAACTATCTGGATTTGAATCCCTTGCATTTAATAGCTATAGGACTTGAGCAAGTTCTTAATCTCTCCAGGCTTCAGTTTCCTTGTATAATGAGTAACAGAATTTACCTATTAGAGTGGTTGTAAGGATTAAATGAGTAAAGATATACAGTACATTTAAAACAGTGCCTGGCAGGTATAGGCACTATGTATTAACACCATAATCATTATAATTAGATATAGTAACATGCGTATTATGTGCACTCTTAACTAGAGCCCCATGCAAAAGTCAGTGGTGGGAACTACAACCTCCATGGAGACCACCATGGTTTTGGCAGGTATAGAGTTGGGCTGAATCTCTACCAACCCCAGGATGTACCCAGAAATGACTTTCTGAATAGGGATCTGGCATCAACTTGCTTTTTGATGATTCACCTCTTTCTACTCAATGTGGAGTGCAGGAAAACCAATCTGTTTTTTGTTAGCTGGAGTATGACTATCAAAGCTAACCAGTGGGTCTAAAGCTTTGATTCCACCCAGGAACTCACCTCCAGCAGACAGACAAACAATAAAAGTTCCATACCCAAGATGCTCTAAGAAACAGAGCCCTGCACTGATTTTCAGGTTCACCATCTATAGTTGGCTAAACTCAATTCTGTGTTCTGGTATATGCTCTGTACCAGTTAACAAGAAAATTTTTGGTCTGAACTCTTAATATGAATCATAATTAATACAGAAAACGATTAAAAGAAACTCTCAGCATTTTGGTCATCTTATCAGATACAACTCCCACTTTTGTCCCTATGATTTACACTGTATAAAAGAAAATATACCCATATGGAATACGCTTGTGAATCAGAAACAAAGCCAATGCCCAAAATACAAATCAAAAACACTGCCTAGAACAACAGGCCTCAACTAATGAATTAAAATGATTGCTGGTTTCTTTAAAATATTAAGCCCATCGATGCTTGCCAAAAACCCCTTGGCTAGCTGAGGGATCCAAACTGCATTGTTCAGCTAGAGATTGAAATCCTTCCATTCATCATTGACATGTGAAAGACAAGACAAGGTTTTTGACAAAAAGGGGATGAGGCGCCAGATGGTTTCCATCTGTATCTCCATTGATCGTACAATGAAAACCCACCTTCCCTAATCAGAAGGCTATGCGATACATGGAAAATGAATACCCAGTGTTTTTAAAGAAGCATAATCGCCCCTTCCCAACCATAGATATATAAATATTAATGAACACAATCTGGATCTAAGCAAATTTAGCATGAACTTTTAGCAACCCTCCCTTGACAACTTCCTCCCTTTTTAACTGAATTAAACTCCTAAGTTCTGTGATTAAAAATAGCAAACTCTGCACTGAAGTTGGATCTGTGACTGAGGAAAACCTTTCCAGCTAGTAACCAGTTAACATAGCTCATATCATTGCACACATTTTATAACCAAAAAAGGGTCTCAGTTTGAATGAATGTTTAGCAAGTGTGAATAGTGAGATATAGAATCAACACAAATAAATAAGGAATTGATTATTAATTGATTATCAATTGATCGCTTTTGCCGTGACTAGCTCCAAAGCAATGTAAGCAAAGTCAGAGATTAATACATACAACACCAGGAGTTGTCCAAGTTAATATTTGCAAAGCCCTGTGCTACATCACATATTGAATCATTAAGCCCTCGGGAAAAAGGATTCTCTCTCTCTCTCCATCTATCTACACACACACATGCACGCGCATGCATGCGTGCAAACACAAACATCTAATTTTAACCTTTCTGTAAACTTCGAGTGTTAATTTAGAATACTAAAACAATCTTAATGACTCATATTCAAGAGAAAACACTAACTGCCTTTCCAAAATGTTTGAAGTTACATCATTAGTATTACAACATCTCTAACCAAAAAGACGTGGTAGGTCTTCTTCCTTGTTGACACTCCTTTTACCAAGAATATCAGAAAAAGTCAAAGATTTGAAAATTTCCATTAATTCCTTCTTTTGCTTCCATTCCTTCAGTTCAAACAGGGAACATTTGCATACTTGCTCTGGCTTATATGTCTTTAATCTGTTGAAGCAGTGCATTTTCCAAGAAGTATATACCATATTTTCACTAATATTTCTCTGTAGATTAAAGTGTTCAGAATCTTAAAGTGAAAAATGTCAAATTAGCCCAAAGACAATATGAAAAATTAAATCCATATTCTCAACTTAAGTTCCTCAGGTGACTGGAAGAGAATAATCTTTCCTTTTTCTCTCCTCCAATGTATATTGTTCTCATTCTGCCGATAAACAAATTTTTATTGAGAACTATGTACTTGGCATTGGGCTAGGCATAAAAGATTAACACAATGGACAGTATTGCTATTTTCCGGCACAAATGTCATTTCAAAACCATCCTTTAGACATTGTAAAGAATGCTCTTTGTCAGATGGTAACAGCATCACATACAGAGTTCACATGTGTCTCTAGCTCAAGTGACCAAACTCATCTCTTAGCCACCGATTCCCTTCGGGAACAAATGCTCAGTAGGAGTAATTTCCAGTGTCACCAGCAATACTGGTGTTTGTTTAAGGTTAGCTTCGCTAGGTCTTGACAAGCTTTCTTTTACTTTTCCTAGCCCAGTTTGGTTGAGAGCAACATGATCAGATGTCAAAATAACATCAACAAAGCTAAAGTCAAGGATGAGATGAAGCTTGCAAAGAAAATGCTCAATATGTAAAAATGCACTTTCAGTTGCTTTCAAGGCAAGAAGAATAAGGAAGGGCTAGACTCATGGTTTGAACCAAATGGTGCAATGTAAACCTATAACAAAGAGGAAGGAAAACAATCCTTCTCCTTGTTGCTTTTGTAACTTCATCGAAAGAGTAGCATGGAATTGAGGAGGAGACATAAACAAACACATGATATGTGACACTTCAGATATGCTACAACATATATGATATGCTAATTTATACTATATATACTTATATATCAAGGTATATCATCATATGCCTATTTGAATAAGAAGCTTGACAAAGTTTTGCAAGATATTGTGGGGTAAAGTGGTAGAATATGACATAAATCACACACAAAAAAGAATAGATGAGTTGAACAATTGTTAATTAATTAATAAATGTCAATTGAGGAGATGATACACAGAATTATGCTAGTGAGCGCTCTCCCGTCAATTGATTTTGCATGGAGTTAGAGAGGATTATCATCACAGTTAAATGGTTATGGACAGTTGAGCTAATATAACCATGTTTCAAAACTAATCTGAACAAATGGATTAAAATGAATCAGATAACATCTAGAGCACAAAATATAAAGTATACATTTAATATAAAAACAATTAGGAAGTGCAGGGTGCAGGGTTGAGGGACATGAATGACAATAGCTTAGAAGAAAACAAAACAAAACAAAACAGACAAGAGTGATATGGTGGCAAATACTAAAACAAAAACAAAAACAAAACCTGAAGTGAGATCAAAGAGAAGGAATAACTGAACATATTCTTTGTCCCCTTCATTCCCATGGTCTTCCTGGTAGGGGTGGGGATGGGGACTTCCTTATATACTGGCATTGCTATGAGAGGAAATCACCACCAGCAAGAAACAGCCCTGTTTACTTTGTTTTTGATCTACTATGGAGTCCATCCGGATGTTCCTATGAAACTGGCTGACCTTGGACATAAGCGAACTATGGAAGGAAAGATCCAGGATCCTTAGAGGAAGGCAGAAGAATGGAAAATGAAAGAAGGAAAAGAAAGCAAACATGGGTTATTGACACAGAAACAGACAAGTTGCACAATGAAATAGACAGAAAGACCAAAAGCAGTCTCATGTAAATGAAAATTTTAATTTATGAAAGCCTTGGCATTGGAGATCAAAGGGGAAATCATGGACAACTCAACAATTTATGCTAGTACAAATGTTGTTCCTATGAGAAAAATGACACTGGATCCCGATCTCATGCTGTGGAACATAAAAATCCATTCCAGAGGAAATGTAGACTTAAATATAAAGAAAAAATTTTAAAACTAGTAGGAAAAAATGTAGAATAAGGAGGGAAAGATTTTTAAGGTGCAATTTTTAAATTACTAGTCATAAAACAAGAGATTGATACATTTGACTATATTAAAATTAAGAATGTCTGTTCAGAGGCGCCTTGCTGGATCAGTCGGAGGAGCATGCAACTCTTGATCTTTGGTTGTGACTTTGACCCCTGCGTTGAATGTAGAGATTACTTTAAAAATAAAAATAAAATCTTAAAAAAAAAAAAGAACTTCTGTTCATTAAAAGATACTACAAAGTAAAATGGCAAGCTATAAACTGGAAGAAGCCCTTTGAAACACCTAAAACCAATACAAAGGATTAGTGTTTCCTCTCCCCCTCTCTCTACACAAACACACACACCTATTAACTACTATGAATTAAGAGAGAATGGGGGGAGATATGAACAGTATTTCACCCAAAAAGAAGCACCAACAATAAATAAACATGAAAAGACGTTCGACTTCATTGGAAATCAAGGCAATGCCTTTTCAGACTACAAAGAGATACCTTTTACATGTGTGAAATTTAAGAGCCTGACATTACCAAATGTTGTTAAGGATATGGAGTAACAAGGGATGCCTGGGTGGCTCAGTTGCTTAAGCGGCTGCCTTCAGCTCCGGTCATGATTCCAACGTCTTGGGATAGAGTCCTACATTGGGCTCCTTGCTTGGCAGGGAAGCCTGCTTCTCCCTCTGCCTCTGCCTGCCATTCCACCTGCCTGTGCTCACTCTTTTGCTCTCTCGCTCTCTCTCACAAATAAATAAATAAAATCTTTACAAAAAAATCTTTAAAAGGATATGGAGTGGGGCGGCTGGCTGGCTCAGTGGGTTAAGCTGCTGCCTTCGGCTCAGGTCATGATCTCAGGGTCCTGGGATCGAGTCCTGCATCAGGCTCTCTGCTCGGCAGGGAGCCTGCTTCCCTCTCTCTCTCTCTGCCTGCCTCTCCATCTACTTGTGATTTCTCTCTGTCAAATAAATAAATAAAATCTTTAAAAAAAAATAATAAAAGGATATGGAGCAATAAGAACTCCTACTGCAGAAGGGAGCTTTGAAGCTTTCAACCACTTTAGGAAATAATTTTGAATCACCTAGCAAAGAATGCATTTATTTTCTGACCCAGCAATTCCATTCTTAGAGACACTCTTACATGTACCAGAAGGCAATGTGCAAGAAAATTCATAATAACATTGTTTGTAATAGCAAAATACCGGAAATAAACTCTTAAACAGAAAATAGCCTTAAAGTCTATCCATAGACAAGCTAATAAATAAAGTGGTATGTTCATACAACACAGTATCATACAACAAGGGTAAAGGAACAAATACTAGCTTTATATCCTGGATGGGTAAATCTTGGAAATATAATTAGGAATGAAAAAGCAAGTTGCAGGAAAAGTATATATGGCATGCAACTATTTTAATAAAGTCCACATTTAAGCAAAATTTTAAAATACATATTATTTTGGGAGATATACACACATGTAATAATAATAAAAAAAAAAGAAGCCTTTACTGATAAATACAAGATTAAAAGCAGTGCACCTAAGTGGAGGGAGGCAGGAGATAGGAACGCTTGAAGTTCAGTATCAACCATATTGTTATATCCCACTTTCTTAGCTGGGCATTGATTTCATGAGAGGTTAATTTCATTATTAAGTTTTATAGTCTTGTGCTCGCTTTGGCAGCACATATACTAAAAAAGTTTTATAGTCTTTATATATGTTATAATATATAAATATATTTGTAAATAAAATACTTCAAGGAGAGAGAGAGTGAGACCAGCCAAGGAAGGCAGGTCTTCCTAACCTCATCAAAGCTGATTATGTAGCAGTGACAGATGATCGAGATGTAAAGAAATATTTTGCCTCTTTCTCTCTGGACTTCAAGTAGGCTATCAGTCATGCTTGTAATTATTTTCTTTCTGGAAATGGGCTGTTATGTCCAACTTTCCATTAATTCTGTTAATAATGTGAGATTACAGAGGTATACTTCCCAATATAGGAAGGGGAACATTCGACTGTGTTCAAGACTATTGAGCTATAGCTGTAGTATCACAATCAATCCTTAGAATCATATTTTATGAGAAGTAAATACTAGAGAGTTTTTAGGGGAAGTCAGTGTAGACACTGAGATGTCAAAAATCCACCTCATATGAATGTCTACCTAAATCTGAATTTGAGATACTCATCTGAGAGAAGAGAGAGATTAGGAGAAATACGATAGCTGACTTCAAAAATTAAAAAGAAATGCTGTCAAGTTTTAAAAATTTTAGCTTTATTCTGCACTTGGGTGGCCACCCACTACCAATGGATAGAAATGTATTGAACCTGATTTAAGCTTTGAAAATTAAAATATGTGCTCACAGCAGCTAGCAGGATGACTAACTCTGGATGATGGCCTATTATAGTCCAAGAATTACCTAGTGCTGTTAAAGAATGCTACCCTTCAAAAAAAAAAAAGAGTTTACAGAATCTTTGTTTTTCTTATATTTTATATTTTATGTTTTTCTTATACTTTATAATTCAGACCGCAGGTCTGGTGTTTTTTGGGGTCTTAAAAATATAATAATTCTATGTCCTATTTACCTTGAAATCAGTTTTTTTTTTTTTTTAATTTCTTCTAACTCAGTTCCAGAGATAGTGGTAAGAATGAAGGACTCCTCCTCAGTAAGTACTTAACTCTATGAAAATTTCTTCACCTCTCTCTGAGCTTCAGTTTCCCCAGTTGTAGACTAGAACCTCTCCATCATAGGCTGAACAGTGGCCTCCTAAAAATGTCCATGTCCCACTAGCCAGAACCTGTGAATATCTTACCTTATATAACAAAAGGGACTTTGCAAATCTGATGAAAGATTTCATAATGAAGAGATCATGCTGGATTATCTGGTGGGCCCAGTACAATCACATAGGACCCTGTAAGAGGGATGAAAAAGAATCAGAGGCAGGGGAGAGGGTCAGGTGGCAAGGAAAGAAGAGATTGTAGGACATGCTTTGAAGATGGAGGAAAGAACCGCAAGCCAAGGAAACAAGCAGCGCCTACAAACTGGAAAAGGCAAGGAAATGAATTCTCCCTTTAGGGCCTCAGGAAGAAACCAGGTATGCAGACCCCTTGACTTTAGTACTGTGGAACTAATTTCTGAATTCTGACCTGCAGAACTCTAAGATTATACATTTGTGTGGTTTTGAGCCACAAAGCTTGTGGTAATTTATTACAAGAGCAACAGGAAACAAATACATCATCTCACAGGACTTTTGTGAGGATCACAAAGGAGATAAACCAGTAAAAAGTTCTTGGCTTCTATTAAAGTTATCATCTACCTAACTGACCCAAAATGAAGTCTTGATTTCATGAGCAACTATCTCCATGTGCCCTCATTGTTTTCCCTCACAGGCCATTTTCATACCTTTGCAGATGTGAATGAGGTGGGGAAAGGGTTCAGAGAAGGGGACAGTTGAGAGCCATTAATGCTGAGAATCCTGCCAGGTGCTTGACTTCCCCCAGCCTCCTTCCTCAGCTGTAATCAGAGGCTAGATCCTTCAAGTTCTAAAATTCATTGACGATATGCTTACTAAGGTAGCCAGTACCTGCTTTCCAAGTCTCCCCCATCCCTCTCTTCTGGTTTAAACTGGAACTCGTGTCTGAATTATCTAGTGCCAACTGCCCCTACGTTATCTTTGCTGTGGGCACTGATTAACCAGGCAAACCTAATTCTGTGATTAAAACAAAAAGGAAGCCGAAAGGAGGTCAAGCCATTCTTGGCTTAAATTTATGCTCAGAAGTTCAATGTTTTACAAAAAATGTTCTTAACAAAAAAACATCCTAGCTCTAAGACTCCTTATAGATTTCCCCTGGGTCTTTCTGTCATTAATTCAAGACTATCACTTTCAAGAACAGGTTGGCTGGCCATCCTTACCAAGTGTTCTGCCCAGGCTCTTATCCTCCTAAGTGGCAGGACGTTTGACACACTTTCCTTGTTGCTAAAGGTGTAGATAACAGTACCCGGGGATCAAAAATGACCAAAATAGAACAGACACCAAAGCGCTGTTGAATACAACCTCCCTTTCATATCTCTGCTTTTTCCAACTCACCATGGAGAGAAAGTCTGTGAAAAAGTTTTGCCATCTATAAATTATTCTGCAAATGCAAAGAGTTCTTTTTTTTTAACCTCCAGTTTGGGGTTAGATGTCATAATAGAGACACGGACAACACTCAGCTGACACACAAAGAAACTTCAACATGAGAAAATCCAGAAAACTTTACAAGGTGGTTTTGAAAGAAGAAGAGATCTTTGCCAGCTAGACAAAAAGAGGACATTTTGGTCGAGAAAAGATGGTATGTGGAAAAGGCAGAAAAGCATCCTCTAAAAATACTGAGAAGTTCATGCATCTGGCACGTAGTAGGGAGGAGCAGACAACAGTGGAGGAGGAGGCCAAGGTCTGCCACTGCAGGGTTGTGTCTGAATTTTATTGTGTTAGAGTTCAGAACTGAAGAGACACCCACTGCCAGGGGTGTGGCATGTTCAGATTTGGCTTTTAGAAAAAATAAATAAATAAAATGGGTAGAAGTAGCCAAGATGTTGGAATAGGCTAGGCCTGGGATGGAGGCTGTGGGATAGTGATGGATGGGGAGAACCTTACACTGAAAACCAACTGGATGGTGGGGAGAGGAAGTTGGTAGTGACCTGGAGGTTTCTGCAGGTTGATTAGATGCCTGGTGCCATTGCAAGCAAGGGGGAAGGGAGAGAGAACAGAGTTTGGGACTAGAAATGGTAAACTTAAAACACTGCATTGACAGAAGGGGAAGAGACAATCAGAATACTAGAAAATCTTGAAGGCCACTTAGGCAAAGTGAGGCAAAGGAGACAGGATAGGTGTGGGCAGAGGGACAGAAGAGGAAACAAACAGAAAGGTCAAAGGAAGCCAATGGAGAGAAATGAGCAGGGTCCTAATCAGCTGTGCCAAGGGCAGGAATGAGGTCTAGGAGACGAAGGACAGAAACAGGTAGCACAGAGCCACACCAAAACCCCAAGATGTGCATGCCCATGTGGAGATGAACATTCCTTTTCCCTGTAATTTGGTAACTCTAAACATTTAGCATACGCCTCGCACATGACATGAGCTTGGCGTGTTTGTGACAAGGAGCCAAGGGGATTGAGGCCTTCCCATAGTCTGAGGCCAGAAGGCAGAGTCCAGCCCTAGCCACAGCCACTTAGGAACTTAAAACAAACCAGTCCCCAAAATGCTGACAAAGCAAGAGAGGAAAGAATGAGTTACGTGGGCCCAGGAATGGAAGCAGAGCACGCAGCAGCGTGTTTCTGTCATGGGCAGGCTGGGTGGACTGGAAGATCACCTCCCTGTAACTTTCTCTCTCCCGCTGCTCTAAGCTGCTCTGGGCACTCTACATATTGTAATAATAATGTAGACCGGCAAGCATTATGATAAAAGAATCAGCCAATCATTCCTGAAAAAGCAGATATATATGCACAAATTTCAGCTCTCAGATATGGCTGATGTAGTAAAATCCATTGGAAAATAGACACACTAAAGTCATTGCAGAAGATTTATTCTGAAGAGTTTACTTAGTCCTTGTATCAGATAGATAGACAGACAGAGGGAGGGAGAGAGATGACGGACATGGCTTTTTTCTCCATTAAGCATACAAAGGGATAAGAGTTTTTTGTTTGTTTTTGTTGTTGTTGTTGTTTTTTAGGGGTAAGAGATTTTTGTGACTTCCCAGTTTTTACGCAAAGGTCCTGCTGTTTACAAGCCCCAAGCCAGATAGGAAATACAAAGAAGAAGATGAACAGGTTTGAGCCCAAAGAACAAATGGGTTCACCCTCCTCTGAACTCCTATGCAACTTTGTCCCTCCCTGGTAATGTTGATTATCCCCACCTTCAACAGTTTCTGCGTGTGCTTGTGTCTCAGGTCTCCTACTACTTCGGAAGCTCTTAATGGGCAGTCTTGCATTTAAAATGGTATCTGAATGATGTCTCGTGTTTATCAAGGGCTTTATAATATCGTGGGATGCTCTATCACACTTGGTCTTCATGAGCCTGTTAGGTAGGGCAAACCCATTCCATTCACCTCATACAAGAAGAAATGAGATTATAAGAAAGGTTAAGTGACTGGAAGGCCACATAGCTGTCCCACTGAATGCCAGAGTCAGGAACTGAGTTCCTCCATCTATACCCCAAACCAGGCCTCTTGCCCCCACGCCAAGCTCTTCTTCCTTCTCTCCTGCAAGCCACCTTACATGACTGGAGGTCAGTCAGGTGCTCATTACAAGTAGGGTGTTTGGAGAAAAGAACACAGAAGCAGAAACATACGCAGTTAAAACAAGAAAGGGAGATACATACTAACTGGTCGTCAGATTCTCTAATCTGACAACAGTTGGACAACACTGTTGTTGGGTATGCAGAGCCTCGAATCTCTCATTTCCACGAGGTAGTGTTGCGTTCATCAGAGGCAAAGGAGACAGGATAGGCGTGGGCAGAGGGAAGTTGTGTGCATGAGTGTGTGTGTGTGTATGTGTGTGTGTGTGTGTGTGTGTGTGTGTGCATGTGTGTGCACCTACTGTGTGCTTGGAGGAATGTAGCAGATTTATGAGAAGAACAGAATCGCTGATGCTGAGGTGGGCTGAGCTCTCAGAACACTCTCTTCCAGTGTTGCTGGAGAGGTCCTCAGACATGCCTGCTGGGGATGCTTCTGGCAAAATGACCTCCTCTTCATTCAGTCCCATAATATAAACACAGAGGATGATATCTTGGCCCAGTTACCAGCCCTGGGTTAGAGGGTAGATGAAAAGGCAGAAGCTCCTATCGGCAAAGGGGCAAGAGGTTATAAATGCTCACAGAAAGGCAGAAGTGGCAGCTCAGATAAGGAGCCTTAGAAGCAAAGCTTAGCCTGAGATGATAATGCCTGTGCATGTCAGGGCCCTCAGGGGGGAATGTACAAGGGAGGCCTGCATGAGAGGGCAGAGGGGAAGGGCAAGAGAGATGTGGTGTCAGGAGAAGTCTAGCCTGATCCCACTAGGAACCCTGGAGTGTAAATTGCTCCATGGAAGATGTCCTGCATGGACACCAGGGACTGAGCCTTTGTATCTCTGCACCAGTCAGTTATTGGCCAACACCAGGGATGGGTGTTATACCCTCCCAGGCATCTTTGGATATGACAGATGTTACCAGTCAAGGGCGATTTTAAAGGGAAGGATGCAGATGGGAGAAGCCGGCAGCCAGCACCGACAGCAGCTGGACGAAAAGGGACGTGCGTGGGGCACTACAAGCCTCTGCTACAGGCAGTTTCTCACACCTAGAGGAATCTGCATTCCAGCTGGGTGGCTGAATTTAGGAGTAGACATCCATGCTTGGGGAACTTTGGGCAAGCTGGGGGAGCCAATCCTCTGCCTGGAATTATGCTGTGGTATATGAAACCATATACTTAAGTTTCTATACTCTTTACCGGTAATGAAACTTTCTTGCCCCTGTATGTGTTAGTGTCTTTTGGTCCATGGTTGTCTCATTGTGGCAATGCATGCAAAAGACCTCTTCACAAATCTGCTAACCTTTGTTTGTACAGCTCAGGGATAGTGGGCTCAGTAATTCCCAAAGGCTACTAAGTCTATTTTGTTATTAAGTACATGTTTGTAATTACTTGTTTAATAAAATTTTAAAAAATTGATTTTCCCCGTAATTTTAATTCACCAAAGTCATAAGAAAGAAGTCTGATCCCTTAGATATCTTTTCTTTCACAGACAAAATACCCACAACTCAAATTATTCCAAAATATTGTACTCATGTACTCAAAATCTGCTCACCAGTCTCCCATATGGTCCCTGCCCAATGGAGAAATTCCAGTTTGTCTATGACCCCACTGAAGGAGGTACCCAGAACCACCCCACCCTCCAGGAGTGGTGTGACTCATGTGGAACAGAGGAGGACTATTCTTCTTGTCCTAGACACAGTAGTTCAATTAATAGAATCTAAAATTAACTTCATGATTCAAATAAGCTCTGCTTCAAGCACTGATATGCCACTGATTTACATTAGCTTGTAAACAACTAATCTAAATATTTTTGCATATGCTGTCTGTTTTACCCCATCCTTAGTTTCAAGATTGATTTTTTTTATCCCTTTACTATAGGACTTTATACGTATTCACATAAAGTTCATCTTGTTAGAGCTGGCCTATCATTCCAACCTGAAATGATCCTTTTGGATCGCAATTCTGCGATTCAAAGTATGTGCCATGCTTCCAGGCTTCATGACAACCACGACTTTGATAAATATGCAATCTATAATCCTCACCAATATTATTGATTAAAAAACAGTATCTTGAGAGGGCCAAGGGTGAGTCTTCATAGCCTGCCATTACAGACCACCCTCCCAGGAGCCATTATAGTTCTCACACGACTTAATTCATGCTTGTTCCGAGACCCAGTCTAAATGTGACAATGAATTCACTCTTTCAGATATGGATTTGGATATATTGAGTTTTGAAGAAAGTGAAATAACTAATTCATAACATATTTGCAGTTACATTCATCTAACAGAATATAAAAACAGAATATGAAGCTGTTATGGATAAAAATAATCCAAAGAGACAAGGACCATATCTAGAGCATGATTTCAGAATTAAAGAATAATTTTCTTCCACACAGGAGGGGATGACAATTCTTGGGAGGTGGAAGAGATGGTGACTGAGCCTTGGCTGGGGACACACAGAATGCAGCCGTACTAAGGGAAATGGGGGGGGGGGGGTAAGGGCAAAGATAATCGTTGACTGACCACATTACTTTGCTCTTGCTGCACAACTTCCCACAAACTCAGCCCCTTAAAGCGACAATACCCATCATCTAATGCTTCCATGGGTCAGTCTCATGGCTGAGGTTGGCTTGGCCCTTTGCTCAGGTGGAAATCAAGGGGGTGCTGGGGTGACCAAGTCATCTGAGGCCTGGGGGTCCCTTTTGAGCTCACTGGTTGTTGGCGGAATTTAGTTCCTTGCCTTGCAGGACTGAGGGCCATGTTTTCCTACCGGCTGTCAGCTGACAGCTGCTCTCAGCCCCTAACGGCACCCTGCCATCCTCTGCCATGTGGTCCTCTCCACCACACAGCAGTTTGCTTCTTCAAGACCAGCAGGAGAATCTCTCTCTTCATTTGGCTAAGAGGGAGTTTTCTGGAAAGTAGTCAAAAGAAAGACAGTCTCATCATACTCGCAGGAGATGGGCACCTTGGGGACCATCTGAGACGTGTGTCTGCCACAGTGGTCAACAGTGTAAAGAGGAAGGAATGGCAAAGAACACGGTGGTAGGATATGGACGCAGAGGGGCCCTCTGTATCTGCTACGATGTTCGAACTTCATCCTGAAAGCCATGGAAGCACACTGATGAAAGCCTCTCCTTTGGGGAGGCACCAGAAAATGCTGCAAGTAGCCCGGTTAAGATAAAGTCTTCCAAGAAGCAAAGCACTCCTAGAGAAGATCATCGAATAAATGATACGTAAGCACAGTACAATTCCCACATGCCCTGGAATCACCTGTTTATAATTTATCACCTCACCTGCCTACGCGACAACTGTGAGGAAGCAAAACTACACCTTCGCCTGTTGCCGTTACGATTAGGTGTGTCCTTCCTATGCCAGCCAGAAATAAACATACATATTTTGCATCATTGAAAAATCCTCTCCACACACAGCTTATCTAATAGCCGCCCCCCCCCATCCTCAGCTAATAATACTTGAGTTGTTCCTGTGAATTGCTTGCTCCCTCAAGAAAACGCCTTTATCTCTGACTTTTGGAATACAGCTCTCAGAAGATATGTAGGGATCCACAGGGATGGGTGAAGCATGTGAAGAACTTCTGTTTTTCTACCAGTGAGGATTCTGAACAGATTAACTGTAACTACATGGTCTGTTTTATTTTTTTTCTTCAAATACCTGGAGTGACTTTTATTTTGAGACTCTGGTTCCTCTAAAGGCTGGGCACCCCTGCAAACATCACAGATAAGACTATTTTCATGTTCAATTTTTCTTAGAATTTTCCACTTAACCACTGTATCTATACACTGTGACCTTGAGAGCAACCCCAATGTTTAATATTAAATGTAATATTGATAATAGCTAAAAGCTACTTCCGACGTGCCGGGCACTGTTTCCAAAGCCTCATAACCTCACACTCTGATGAGGAAACTATAACATGAAAAGTCTGAGTAACTCGCTGAGTTGTCAGTGGTGGAGCTGGGCTATGAACCCAGGCAGGCTCATCTGCAACAGGTCACAACCTTGGAATGACACTGCTATAATGGATGCCAACCACTCTCTTAAGGATGGCCTTTGAGGCACTCAAATGATCTCTGACTACCGATGACTACTTTTGAGGTGGCAGAATCAGAAGTATATAAAAATTAGGGTCTAATCACTAGGATATTATGTTAAACTAAGAAAAAGAGAGAGAAACACAGATAGAAAAATCTTAGAAATTATGAGAGAATACTATATTCAATTCCATGCTTTTTATTTTAAAAATCTAACAAAAGGACAAATCTGACCTATAATCTGAATTACCAAAATCCACACAAGAAACAGGCATACTGAATAAATAATTAGAGAAACAACACCAGCACATAGGGAAAAAAAAATCTAAAAACTTACGAAGGCATTATCTGGTTCAAAAAATAATCCAAGCATAAAAATTTCCACAGGAAACCTCTTTAAAATTCTCAAGGAAAATATAATTCCCACAGCACAGAAAAGAATAAAAACTTCCCAAACATTATCTGAAATTAACATCATTTTGATGTAAAAACTAACAAGACAGCATAAAAATTCAACTTAAGACCAACTTATGCAAATTGATGCAATAATCTTAAACAAATATTGAAAGCAACAATGAGTTATGAAAACATTTCATTGTGACCAACTAGGCTTTACTCCAAGAACAAAAAGATGACTAGATATTAGAAAAATTTGTGATTTTAGTATACCATTTTAATAGATCAAAGGCAAAAATTACACAATACTTTTTTAATATGATACTATATATTAAGTCTGGTGAATTGCAAACAACTCCCACTGGATATTCACAATAGTCTCAAAAGATATTTATATTATTGCCCTCATATTATGGCACAAAAAGCTGAAATTAGGAGAGGACAAATATCTTGCTTAAGGTTACACACTTTTTTTTTTTTAATTTTTTATTTTTTATAAACATATATTTTTATCCCCAGGGGTACAGGTCTGTGAATCACCTTTTAAGGGAAGGGGTGTAATTTGAGCCCATGGATGTCAGGCCATAAAGCCTATATTCTAGTTTCCATGTTAGGTTTTCCTCATAAATGATAATTTACCAAAATAAATCTTAGGCATTTTATAATATTTCAAAACGCTTCTTGGTTAAAAAACTACCTGGAGCATATTAGGAATGAGATAAAATTACTTAGCATGGTTGGAAAAAACCATGAAAAAGCCAGAAACAAGAAAAGAATGGAATACTGATAAGTGTATTTAATACTGCTGTGGAAATTCCAGCTCATGCTATAAGATATAATTCTGAAACAAGAGGTATATACTTTAGAAAGGTAATGGAATCATTTTTTGGTAGAGTATATTGTTTATTAAGAAAAACTAAAAAGAACTAGGTAACGAAATAATTATTAATAAACAGAATAAAACAAAATATAAAAATTTATCTTTTATATCATACTAATTACCAATTAGAAAACAATAGATAAAATCCTAAATATAATTAAATAAATGGTATATAATACCTATGGATAACCTTTAAAAATAAGAAGGATTTGTATGAAGAAATGATTTTTCTATCACATCAAATATGACTTGAAAAAACAGAGGCATATTGTGAAATCATTGAAAATTGTAAAGATGCAACTCTTTCAGAATAACTCAGAGTATGCATATAATTCCATGCAGAATACTCCAGGATATTTTTAATCAAAAATTAATTCCAACATTCACCTTGAAGAATGCTCAGATGATAATCTCTAAGGCACATTTAAAAACACAGCATAATGAAGGAGTTAGGGTATGCCATATCAGAAATGGAAATGCACTATACAAAATACAGTATGATTCTACTATAATAATCAACAGTAAAAAAATTTAAAAGAACAGAGATCCCAGATGTTTATGTGTATGTAAATGCCAATTTAATTAAGGATAGATTTAATTACAACTCAAGATAAAAGGAATTATTCAATAAATGGTGTTGAAATACCTATTGAAATAAATAAAAATTATATCTCTACCTCATATAATATGTTAAACTAAATTATAGATGAGTTATATATTAAATTGAGAAAATCAAGTTATAAAGGATCATGAAAAATCTATGTAGTTATTTATTACATATTGGGCCAAGAAAAGAATTTTCAAACACAAGTCAGAAAGCAATGACAGATCTGACTGCAGTAATTAAACATGAAAAAAGTCATATATCAGTACAATATGCAAAATTAAAAGGCAAACACCCAACTAGGAAAATAACTTCCAGAGCTAAGATATATAAAGAATCTTTAATATGGTACATAAGCAAAATATTAACACCTCAATTGATAAATGGACAAAGAAGATAGATAAACATGTTACAAAAGAATTATTATAAACATCCAACAAGCATTCAAAAAATTTTTAAACAATTAATGCTTAATGCTGTCAAGTGTGTGGAGAGACAACACTGATACACTGCCAGTATAAGTGTAGATTATTACTTTTGGGCCACATCTAAGAAGAACTATAAACATGCTCACATCCTTTGACTGCATCTACTACCATGTTAAAGCAAGTAAGAAGATTGCAAAAGATGAAATGCAAGGCTGCATCACTCTGGGAGGAAGCAGAAACAGTCAGCTACAGTTGTACATCCCAAAGTCCCATACTACACAGTCATTAAATAATCACATTTTGAAGAATATTTAACGCCATGAGAAAATGCTACCCATCGAATGAACATAGGTAAGATATACAACTGTATCTAGAGTTTGGTCCTGATTCTGTAACATAACAATATATACAGAGAAAAAAATTGGAGGAAAATAGCCTAAAATGTTACAGTGACTATCTCTGGATATTAGAGTAGGTAATTTTTTTTTTTAAGATTTTATTTATTTATTTGACAGACAGAGACCACAGGTAGGCAGAGAGAGGAAGGGTAGGCAGATCGATGCGGGGCTCGATCCCAGGACTCTGAAATCATGACCCAAGCTGAAGACAGAGGCTTTCGCCCACTGAGCCACCCACGTGCCCCTAGAGTAGGTAATTTTTATTTTCTACAACACACATCAGAGTAAAATTTATTTTATAAAAGATGAGAACAAAACAATGATTGACAAGAAAAACAAGAAGCTGGACCCATTGGATATGACCTAAGGAAATGAAGTCTGCCTTTTTGTGTCGATCCCTCTAATTTTACAGCTCTATCTCAGAGGGCAATGGTGGAGTGGGTGTCTCACAAACCACCTTTGCTTCTAGAAAGAATCATCCCAGAAGCCACCTCTGCATCAGATCTGGCTAATTCCTTCTCTGCTCCTTCCACTCTGGCCTTTTTCCGCTCAGCTCTGCCAACCCCCACTTTCCTCCCACTCAAAGTCCGGCCACAATAAAACAATCCCAACACAGGAAGAGGTCTGGAGGGATGTCAGCTTGCTCAGTGATTATTGAGGGAAGGATGTGTGTTTCTGCAGAAATGCATTCTCTTCTGCTAAGCTATCATTTCATATCACTACCCACTTTAGAAAGACTTTCCTCAAGAAAACTTACACTCTTGAAAATTCCTGCAAAGCCTACAGCAAGGATGATTTCAGAAGTCCATTTCTCCTTTGGGGACATAATTCAGAGAGCTTTGCTAAAACTAATCCAATTTTTCAATGATATTCAGCAAATATTTACTGGGTGGTATCTAGGGTTCTGGGAAATAGAATATGGCTGTGGGAGGTTGAATAGTGGCCCCCAGAGGTGTCCACACCTTCATCCTGGAACCTGTGAATTTGTTACATTACATGGCAAAAGGAACTTTACAGATGTGAATAAGGTAAGGATTTCGAGATGGAGAGCTTGTCCTGCATTAGCTGGATGAGCCCAGTATAATCACGGGGGTCCTTAAAAGGCAGAGAGGCAGAAAAGTCAAGAGAAGGAGCAAGGATAGAGGCAAAGGTCAGAGTGATGCAGAGCCTCAACCTGAGGAAGTTGAGCACCTATAAGAGCTGGAGATACCAAAGCACATACCCTCCCCAATGTCCATAATCCCACCCCCTTCTTCCAACCCCCCTCCCCCCAGCAACCCTCAGTTTGTTTTGTGAGATTGAGTCACTTATGGTTTGTCTCCCTCCCAATTCCATCTTGTTTCATTTATTCTTCTTCTACCCACGTAAGCCCCCATGTTGCATCACCATAAGAGATTCTTAATCTCACAAAACAAACTGAGGGTTGTCAGGGGGAGGTGGTTAGGGAGAGGGTGGTAGGTTTATGGACATTAGGGAGGGTATGTGCTATGGTGAGTGGTGTAAAGTGTATAAACCTGGCGATTCACAGGCCTGTACCCCTGGGGCTAATAATACATTATATATTAATTTTAAAATTAAAAAAATTAAAAATCACCCCTCTGATGAAAAATTAAGAATCACCCCATGATCCAATAATTTCCACTACTGGGTATTTACCCAAAGAACAAAAAACACTAATTAGAAGAGATATATGCACTCCTATGCTTATTGCAGCATTATTTACAGTAGCCATGATGTGGAAGTAACCCATTGATAGATAAATGGATAAAAGACATATGGTGTATGTACAAAATGGGATATTACTCAGCCATAAAAAAAGAAGGGGATCTTGCCTTTCAAACAACATGGATGGACCTAGAGGGTATTATGCTAAGTGAAGTAAGTCAGACTGAGAAAGACAAATATATGAGTTCACTTACATGTGGAACCTAAACAAAAAGTAGAAACAGACCCAAAAATATAAGGAAAAACTGATGGTTGCCAGAGGGGAGAGGAGCAGGAGGACGGGAAAAATAGATGAAGGGGAGTGGGAGATAAAGCCTTCCAGTTATGGAATGAATAAGTCATGGGAATAAAACGTACAACATAGGAATATAGTCAATGGTACTGTAATAGTGTTGTACGGGGACAGACAGTAGTTACACTTGTGGTGAGTGTAGTATAACATATAGATGTCTGGAATCACGATGTTGTACACCTGAAACTAACATAACATGCATGTCAACTATACTTCAATTTATAAAGATACCATTTCAAAAATATAAGCATAACAACAAAGTACATAGGTTTTTAAAACTCTCAGAAGTAGTTTAAATTTTACTTCCAAGTAGTGTTGTTTTTTATTATTGCAATGTCCAGGTTTGAAGATATGTTATCTTTACCTCCTACTTTAAAACCATCACCAAACATGAGACAGCAATGACTCCCTTCACTCAATGTTCAAATGATTTATAGCATATGACTCAGCATTCCAATAAAGACCACCTTAAATTGTGTATTTTCTTTCCTGCCAACATCATTCAGTCAATGAAAACAGACACCATTATCTTCAGATTCTGCCACCATTTTTTAGTACAGTACTGGGCTCAAAATATTTATTGGCTTTTATAATATTTATTGGATTTCAGACAGATAATACATGTAAACAAGGCATTTAATCATGACTTTCTTTCTTCCTTTTTTTGTTTTAAAGATTTTATTTATATATTTGACAGAGAGAGAGAAAGAGATCACAAGGAGGCAGAGAGGCAGGCAGAGGGGGAGGGGGAATCAGGCTCCCCGCCTAGCAGAGAGCCCGATGTGGGGCTTGATCCCACGACCCTGGGATCATGACCCAAGCCGAAGGCAGAGGCCCAACCCATTGAGCCACCCAGGCGCCCCTAATCATGACTTTCTATAAAACTTTCCTTTAATGATCCAGACTATCTTCCACTTATAGTTATCTCCTAATCATGACTTAGAGAGGATTTAAGAAACTATATATGAATATGAATATTATTCACTCATATAAAAGAATGAAATCTTGCCATTTGCAACAACATGGCTGGAGCTAGAGCGTATAATGCTAAGTGAAATAAATCAGAGGACGACAAATACCATATGATTTCACTCATGTGGAATTTAAGAAACAAAACAAATGAACAAAGGAAAAAAAAAAGAGAGAGACAAACCAAGAAATAGACTCTTAACTATAGAGAACAAGCTGATGGTTACCAGGAGAGAGGGGGGTTGGGTTGAGTGAAATAGGTGATGGGGATTAAAGTGCATACTTATGATGAGCACTGAGTAATGCATAGAATTGTTGAATCACTATACTGTACACCTAAAATTAATATAACACTATATGTTAGCTATACTGGAATAAAAAAAAAAAAGGAAACCATTCCTATATTACACACATCCTTCTATTACTTTTCCCTTGGAGAGTGATCATGCTCAACAGGAAGAAAATACATTGGAGTACATCAGATCAGGAGATCTATATACGTCAGTCTTTAGATTTGTAAAGCAAACACCTTCTCTGCTCTCTATAGTTCAAGATGACCCACCATAATCTTTATGGATAACTAGTTTTGATGTAAAAATAATACAGAGGTGTGTATATGAGCATTACAGCAAATATATATATATATGTGTGTGTGTGTGTGTGTATCACACACACAGATATATACACACATGGTACAGCAAGAAGAAGATTCTTACATTATTTCTATTTTTATTTTCCTCCTATAAACCAAATATGCTTGACTGGTTTGGTATAGGAAGCACCAGCATCGAACATACCCATGCTTCCATTTCATATCCTCCCATCATTCCTGGCCGGAAAGGTACTGCCTCAAAACTGCCTTAATTATCTTTAAATGGCTTGGATAAGATTTACTTCCAAACTGTAGATTCTGTCTCAATCCAATGACCTAATGTACTATCACTATTCTTAATACCAATTTACCTGTAATGTAAAAAGGCAAAGTCCCACAAAATTTGTTTGTTTGTTGTTTGGAGGCAGCCCTATAAAGATTCAATTTCCAGTTTTCTGATTTGTCCTGGGTTACCAGGGCAACTGTTCTCTTTGCAGCTAACATTTCCCTGCTCTTCTGGAGAGCATGTTTCTCCTTAAGCCTACTATTCTGATAAGGTCCTCTTGCTACACAATCTTTTTTTTTTTTTTTTTTTTTAAAGATTTTATTTATTTACTTGAGAGAGAGACAGTGAGAGAGAG